>NW_017729033.1:33507984-33549931 GCF_001723915.1 Gavialis gangeticus | reverse complement strand
CATCACTGAGGCAATTACCCCTTAGCTCAGGCCATGGAAGCATTTGGACCTGTGCATGGGTTACTCGTGCCTCCCGAGTCGGGGAGGGGCACGATTGTTCCCCCTGTGGCTGATGGTTCCCACCCCAGACCCCCACCTCCCACTCAGGACATTTGGCCATGGGGGGACCATGGGGTTCACTTCTCCTGAAGCCCCACTCCCCAGCCAGCACTCTCAGGGGGCACACCAGTGCTCTCACTTGCCTGCCCCCCCATCACCTGAGCAGGCAAAGCTGCTTGTCAGGGGATGCACTAGTGGTCTTAAGGATTCATGTGCACCCCTGTGCACTCCATACATGTTGCCACTGAGCCTGTGCTTAGACGCTTACCCACAGTTCAGCCCATAAGCCATTACTACCAACCCATCTCAGAATTACATGCAACTAAAGTGTGAGACTTGTTGCCACCAGATGTGGTGCAAGCTCACAATTAAGCCAGATTTGAACAAGGTTTGGACACGTTCTTACAGGAAAGGAGCATCAGTGAGCATGGGAGTGAGGTGTATGGCTTCTCAATCAGAATGTCATAGACCTTAAATGTTGGATGCTTAAATGAGAGAGGAACAGTGGGAAAAAATCTGTTCAAACCCAGTTCACTCTCCATTTCTGCAACCATTCTCTGCTCCAATCAATTCTTTTTATCATGCCAAATACCCATGCCTAATTTTCTTTATTGTTGGCTTACTGTAAATGTGCTTGTAGTTTTATTTTCTTTTAATGCAGCAATTATTGATTTTAGGGGGGAATTATGTGGGGCTTTCTCCTTTGTGATTTAAGAGATGATTTAACAGAAGTAAAGAGAAGGAAAGATGAGTACTTCAGCAAAGTTTATTAGTAATGAAAATCTGTTCCTTCATCACTTGGCACCAACTCCTGCTTCTACTGACTTCAATGGGAGATGGATCAGGTCCCTGATTGAAAAAGTCAATCTGTTCCCTGCATGACATATATTATACTTTTGACCTATGTTGAAATACAGATGTTCAAACAGGCCCTGGCATTAAGTCAGACCATGACAGGATCACATTAGAAATACCCTCTATGTATTTTTTAGGTTCAATTGGCTTTGTCTGTAAAACCTAAGGGGTGTTGAATTTAAAAGGGAAAAAATACAGGAGTTGAATGTTGGCTGAAAGGGGGAATGAAAAGCTACTTCTAAGAGGAATGAGAAACCCAGCACATTAGAAATGAGAACATAAGTACCAGAAATATAAATCATTATAAGAGATAAAAACACATTGTAGGAACTACAGTGAGCAGCACAAGCACCCGCTACTAGTGACCTCAGCTTGTTGAAATTTGCATTTTTAAGTCCAAAACTTCAACTCCACTATCTGATTTGTCTTTCTTGTGATGGACAGTGAATGTAATGGTTTCATGGTCACTGTTGTCCAGGCTACTCTCTATATTTAAGTCAATCACCAAGTTGTCTCCTTTGGCCAGAATCAAGTGTAGGAGAGCATTACCTCTGGTTGGCCATGCAGCTCCTGAGCCAGGAAGAGCTGTTTGATGCAGGTCAGAAAGGAAGGACAACAACATGGGATAGAAAAGTGGGAGCAGCAGAAACAGCATGTCATG
This sequence comes from Gavialis gangeticus, assembly GCF_001723915.1. Lineage (NCBI taxonomy): Eukaryota > Metazoa > Chordata > Crocodylia > Gavialidae > Gavialis > Gavialis gangeticus. Next base: position 33,548,316 of record NW_017729033.1, on the reverse strand, counting down.
GATCAAATCAAAAATCCACCACCACCCACCCCCTACGAAAACTTATGTTCAAGCTGCAGTAGAGTCTGATAATCCTAGATAGACCTCATCAGCCATTTTCAGACACACAGATAAGACAATCATGAAAAACAATCATCCTCAACTGTGAGGGATTGCCAAAGAAGAAGGATTCTAGTATTCTCCTGTTTAATTACTAAGTCAGTGAATACAGGAGATAAAGGACATGCTTGATAAATTTGGGTAGCCAGAAGTCCATAGTTAACATTAATTTTAGGTTTTGGCATTGTGCATAGGGCCACATTGCCAATATTATGCACATTTGATCTCTGGTGTCAAAATCCTAAACATGAAGCAGTGAACTTGGGTTCACAAAAGCTTGTGCTCTCTCTATATATACCTTTTTTAGTTAGTCTATAAGGGTGCATTTGTATCCTGTCTTCAAGTCTAAGTCATGAGCTCTGGTGTTTAGGCCCTGTTCTAGATCCCCCTTGTACTAGGAAGTACCAAACAATACAAGATATTGTTGGAGATTATTATTTCACTGATTTTCCTTTCAATCTCTTTATTCCTGACAGTTAAATATGCAGAGGATTTCTTCATCATACCAAAGTTGAATCTTGGTTTTTTTTTTTCTAATTTGACCAGCTAAATATTCAATGGTTAAATTTACTGCTAAGATGTTGGGTCCGAGATCTAATCAATTCGTAAAACAGATGCCAGAATGCAGATGCAGATGCAGGATTACTGCCCTTCTGCATATGTTCAGTCTCACAGAAGGGATACTAACATGGGTAAAAGTGGTGATCTGCACCAGAGATCTCTACTGTCTCTGGAGATTCCCAATGTAATGGGGTAAGGGTGAAAAGCAGCTCCTTCTTGTTCTGAAATAGTGCTGAGAGACCAGGGACCAAAGACAAAGAAGTGCATGAAAAGTGGTCATTCCTTAAGGACACAGTCCTTGAATCATAAAGGAAGTCCATTCCCATGTGGAGGAAAGGTACCAAAAGAGCTGGGAAGCCCTCTTGGCTAAACAGGGAAATCAAAGTCCTCCTAAGAAAGAAGAAAGAGGTGTACAGACAATGGAAGTTTGGGACAGGCCCCAAGGAGAACTATACAACAATGGCCCTCACTTGTAGGGAACAGATTAAAAAAGCTAAAGCGGTGACTGAACTTAAATTATCAAGGTGAATCAAGGACAACAAGAAGTCCTTCTTTAGGTACACAGGGAACTGGAGGAAAAGAAATAGGAGTGTAGGGCCATTGTTCAGCAACACAGGACAGCTGGTTATGAGCACTCAGGAAAAAACTGAACTCTTGAATGACTATTTTGCTTTGGTATTTCACCAGGCCAAGGGGAAAATCATGCCAGATAGGGTACAAAATGAGCAGGGCAGGAATGACTGCCTTCCTACTATTGCCATAGAACTGGTGTGTGACCAATTTCAAAAAATGAGGTGTATATAAGTCAGCAGGACTGGATGAATGCCATCTGAGAGTGCTGAAGGAGCTGACCGAAGTAATCATGGAACCCCTGGTGAATCCCTTCCAAAACTCATGGTGCTCCAGTAAGCTCCCTGAGGACTGGAAGAGGGCCAATGTTGTGCCCGGCTTCAAGAAGGGGAAGAGGGAGGACCCAGGTGACTATAGGCCAATTAGCCTAACTTCTATCCCAGGGAAAATCCTGGAAAAATGCATTAAAGAGTCTAGGTGTGATAGGCTTGCAGAAAGTGGACAGCCAGCTCAATGAGAGCCAGCATGGCTTCATTGTGGGCAGGTCTTCTCTTACCAACCTTATCTCCTTTTATTACCCACCTAGTTAAAAAAGAAGAGGTTGATATTGTATACCTTGATGTCCAAAAATCTTTTGATCTGGTATCCCACAATGTTCTTGTGAGAAAATTGGAGGATTGTGGACTTACCTGTGAGACAGGTGGGTAGGAATCTGGCTGTGGGATAGAACTCAGAGAGTCCTAATGAATGGATCTGTGTTGTCCTGGTGAGAAGTGGCCAGCAGTGTTACACAGGGATGGGTGCTTGGTCCAATACTTTTCAACATTTTTATCAATGATTTGGATGTGGCGGTGAAGATCTAACTGGCCAAGTTCACAGATGACAAGTTATGGGGAAGCATGGTCATGCTTGAAGATAGGCTACAGATACAGGTGGATCTAGACAGGTTAGCAAGTTGGGTGGTTCGAAATCAGATGAAGTTCAACATTGAGAAATGTAAAGTGCTCCACCTCGGGATGAACAACCCCTTACACACCTACAGGCTTGGTGGTGTGAAAATGACCAGCACCACAAATGAAAGGCACCTGGTGGTAATAATAGACCACAGTATGCACATGAGCTGGCAGTGCGATGCTGTAGCCAGCAGGGCTAATAATACCCTGGCATGCATCAATCAATGCATCTCCAGCAAAACTGAGGAAGTGATTCTTCCACTCTACTCAGCATTTGTGTGACCCCAGCTGGTGTACTGTGTCCTGTACCACACTTTAACAAGTTCATGGTAAAGATTGAGAGAGTCCAGAGAAAGGCCACCCATATTATCAGAGACTTGCACAGAAAGCTATACGAGGAAAGGCTGAGGGATCTGAGATTCTTCAGCCTGGAGTCTCCTGAGGGGAGACTTGGTAGCAATTTACCACTACATCAGGGGAGTACATTGAGGGCTCAGTGAACAACTGTTCACCAGGACACCCTTGGGGAAAACTAGAAGTAATGGCCACAAACTCCTGGAAAACCATATCAGGCTCAATATTAGGAAAAACTTCTTCACAGTTGGGGAGTCCAGACTGTGGAATAAGCTCCCCCCAGAGGTGGTGCAATCACCTACCCTGGAAATCTTCAAGAGGAGACTGGACGGTCACCTTGCTGGGGTCACCTTACCCCAGTTGTCTTTCCTGCCTTGTGCAGGGGGCTGGCCCTGATGATCTTCTTATGTCCCTTCCAGCCTTACAATCTAAGAATCTGTGGATCTATGAGGTTTCAAACTACTGAGATCCCTGTAACACTGTTCCTCCATTTGAGGCAGTCCTGCATGATAGTCTCCCATGAGTTGATATCATTGTTGTATTTTTTTTAAGTTGGCCTTGAGGATGTTGCTGAAGTGCTTTCTCTACCCTCCTTTTGAGTGTACACATTGGCTGAGCTAGGGGAATAAAACTTGCTTTGGAAGTATGGAGTCAGCAGTGACAGATTTACCATGAAACAAACCGTGTGGTGGCACCAGGCCCCCAATGACAGGGGGTCCTGCCACCGACACTTCCACTGCTGCCAGAGAGCCTCCCACATTTGGTTTGTGGCCCTTCATCCCACTCAGTGTGTTGTTGGTGTCTTTGGCCATTCCAGCTGGAAATTTCAGCCACTACCCCTCCCCTGTGGCCGGTGTACAGTGCTACTTCCCCTGCGGACATGCTATGGCACAGGAGATGTGACCCTGCACCCTGCTTGGATCACAGGGCCCCACTAACCATAAATCCACCACTGAGAGTCAGACATCTGGATGATATGGCTAGCCCAATGAAGTTGATGCTGAATGATTGTTGCCTTAATACTTGTGGTATTTGCTTGCAGGAGGATGCTAATGTTGGTGTGTCTCTCTTCCCACTGGATTTTGAGGATCTTCTGGACGCACTACTAATGGTACTTCTGTGAGGGGAAAGAGTGAGGTGAGGAGAAAGCCCTGGGAATCCCAAGCGAGGGACACTTATTGCAGGTGCAGAAAAAGGCTCCTCTGGAACATCGAGAGCACTGCCACATTTCTGCAGTATGTACTCCTTTTGAATTGGCATAGAGAGCATGAAGATGGGTATTTCTGGCCCCTGAGAAGGGCAGCCAGGAGAGGACCAGGAGAGAAGATAGAGGGGATGCCAGAAGCCTTCTCAGCTGACCACATCCCATGGCTATCTGTGAGTGAAAAGAGTGGGCCCACTGGCCAGAGTTGTCAGGGGACCACTAAGAGAACCCTGGACACACTGCACCAGGGAACTGCCCTAGTCCAGCTGTACATGGACTGAAGCAGCAAAGACAGAGGCAAGCAACCAAAAGGAAAGATGCAGGAAAAAAGAATTGCCACAGAAGCACTTGCCCCTCTTTCATTGTTTTTTTTTCCATTTTTTTTTTTTTCCTTTTTTGTATGTGTTTCTCTCTCACTGTGCTGGGAACAGTGGCAGCAGGGAGAGCTCCCTCCTTGTAAAGCCCATTGACCTTGACCCTTAGAAGCTAAGCCAGGGTGGAACAGACATTCAGGCAGGGCTGTTAAACCCTGCAAGGGAGTCAAGTAATTTGACCCATAAACCTAAGTTTAATTGATTTAAGTTAATTGTCTTATGGACCCTTATTGAACTTGCCCAGATTTATTGGCTCATGAACCTGGGTTGAATTGATTTAAGTTAATGGTCTCATGGACCCTCATTGAACTGTTTGGGATTGATGATCCATGAACCTGGGGATGAATTGATTTAGGTTGACTGCATTAAGGACTCTAAATGGACTTATTAAAATAGATTGATCCATGCACCTGCTATGGATTGATTTGAGGATGTTCTCCTAGAACCCAAATGAATTGATTTAAACTCATAGAAATTGTTATTGGAAAAGCCAGCAGTTAACTGTCAGTGGCATATTTGGGCAACATGAGATCCAAGCACAGATGAGTATCATCCTTGAAGTGGTAAAAGTAGGATGTAAGGGGAGGCGTAGCCCCACAAAGATAATCTTCCAAGGGGACCAACCTAGACATTCACCAACTCACACATACATGCTCCCAGTACTGAAGAGAAGAACAAGGCACCATGGCACGAGAAATCAGAACACTGGAAATTGGTAGTGGTGATACTGTCCTGTACCCTGATGACTCATTCCGGTAAGACATCAGACAGGTGCAGGCCACAACCATTATGCATCTACCCCTTAAAACTTCTCTAACACCAGCTATAGATGTCTCCTGTACATTGTCCATGACTCAGCTCCACTTGGCTGGGTGGGGGATCACAACTGCTTGATAAAACATGAGCTTGGCTTTGGATCTGATGTTACAATCTTCAAACACCCATTTCTTCAGGTGTCCAAAGGCTGCACTTGCACATTTCAGGTAATGTTAGATTTCTTCATCTATGTAGCCTGCTGCAAGAGATGGCTTCCAAGGTACAGGAAATACTCAATATTCTCCAGAGTTTCACCATGGATCTGGATTACCAGACCTGGGGACTGTTCATTAGGAGATTGTTGGTGGAGGACCTTAGCCTTCCAAAACTTAAGCATCAGTTCCATTTTCTTGTATGTCTCAATAAAGACATTGACAATTGTCAGAAGGTCTGCTTCCAAGTGAGTGCAAACTACAGCATTATCAGTGTACTGGAGCTCAATGACTGTGGTCCAGGTGGTCTTGGTCTTGGTTCAAAGTAGGCTGAAGTTAAAAAGCTTATCAACCATTCAGTAATTCAGCTCCACTTCAGCTGGAAGCTTATTGGTGGTCAGTTGCAAGTAGTTTCCACAGTTGGATTCCTTTCTTGAAGATTGTTACAACCATGGCATCCTTGAGGTCATCTGGGATTTTTTCATCATTCCACATTCAGTTTTTCGTTGAGGCACTAGTGGAAGAGGTCACACTTGCTTGGGTCCTTGAATCCTTGAATGTTGATCCTCTGTTGGCATTGCTTCTGCTGCAGCCAACATTTGGAAGCCAGTTTGAGTGACATAACCAGGGATCCTGGTTTTCCCTGATAAAAAAACTGAAAATTCTTTGATAAAATGCCTCAAATCTGTGATTAAAATGAAAGACCCCTCACTCCCTCCCACAGTCCTCTCCAGCCTTGCTGGTGCCCCTCACCCCCACTCAGCTCCCTTTCCATGCTCATGCCCCTCACTCTGCACCCCTGCAGGTCCCTGACCCTGCTTGTACCCCTCACTCTCCTCCCATAGCCCCCACAGCAGTGTTGGTGCCCCTCACCCCCCAACCACAGCCCCCTGCCCCCACAGTCCTACCAGAAGGGGCCCCCAGCTGACAGGGCCAGAGACCTGGGTCCACAGTGCCCTGTTCCCAGCAGGAGGTGGGGGCTGCTTCAGCAGAGCAAAGCATGGAGCCTGGTTTCCCCCTCCATGCCTACTGCCTTCTGCCTGCTGGCTGCATGCTCAGGTTGGGGTGGGGGGGGCAGATCCCCACCACTCTGTGCACTCCCGAGGGGCAGGGGAGATCTGTGCCCCATATACATGCTCATGGCACCCCCTGCCTGACCGCCCTTCTCCTGCTCCTTCTTTGCAAGCCTGGAAATTCTACCGGTTTCTCTGGTAAAAAGAGAAATCCATGTTTTCCCAGTAAAGGGGAAAATCCATGGTTTTCTCTGTTTTTCCATGGGAAATGGAAAACCTGGATTCCTGGACATAACCAAGAGGATAAGCCAGTGATCAGTCCAGAAATCATCAGCTCCTACCATAGCTTGAGTGATGCAGGCATCTTTGCAATCCTGGTCATGCAGGATGACATAGTCAATCAGGTGCCTTGATAGTGGATGTTGCCAAGATGTCTTGTCCCTGTTTTTCTGTTGGAACAGAATGTTGGTGATAGTCTATGTTCCATGCATTTGGTCAAAAGGAGGATGCTATTAGAGTTGACCTTTTCTACTTCTTTCTTGCCAATTGTTCCATTCCAGAGGTTCGAGTCTCTTCTGACTCTGGGATTGAAATCACTAAAAAGAGTAAGTCTGTATCCTTCCAGAACATCAGAAAGAACTTGGTCAAGGTTGGCTTAAAATTCTTCCTTGGTTTCATCAGCTGCATCAAGAGTCAGGGAATACATGCTGATGACAGTGGCATGTTGACTCCCCGCCAGTTTAAGATGGAGAGTCATGAGGCACTCATTAATTCCAATAAGGGACTCATTGAGTTGGTTATTCTTAATGGCAAAGCCAACTCCATGAAGTCAGCATTTTCCTTCCTGTTTACCGTTCCTGAAAAAGGTATAGCCACCTCCATGTTCTCTGAGCTGCCCATCTCCCACTTACCAAGTCTCACTCAGTGCAGCTACATTGATGTTGTCTCACCTGAGTTGTTGGGCCACAATTGCAGTGTGGTTGTCTAAGTGTTCACTGTGAGTGTTGTCCATAAGGGTCCTGATGTTTCAGGTCCCAAAAATAATGGTGCATCTTCGAAGGTATTTTCAACCACAGCAAAGGTCATCTCACTGGACACAGTTATCCAGTCAGGAAGAAATACAGAATACTCTATTAGACAGGCTATGTCTAGGACACCTTTTCTAGCCACCTCCCCATGTGGGGTGAACAGAGCAGATCCTGTAGTGGGCTACTCAGTTACAGTTGCTAAACTGCACTCCTGTCTCATCTGAGTGCTAGACAACCTTCTTGTAACTGCTGTCTTTGTACCAGTTCATGACTAGGAGCTTCCAGACCTCACAATCATGCTCCCATCAACATTATCTGGTTGCTAAAAGGCTTGAGGAGTGTATTGGTATGGAAGACACCTGTGCATGACTTCTTTACTGTGGAAAAGCTGCGGCTCATCAGTTCCACATAAATCTTAAAAGAATGGGATCTTGATCCAATTGCAAGGAGACCAAGACAACTGGGGATCTCATTTTGCTGCAACCTCATCCACCTTCACAGCTGTTGAGATTTTAACATCTTCGTCTGCCTGCTCTGCTATTGAGAACTTGTACCTCGTAGCTGGGGGCTGAGCAAACTTATTATATTGGCTTTTCAGAAGGAAAACCATTGCCATTTGCTATCCTCACGACATCTTGGTGGTGCTACTGCTACTTGGTCCATGACTGCTTATTTGTCAGACCTACCCCTGCTTATTTTACAGCTAACCTTCCCTAAAGGTCATTCCACTATATGTCACCTGTGGACACACTGGGTAACAGTACACTTCCGCCCCACAGAATACTAGAATACCATTTCATGAGCTGGTTGCGTATGGTTAGTCCCTAAAAGTTGCGATCCTGAATTAAGTCAATTTTCAATCTCTTTCCAGTTTTGCATTAACAATTTCTCAATTTCTAGTTTTGCAACTGACAATTTCTTCATTTTCCTGTGAAAGCTTCCAGAAAATCAGGAATTCTCTTTCTGGTGAACAAAGTTGGTGTTGCATACCCAAGAGATCAAGTTCTTACAATCTGGAATCCAACTACATATTTCACTTGGAAAATCTAAATTCTGTAAAATTTTTAGGTTTGATCAATGAACACTCTTCCCAGAAATTTCTTAAACTTCTGCATTAGCTTCCTGATTTCCTTTTCCTTCTTTAGTAAAACATGTTTTCAGAAGTTGAGAAAAAATATATTTTTCACATTATCATGAAAATGAATGACAAAAATGGGGGATTACGCTTCGAAATATGAGACAGTGGTGACTAACTAATCATCTTAAATCTATAATTTACTGGCATAAAAAGCACCCAATGTTAGGATATTGTAATTACAAGATTTCTTTTGTAAGTTTAGAATATATGCCTTTCTGATATGAAACATTCAAAGCCTAGTGATATTTCATATTATTAAATATACACCTGATAGAAAGTTGTTCAATTAAAACTGCCCCTAGGATCTAACATAGATAAAACAAAATTGATGTGGAAACTAAGACCAGATATAAGTTGAACTGAAGTTTATGATATGGATATAAAGGTGACTGTATATGAGACAACATTGATTCCACATGACAGAAGTAGCAGGAGGGGGAAGGAGGAACAGGGAGAAAAAATTCATTTGCTTCTTAAAATCCTATGAAACTATTTTAAAAATTACTTCAAAGACTGTTAAGAATATGCAGGTATTTTTCTAAGCCAAGATTTTGTTTAGTACAGTTAGTTATATAATCAAAGCTAAGCATGTGCATAAGCAATGCTATGAATCAAGAGACATAGTATATTTGTTTCAACCAAAGTGCCTGATGAATGTATGACACAACCAGGTTTTATATCAGAATTGTTTTACAGATGTATCCCATGTACTCAGTGATCCTCTATGATACTTTTTCTTTTATCTTGCTATTTTTTCATCAAATCCCTGGTGCATTGACAACCATCCTGTACATTTTCTGACAGTTCCCATACGTTGTTCAATGACCCAGATCAGCAGACTTAGTTATAAGCTTCCTGAACTTTTAGTTGAAGCCTGAATTTCTTCTGTCTGTGTGTAATATCTGTTTCATAACCTGAGGACTGCAATGACTGTGTCACACAGCTGTGCTTCCATCAGCAATAACTATTTTTGATTCTCTTTAAATAAAGAAGGTGCTGTGACTCAGTGAATGGTGGCAAAGGTAACTAATCACTCAGGCTGTAAAAATGTCCTGACTTAGTACGAAAGTGAGACTGAGTCATAAATTCCAAGTATCTACAGAGTAACATAGTAAGATTTAAGCTGCAAAATCACCACAGTATGAACAAGTAGAAGAGACTACGTGGGGGCAAAGGAAAGCATATGGTGGGGCGGGATCCATGGGTTTTGGCAAGCATAACACTCCTCAGCGTTTTACAGTTACCGTCTTCCATTAAAATTAACTTAAGTATGTGAAGGCTTTTGCAAATAGGAGGACTTTGGTGGGTTTCTTTTTATTTTATTTTATTTATTTTATTTCAATTCTTCCTCTTGCAGATATAGGGACTAGATTTTCAGTTGAGGTCCTTTGCACTACTCAAGCTGAATAAAAGGATGGGGAACTGTTCAATATGGAAGTCCCTGATCCTGTATCTGTGCCAGAACTAGACCCTGTTCCTTTGGTCCCATTCCCTTTACTCCCAAAGGACAGAATTGGTTGGGGGGGGGGAAGAATTCTATACAATATTATCATTTAGAGCTCCCTTGAGAGCTGTGCTGAGCAGAGCATACGTGCAGTAAAAAATTGGCCCATAGCATGCAAGTGAGTAAAATCAATGATGAACTCACAAACCTTGTGTTATCTTGATGTCAGACAAGCTACCAGTTCTACCACTACAACCAAACAATTACCGGTGATGACATTTTTATGTTTTCAGCTTCAAATTCATTTCCTCCAGATGTTCAAAATTCTATTGAATTTCTCTCTTGGGTCTTTCTGTAATTCCTCTGGACATCTTGGGATAAAAAGCTACAGTACAGGAATCAGAATTCAACATTGACCTTCTCCATTCCAATGAGTACCAAGGCCACTTGGACTGCCAGCTGTAGGATTTGAGTTTTCTGCTACACTTGGAATAGACCTGAGTCTTTTATGAGTATTCAAAGCCCCTAATTGTCCAGTGCTCCCTATCAAAATCTATGCAAATAACTGATTTTTTTTTTCTGGATTTCTGAACAGACTCAAATTTTTATTATAATTTTTATTGCATTTGGTCAATAGAAAACTAATTTATATTTGTGTTCCTGAAAAAAAAATAAAAGCTTCTCTAAGCCATTTTGAGGGAAATGAAAAGGTTTTACTTAACACAAACTGAAAAAATTAAGATTTGAAGGCTTTCTTAAACCTTGCTTTCCAAATTATATTAAGATAAATTTAGTTTTGAAATATTGCAAGAAAATGAAAAATGTTTTTAGAAAAAATGTCAAAATGAAACATTTTAGCATGATATAAGAAGTAGGACTATGCAGAATGTCACCAGTTGTTTCATTTTGACACTGCGTCGATTTGTTTTCAGCTTGAAACAGTGAAATCAAAATGAAATGAAGGGCTTTATAACAGCCTCAAAATGAAACAAGGGCAGTCGAAACATTTCAAAAGTTTTGAAATATTTTAAGTTTCAAAGCTCAAACTGGGCTTGTCTGCAGGGAAACAGAAAGTAAGATGAGGGAGGAGGAAGAGGGGGAAAGAACTGCTTTCATATTGACTGTGTAGCTGGCCAGTGACTGTGATCCTTTCCTGAGGTCCCTTCTAATTCCAGTGCTCTGGGAGAGGGATGGAAAAACAACATAAAAGCAACAGGATTTGAACTGGCCTGTTTTCTGCCTTGGGGTCTGGCAGTTACTGAGTTGTGTCTTCCAGCAGCTCAGGAGCATTAGAAGGAGCATTAGACAATGAAGGCTACTACTAGCATGGATTTGAATGACTTCCTACTTGCTAGCCTAGCCTAGCAAGTGGGATTCCACAATACCTTTTGCTTTCTTCTAGACCCTTTTATTTTATTGCCATATTCGTTGATTTATTCTTTTCAATTTCATAATTATATTGGATATTACACTATAGAATTTATATAGGAAGGGAGATACGTTTGTATTTTATTTCTATACATTTATACATTATGGCCTAGACTACACACCTTACAGAATTTATATAGGAATGCAGATACATTTATATATTTGTATAAAAACAAGACACTATGAAACACACCATGGAGTGTGGTGGAAAGGCAGCTGGCAAGCCTTCAAGGAGGGGTGGAAGAGGGGGTAGAGGGTGAGGTGTAAGTTCCCCCCAGAACTGAGATTCAGCCTCTTTCCTACAACTAGCAGGGATGAGGCTTCCAGAAGCAGCAAGGAGAGGGGAGCAGTGCCAGTGTCATTGCCTGTGCCTGAGACTGAATACACTCCAAGGGCACCAGCCATAATCCCCACCACCACCACCATGACAACAAGCAGCAGCACCAGCACCAGCATGACAGTCTCCTCCACCTTCATTTCACTTCCCATGCTGAGCCTTCCAGTGCCAGAGGAAGAGCTGGAGCTGGATCTGGATCTGAGTGCCCTAGCAAGGGAAATTCTGGGGAAGAAGGGGGAATCAGATGGGTTTGTGCTCCACATCTCTCAAGTTTCCCCTAGAGCCAGGTCTCCTTCCCCAGAAGGCACTTCAGAGGAGGCTGAGGTAGAGGAACAAAACACATGAGCACCATGGGGATTCTGATGCATCTCCACAGGCACCACCCCCTTGCCCTTGCTCCTCCTCAGCCTGGCACCAGCAGGAGCATGCCCAAAGGGAAGTCACCCTTTTGCTCCAAAGCCCCTGTCCTCCCAAAGCAGAGGCAGGCCACCCTGGAACAGCGGGGGAAAGAAATGAAAGGGCAAGCGAGACCACCTAGAGCATTGAGGAGATGCTTCCTGTGGGTGGTGTGGGGTTGAAGGAGGAGAGACACAGACTGCATGGAGTCAGACCAGCCTGCTTGGAGTCATGGTAGGGAAAGGCATGTTTAGGGGACACTAGAACTTACTTACCTGGGGTGAGGCTTCTCGTGAGAAAGCCAGGACAAGGAGGTGATAAAACCCTCCCCCAATTGCCCAGTGGGATGTGTGTGCATGGGCAACTGGTTCCTCCTGAGTCTGGGGGGGCACCAGCGGCTGATCCCCAACTGTGGGGGTCCCCCAGCAGCCGATCACCAACCAGGGAGGGTCCCCCAGTGGCCAGTCACTGACCCCAGAAGCACTGGTGGCAAAACTGAAAGTGCTCATGACAAAACCAGAAGTGCCAGCAGTGCTTCTCTTGGAGCCCCCACTCTCCAGCTGGCAAGAGCCAATCTCAGCACCTCCACTTTCCCGCTATGCATCACCTATGTGTGTTTGTACTGGCCAGGGTGACTGCCTGAGCCAGCAGCCCAGGTCCCATAGTCTGCTGTGTCAAAGGACATGGATCAGGGTGGAGAGAGGTATACTGCAGAGACGCCAGTGAGGGAGCAATGGCCTGTAGTGTGATGCCTGAAGTAAGTACAGAGATACCCAAGACGAGGAAGACACACCCACTGCTCCAGTGAGAGGGGCAGGGAAGTGGCTATTCCTCTCAAGGCATCGTCCCTGGCTGCTAAGTGTACAGAGAGCCATCATATACATCCTTGTGTATAAAAGGTATTGAATAGGTGTGTAAAGAAGTATGGGCAAGCCTACAAGCCTGTAACTCAATTATCTCAATGTTGATGCTTTATTATCTATCTGTGATTATTGGTCTCCTTTTAGGTTAGGAGTATTCTAAGAAAAGGTTATATGTTGTGTCTGTCACCACTGGAGTTCTGGGTGTGTATTGTATGTTCCCTTTAATAGCCTTTATGAGTTAAACTTTCTTGGTTATTTGTAATTTATATTGTATATAATTAAATCCCATATATACTTAATCATATGTTTGCAAGATTCATCCTCTGACCAGGGAGACACCCTTCTCTAGGAACCTGCCACAGTCACTAGAAGGGCTGGGCAAGGTCACTGCTAATGGGCACCCCAGGATCCCACTATTCCATGGCAGCCACAGGTAGCGCTGTGTGCCAGGGTGACAATTATTTTGTCATTACATATTATTTGCCAATTTGGAATGAATTCACAAATAGCTTTGAGCAACCCCAAACTACATATTTTGGTAAATAAATTACCTATTTTGGGGTGGGAGGGAGGAGTACTCCTGGTAACTGTTTTCCATTCATTATTCATGCTGTTTGGTAGGATATGTGTTTTCCTGTGCAGTTTGAACTCTTTGGCCCAGCAGCCCATTCTATCCAGCCCAGGGGGCGTTTAAAAAATTTACAAAATTAATTTATATCTGCCCATGGCCACCAGTCAAAGATGACAGGTGACCGGTGGCAGCAGGACCCAGTGGGAGCCTGTGGTTGAGCAACAAAGCTAGCCCAGCTTCACCCAGCCCCATACCCACTTCCCGCCATCAGCTCCCAACCAGAAGCCTCTGCAGCTTCCTCTGGGAGCTGTTCCCCCACCCTCTGTCTAAGTGGAAAATAAGGTAAGATTGGACAGAGGGATTGGCTGGAAGTGGTGGTTGCAGGGAGCAGTGGGTGCTGCATGGAGCAAGGTGGTGGCAGGAGGGTTATGGGGAGCAGCATGGGAAGTGGCAGCTGCAGGGAGTGGTGGGACCCATGTGGTGCACAGCAGGCAGCAGAGCCACAGTGAGCAATGGAGCCACAGTGGTCCCCAGTGGACAGCAGGGCCGTGGCAGGCCCCAGCAAGTAGCAGAGTGGTCCCCAACAGATGGCAGAGCTGCGGCCAGGCCCTAGTGGGTGGCGGGTCTGCAGTGGGCCCCAGGCAGGCAGCAGAGCCATCACAGGATCCAGCAGTTGGTGGGGTTGTGATGGGTGGCGGAGCAGTAGCAGGTGGCAGGCCCCGTCAGGTGGCAGAGCCATAGCTGGGCCTCAGCGAGTGGCAAGAGCCAGTGTGTGGCAGAGCCACAGCAGGGACCCGGTAGGTGTGCAAGCCACAGTGGGTAGCAGGACCTGGTAGGTGGCAAAGCCCTACTGGGAAGTGGGGCCATGGCAGTCCCTGACAGGTAACAGAGTTGCAGCTAGGCCCCAGTGGGCAGTGGGGAGGTGGTGGGACCCAAGAGGTGGCAGAGCCACAGCAGGAGGTGAGCCCTGATGGGTGGTAGAGCTGTAGCCAGGCCCCAGAAGGACCTGGCAGGCAGCAAAGCCACTGTGGGTGGCGGGCCCCAGTAGGTGGCAGAGCCATGGCCAGGCCGAGGCAGAACCTGGCGGGCAACAGAGCCCCAGCAGGCGGCAGCGGCACAGTGGGCCCCTGTAGGCAGCATAGCCACGGGGGGCTCCAGAGGATGATGGAGTCATGGTGAGTGGCAGGGTTGCAGCAGGTGGCGGAGTCACAGCGGGGCTGCAGCAGGCAGTGGGCCCTGGCAAGGGCCATGGGGAGCACTGCAGGAAGCAGGAGGCTGCAGGGAGCAGTGGCCAAGCCTGCAGGAGGGAATGCAGGGAAAGGTGGTGGTGGGCAGAAACACGGAGCCTGTGCAAGTGCCATGGGACTGGCAGAGACCCAGGCTGGTGTTGTAGAAGCACAGAGCCTGGGCATGGGGTCTGCTTGGCTGCATTGTATGAGGCTCACATGCAGTGTGTTAGAGTTGCATGCTATGGAGCTGGCAGCCCGGCCCTGGCTCTCTCTCTCAGCCCGCATCCAGCCGCCATACCCCGCCAAGTGCGCACACACACAAACTCACACAGACTCCACACAACCACACCACCACTTATATCCCCTTGCTGCCCATAGAAAACACACAGTAGAACTGTATTTTAAGCTATTATGCAGCCACCTCTAGATACACTTTTTATAAACATGGAAATCAGTAAAAAATATTTTTAATTATATTAAAATAGGTTATAGTAGAGGTTTTGTGTGTGTGTGTGTGGTTGTATACATATATATATATATATCTTTTTCACCATTTCCAAATCACAGCACCCTTCCTCCCAAAAGGATTACTTCCAGGGTAAGGGGAGGGACTTCCAATGGCAAAGGAGATGGGATTTCCAGTCCTAATATGGCAACTGAGGTGGGGCAACTGTCAAGGGGTGGGGCTACCTACGTGGCCATTGACAGCTTCCCAAAACTTGGCAAGTGGCCCTCCACCCAAAATAATTGTCCGTCCCATCTTAGAATGTAACATAAGAGTGAGCAATTATTTGGGCTGGACAGCCATTTAGAGAGATTTGGTGAGCTGTTGTGGGCCAGGTCAGCACCCACCCCCTCACTTACCACATAGGTGGAGGGAGACAAAAAATATTTGTGGGGGGGGATGAGCATGCACACTCTTGCCCTGCCTCCCCAGCAAGTAAATCTGTGGGGGAAAGGGTGGGGGAGAGGAAAGGGATGTTTAGGGGGAGTGGTGTTGGTGTAGGCCCTGCGCAGCTGGGGTGGGGTATGGAGCATGGGATCGAGCTGTGAGTGGCTCATCCAGGGGGCACAAGGAGGGGATGGTGGCTCCTACCACTGCATGTGTCCTGGGAGGGCATGGGGTGTGTGTACCCCTGGATCTGCATGGGACAGGGCAGGCTGCGACTGTGGGCTGGGACCAGGGCTGTGCTGAGCCATGATGTGCTCAGGGCAGGTGGTGCTGGAAGTGGGGTTTGCAGGGGCTATGGTGAATTTTGGGGTGGCTCCAGCCCCCCCCCCCATAGCCCCACTCCCAGCATTGCTGCTGCCCACCCCAAGCACAGTGCAGCCCAGTCCCCCTCTGGGAAGAGCCTGGTAGAGCCCCGGCCCCAACCCACAGCAGCAGCCTGCTCTGCCTCACACAGATCTGGGGGCACATGGCCCCCCTCATGCATCCCAGGGTGCACATAGAATCAGGAGCCATGCCGTCTAGATAAGCCACTCACAACTCAGTCCCAAGCCCCACCCCACTCCAGCTGTGCAGTGTTTGTCCCTCTTCCATGTGCAGCCCCACTCCCTCCTTCATCACTGTATTCACACCCCTCCCCACCCCTACTGCAGCTGCCAGGCTGCCTTGTAGCCCTACCACTGCCCTATGTTTGGGAGTCTAAGCCCCCTTAGCCCTCCCCACTTCCACTGCCTATGCCCCCCCACCGCATCAGGCCAGGTCAGCACATTCCCTAAGTGGTAGAGTACTAGGCTGATCCAGGGATGCTGGATGAAGTGGGTAGGTGGGTGAAAGTCTCCATGGAGACTGTGAGCAAGGCTGATTGACTGAGTGGATAGCATGGAGCCATGGGTAAGCAAGGAGCAGCATCAGGGAGGAGGACAGGTGGGAAGGGTCAGGGATTTTAATATGTTCCCTCCTCTCTTATAAAAAGAGTAAATTTAAAGTAGTGTTATGTGAAATCATTTTACAGTTTTAGAGAAGAATGTCTGCATCTTTATATTTATGCCATGTGGTTTGATTTTTTTTCAACCCAAGCAATGCTTCAAATATCTTTGTTCTTAGCACACCAGTCCCACAGTGCTTGAAGGCTATCTCTGACAGTCTTTTGCCTATCATAAGTATTGGGGATGGGAAGGGATGAACTAAAAAAAAAGTAGTTTATTTCTTTACTTCATATATCAGTAAATATTAATTACATCCTGGAGATTTCAAAGATATTTCTATGAAATATTAATTAAGGAACATATTATTACCAGAGTGGGAGTAAGAATATGGCTACATGGAAGAACTCCACAATGATCTGATAGATTTTGAGCATAGTTACATCAGGGTGAAAGGGAGGCAGTGGCCACATATTCAGTGTTGATGAAATTAATGAGAATGGCTGGAAGCTCCCAGAGCTGATTGCACCAAATGAAACCATTTGGTTTCATTTGGTGCAATCAGCCCAGACTGGTTTTTCGATATCTGACCCTGTTAAGGATCTCTACAGTTGACCACTGAAATTCTGCCTCCAGGGCGATCTCCAAGTCCAAAGACCTCACACTCCTAACTGAACTGCCAAATAGCAAGTTTGTGGGCATCTGAGTCACTTCACAGGATTTCAGTTTTACATTTCAGCCAAGGAATCACATTTGATTGGTTTGCTTTACTGAGTTTCACAACACAAAATTGTCTGTGATTAGATTTGTTACTCCAGCACATGCAGTACAAAATACTGGAGAACTGAAGAAGAGAAGGAGTAAATATTGGATAACTAGATGTCTAAATTGGAGAGAGAGTCCAGATATCTTGACCAGCAATTTGGATGTGTTGGTGATCATAAAATCATGGGATTGGAAGGGACCTTAAGGTTTTTCTACGTCCAATGACAATATGCACCTCTCTTCACTCTCTGAATCTTGTATCAAAGGCATTTAAAACTCGTAAGGACGTATGGGAGGCAGTGAGAGGGGCAATCACAGCATCACTGCCATAGCAGAAAGGATTCCTTTTGCTATGAATTAGCAGAAATAGGCCACAGCCTCATGATAAATCCATTGTGACTAGCCTTGGGCTGCAGCTCTCAGGCTGAGAAACAGTGCATCAGGCTATTTTAAGTTAATATGCCTCTGTGACACCTGGGGGTTGACTTCACAGTAGCAATGGCAAATGCATCAGCACTTAACAGTGGGAGCACCGACCCTCTGGCACCAAGATATTACAGTTAAAATGTTTGTTGTGCTTTTTCCAAGCTTGCTATTTGATTAATGTACTAGCCTAATAATATTGAATGAAGTCTAAATTGATTTAAAAATCCTGTTCTTCATGTAACAAGACAGTAAATGGTGGAATCATGTATTACCTTAAAAGAACACATAAGGACATTTCCTGGACAGTTCATGTGGCCAATAACAAGTACCCATAGAGAGTCTAAAAATAATAGCTGACAATACCTTACTACAGAAAAACATGCACCTCATACTGGGAAACTCAGTACCTGACCTCATTCTGATGGACAAAGATGAATGAATCACTGACCTAAAAAATTATCAATTGCCTAGATACAAGTGACCATAATCTAGTTAAAATTACCCCATGCAGAAAAGGCATCAACTAGTAGTACAGACATTCAGGACAACAAAAAGGATCAAAAACGTTAAATTTAAAGCAATTATTGGGTTAAATGACAAACAAAAATTATACTTGCTCAAAAGCAACCTATTGGATATACGAAATACACTGATTCCATGGAAACTGAAAAGAGTTGGTGAAGGTGCCATCTCAGTTAAAAATAAAGATGGAACTGGAGATAAAACATTTGGAAAAAGATAAGGAGAGAAAAGGGAAGTAAATGGCAATGCATACAAGTTGCAAATTAAAATAAATGCAGATAACTGATAAGGCAAACTAAAGGATAACTGAAATACCGGTGGTTAATTTCAAGGTCAATAAGAAACAATTTTTATTTAAATATTGGGACCAAAAATACACACAACTTCAGTAAGATACAGGTCTGGTCTATTGCTAGATATAAACAGTAAAATTAATTATACAGAAAAGGCAGAAATGTTTTAGAGACCTTTCTTTTCCCTATTTGGAATGAAGTTTTTCAGAAGGCTTTGCTGATGGAAGAGAAAGTTTGTCATCTGCTACAATTGCACATGGAAGGCAACTACTGTTAAAATTAAACTTTTTTATTGTCCAAATCAAAATGGCTAGACCAGGATAAGTTACACCCAAGAATCTTAAAGGAACTAGTTTGAGGACGTGTTTGAAATACTGCTCTATGAAATACTGTTGGTTTTGTTTGTTTGTTTTATTTTTAGTTTGTTTTTAAACAAATTCTTGAGGTCTGCAGAAATACCAGAGAATTGAATGACAGCTATTTTATTTCTGATATTTAAAAAAGATCAAAAAAGAAAATAGAAAATAGCATCAATCAGGAATTACATTTATTTTAATGAATATGAGAGAAATACTTGCCTAGCCAGATTTTAGTTTCCTTTAACAGTGGCATCTTCTAAGCATAAAGAAATGTTACTTTTCCACATGAGAACTTCACTATGCTCCTACTGAAAATATTAATTTAGATAGCACCAGCATTTATTCCTATAAACTGTAGAGTTGCCCCTGCATCAAGACAGCTTTAAGTGTTTGGACTTCATTGCAGTCCAGATAGGTGGGCCTAAGAATACAGTTTTCTCCAGGCTCACAGATACTTGGAAATAGAGGAAAATAGAGACTAGTTTACATGGTATAAAAAAGAAGTAGGTATGTGACATATAGCTTTCTGCTGCTATAAATTACTAGAATGTGGTAAATATAAGGGATAAAACTATACTAGTTTAAGTTATATAAATGTATTTTTCATGTCATGTAGCAAGACACTGCAAGGGTGAAATTACATGTTACATTTAGACCATATTGCATATGTGGAATGTTAAATGAAGTTAAAATTAGAGCATGCTATGAGCAGCCACACACAAAGGATTAATTAATACTGTTTCTTGCTTGCACAGCACTGACTTGCCACTAGAGAGCCTGTAAGCAAGGTTCAGGCTAGGACCCAGGACATGAGTGGGCTTCATCCCTGCTGTGAGTTGGGGGGAGCTGGGAGCATATCCATATTATTTCGGGTGTAGGCTACTTATCAGGTTTTAACAGGCTGTTGAGGGCTGCATGGATAGCCCAGCCCTTTGGCAGGTGCCCCATCCCCTGACTGCCATCTTGTAACTGGAAGTCCTGCCCCTGGGTCCTACTGCCTCATCTTTGACAGGCAGCCAGGAGTAGATAAATATTAATTTTCTAAATTTTTCAGGGGCCCTACGGACTAGATAGAATAATAAACTGGTAGGCCAATTCTGGCCTGTGGGCTGTATTTTTCCCACCTCTGATCTAGAGCCACCTTTACCCACCCCCAGCCTTCTCAAAGATCTATAACCCTTCCTCTCCCATATAGACACAGCCTGGCCCACCACACCCCATACTCCCTGAAGACCCCTGCCCCACCTCTGGCACAGGCACAGGCACGGGCACAGCCTAGCCTGCCCCTGCCCAGTGTCCCCAAGCCTTGTTTACCCTTCCTGACCAGACACAACCTATCTCCACTGCCCTGGAGATCAGCCCCCACCTCCCCAACACTGAACATGGCCTGGCAGGGTCCAGACCCACCCCTCAGAGACCTCCATTCCCTCCCCACAGAAATGGCACAGTCTTCCATCACCCCCTATGCTTCCACCCCCTCCCAAAACCCACCCTTGATTTGAACTTCAGCTGGTTTATTTGCATGTTTGTATGCACCCTTAGGCATTGCTCATGAAGATCTAGTTTATTCCCTGAGTTCAGAGAACATCTGCCTTATTGTTTGTCAGATGGGCAGATGGGGAATGTTCCCCAGTAAACAAAAAAACTCCAACCCTGCCTCCCACTCTCCCCAAAAAACCCAAAACATTTAATTCCTCCAGGAATCCAGTTTGTGTCATCATTTTGTTTTTTGCTGATTTTTTCTCTTTCAATTTAACTTCTAGCAATCAGGTAGGTTAATATCAAACCAAGAGTTCAAAGGTATATGATGTTTATAAATATTTATGAATAAAACATACATGTAATTACCACATTCTACAAACTCCCACAAGTTGAGAAAATCATTATTAAAAGTTTCATTACCAAACATATTTTCAGATGCATGACAAATGTCACTGATTTAATTACTAGACTTGGCAATTTGGCTTTGATACTTGATTCAGTTTGAGTTTGATTAATCTCTCAGTGCCTCAGTTTCCTTTCTGTAAAATGTAGATTACCATTTTATTGTATACAACATACACCTTTTCCCAAAAAAATACAGCTGCTGGAAATTGTACTGTGCACTATATATGTGAAATAAGGTAAAATCAGGTCATGCCACTTATTGGTGAAACTGAAAGTAAAGTCTGCATGTGAGCCATAGGGATGAAAACAATGAGCAGATTCACCTCCCTAGCTGCTGCCATTCAGTTACTTATTACAAGGAAAGCTCTTCTTTTCTGTTCTGCCTTTCAAAAACAAGATGTGTACTGTATTACAGGGTGTGCTATGTGCAAGAAAATACAATATCTGCTTTCCTTATTGATTTGTTTTTAAGAAGAATTAATCCATATGTGTGATCCATATAGACATCTCTATGAGTGGGGTCACAGTTATGCAGAGAGACAATCAGCACCTTGGGCTATTTCACTGGCCTCATGTTCCCCATGCTACATATTTTCAGTGTGGGCTTAAAATGTGATACCTGGATATCCAGGTATTAAAAAAAAAAAAAAAAGGAAAAAAGCAGGGCAGGGCAACTGGAAGCTTGGATCCTCCAAAGGGACACTCTGGTAGCTGGCCAGAGCATCTCTATGCCTGCCCCTTGCCCCGATGCTGCAGCACACTGCCTGCCCATGCAGGACAAACAGCAATGCAGGGCACAGCGACCTAGATCCAGGCTGTGTTTTAGGTAAGTAGAGGATATATCAATAAAACATTGCCCAACTGATCTCTCTCTCTCTCTCCCCCTCTCTTTATATATATTTAATGTATATATAGTGGTATTTTGTTTTAACTGTAGAGGAGCATAGATTTGTGGGTATTTTAAAAAGTGAATGTGGGATTTTTTTAATGAGATTTTGCAGTTTTAAAATAGGGAACACAACAATTTCTGCTAGTGAGGCAAGTGGCAGGACTCAGGCAGAGAAAAGGGCTGGCACCCAGGACCCAGATGGAGGTTGCTGATGTCCTGGCCACTTGGGGCCAGAAGGACATGCTTTGACAATTCAAAGGAGGCCACCACACTGAGAACATCTTCTGGGCAATATCTGCCCAGATGGCAGGGTGGCAGCACACATGGCAGTAGTGCTGCACAAAGGCCAACTGTGCAACCACGGCCCACTGGCAGCTGTCTCAGAGGTGCAGATGCCTCTGCTGCACCCATGCAGTCCCCACCTAGGTCTGGCAGGCATGCATCCTTGGGACCACATGCTGTCACAGGTGGCAGCAGGTCATAGCCAGGCAGCAGCCCCTATTGCCAAACTGCTGCAGTGGGTACAGGGTGCAGGGAACTCTTGGTTAGGGCTGTTTCAGCAGTCCAGCTGGCACAAGGGGCTAGTGTCCCCAGATACCAATTCGCCAGCTCCCAGAAGCTCCTGTCTATTTGTAACATTCAATTACCATGGGCCCGAAAGCCCACCTAGCTAATTAGTAGCTCCTATTGTATGAATGCTAATGGGTGAATGCTACAACAAAATTCTTGGGACAACAAAGACAAAAAAAAAACCAGGACAGGAAAGATGTGAGGGTCAAAGGGTCAAAATGTGAAAACGGGTGTTCCTGAGGGGCAAACCGAGCAAAGCCCCCTGGGCCACGCCCACTGGTCCTCAAAGGCACCCAAGGAGCCAGTGGACACTGCCCAGTAGTGCTCCACTCAGAAGCGTGTGCAGAAGAATGTGGCCCTACACTCCCCAGGCACCTTTCTGGCCAGAGCCTCCTTCCTGGTCATGTACAGGGCCCACTTGGCCAGGGCTAGGAGGATGTTGATCCCAGAATCTCCTAAGAGCACAGCCCTGAGCTGCTTGCCAGGGCAGCTTTTTGTACTTCTGGCCCTACTGGCCCTAGGCTCTAGCTCCCCCTAGCTGCAGATCCAGGAGGAGCTGGGCACGGTTATTTTGCCCCAAGTGGCACAACTTGCCCCACACCAAACTGCATGTCCGGGCATGTGTGCTGAGGCAAAAATCCCCAGCTCACATTTGTGTTGTTCCTATTTAACCTGCTGTGAGAGCACGTGCTGCATGTGTGGACATGCACACTGGGTACGTCTACACGTGCAATTAATTTGATGTGATAAACTCCAGACCAAACTGCTCCTGTCTACACATCTGCACCCATCAAACAGCTCTCATCAAACAGTGTCTACATGTGCACCCAGGACAGCAGCACTCTGAGCTGGGGCAGAGCAGCCCTGGGCTGGCAGCAGGCTCTGGGGATCAGCCTCAGGCTCTGGGTAACAGAGGAGGGTGTTGGAGGGACAGGCTGGAAGCATGAAAGTGCTGAAACTGCAAAGCCATGTAGCTGCCCCCTGGGGCTGCTCTGCCCTAGCTCAAAGTGCTGCTGTCCTGATTACCACCCACACATGCATTGCGGTGCAGTAAGTGACTCCACTGTAAGATAGTACTGTCCCCGAGATTACTATCTTATGATGGAGTTAATTAGCGTACTGTGCTCTAACAGTGGCGCACATGTAGGTGCTGATGCTTTATTATGGAGCTAATTAGTCAACTGCAGTAAAGCACACATGTAGATGCATCTATTCACACTTTGTTTACTGATTTTTTTGTGAGACAGTGAAGATAGAATATTATGTCATCATAGAATCCTCAGCAAACAGAGCCATGTACGTCCATCCACCTCAAGGTGTTCAGTTTTCACCTAGAAGTGACCATTTCATGTTTAATTCTACTGGTCTGTGCAACTTTAAGAAGCATGTGCAGATGACAGATATGGAGATTTTGAACAGCTTTGAGGGTGCCTAAACCCATGCACCTTAGATCCAAGAAGGGATGCTGTACATAACTGTAACAGGTGCAGTTAAATATTGATATTCATAAAAGAACAAGAAATGAAATTTATGAAATTGTTATTATTGAGGGGAATTTAACTTTAAGTTCATTCACAGAGAAATCTTCAGAAAGGATGTTTATATTTATGGCTTTTTAAGTTTCAAGACTGCCCACTTCTTACTGAATACAGTTGATAAATTATCAAGACGACTAACAAAGAACAATAGATATTCATTCAGATTATGTTATCTGGAAGTTTAAAATAAAAAGAGAAAAATACATATAAGTTTAGAAAATGATCATATTCTATAACATATACATGTTGAAAGGTGGCAATTATATTTCATGATTTTGTTAAATTGCAGAGTAATTTAAAATACAATTACCATTTAAAATGAACAATTGAAAAGGATAATTATATCTCATTATGTCAGCTGGGTTATACAGATGAACATTATGTACTATTGGATAGATACAGTGCTGTGGAGTCTTCTAATGTGATATGTTTAGCAAAACCACGATTACCAGCCACTTGTGGTTTGAAGATGTTTTATAAATGAAGGCTATTGACATATATAATAATGATTAGTTTAAAATGGATATGTTAGCTCAAAAATGCCTAGAAAAAATATTGAAAAAATCAGCGCAGTTTTAAAAAGTTCTGAAATATTTACCATACTAAGAGATCCAACTTATTTTAATGTTTGATTATGCAGTCTGAACCTTTTCATAGAATACAACTGGCTTGAAAACAAAGCTTGTCTGCTTGTCAAAAAAAGTTCTTAATGCAATACCTTATTTGCAAAGTTGAATACCCACCTGCATATTTAATCTCAAAGACTTACATGAGGTGCATGCTTAAGACAATTGATTTGAGCTTGTGGACAAAATCACTCTAAAAGCAATGTCTACAGGACATACTTACTGGGTAAGGCAGAGATGCCCTCAGATACATTACAGAACTTCACACAAGCTACTTTCTGAACTGAAAAGCTATGTAGAGATATGTTGCTAGGCTTAATTAGCACATTCTCTCAGCATGGCAGGCTTGTGGTATACACATGTTGTAAGGCAGCCAGTCTTGTAACATGGACTCCACATCCCATACTAGATCCACTATAAAATTTTCCAACAACATTGTTTTCCGTTCAAAACAAGAGAGTCCATTCCATAGTCCTGTTGTCAAAATATTCTCCTGGAACATGATAAATAAAGGGTCAAGTCCCTGCTCCCATGAATATTGAATTCATATTAAGGTAGAGCAGAATAGCTGTAACAGAAGACACTGAAAACAAAACGCCCTTTCTACTCTATAGTCTAGCGATTACAACACTCTCTTGAGAGGTATAAGACCAAAGGTTAATTCCCTGGTCTATGTCATACAGCAATGTTAGACCAAAGAGTGGCACTCTGATCTCTCACACCCATTGGACTACAAAGCAGTTTGTTTAGCCTAATGAATTCCTTATGTTAGGGAGAGATCTCAACTCTCAATGCCAAGCAAAACTGGTCTGTCATTTTGACATTATCAGAATTACAGAGTGGTCCACTGTACATTAAAGGTTAGGCAAAATTGCAACCTACTGTACAATGTGGACAACTGTGACTTACACTGCATTTCTTCAATCTAATACAGCTGCTTCATGCCATTTCATATTGTAGCTCTATTATCAGTGAAGCTGGCCATGGGAAGATCAATGTCATGTAGCTCTGGTAGCTCAGAGCTGATTTTATGTCTTCTTATTCTGCCAAGTTTTCCAAAATCTGAATAGATAGAATTCATAGATAGAAAGAAGGGAGAGTGGTTATTATATCTGTCAAGCCACCACTTAGCTGGTAAACAACCATGTGAATACTCTGAGCAGGGCCCTTTCCCTAACTTTCCTGCCACATCTTGATGGTATCAAAAAGCATCAAAGGAGGGGTTCAGTGGTATAATAGGTGGTCCCCTGTTGAGGTACTCATGGTCCTGCCACAGCTGACTTGGGGCTCCACCTCCCTTACATGCTATCCATTCACCAACCAGTGATGTCTATATGTTACGGCCTGTAATAGCTGTTTTGGCTCTCTGACCCTATTCATCCATCACTGGCTGGGACCATCTCAGGATCCAGTGAGGGTGTACTTGGTGTTTTCCTTGCCTCCTACTCTAACCCTAATCCCAGGGCCCCCTGCACTGGGCTTTCTCCTCCTAGGAAGGATCCCTTACTGGTTGACCCAAAGGGTCTTTCAAAAAAAAAAAAAATCAAAAGGAAAAGAAAACAAGAAAGCGGCTGCTTATGAGAGGCTCAGGCAAACTTCTCAGGCAATCTCCCTTCTCATCCTCCCTTTTTGTAGGAGTAAGGGGCCTAAGGGGGAGCAGGGAGTCAGACAGTGGCTCCTTTTCTTCTTCCAGCTGTATTGTAGTGGGTACCCAGATACTTTGGTGCCCCACAGCTTTCGCATCCCATAGCATCTCTTACACAGGGGCTCAGTTTGCCTGGTGTCAAGTCCCAACACTCCCGCCCCCCAAGCTCCATCTGTGCCTTTTAAATTTCCTGCGGTGGCCCTTGAATCTGATGTCATCTGCCGTCATCTGCCAGGCACCACCAAGCTTAATTGACAGAGAACTCAAAAAGCAGTGTGGGGTACTATGTACTGCACCACTCTGGGCTCACTCCACCTTTCATCTGAGTCACCCTACTCCCCCGGTGCTCTCTGCCCTTTCTCTCGGGGTTAGACAAGGCTCTCAGGGGTTTGGACGAGCATCTACAGTCCTTGCCACCACAATATCCCTATCTCTCACTGATTTCTGGAGGCTGTTCCAGTCCCATTGGACTGTTGGCTGTCTGCATAAGGGTGCCTGATGCTACAGGACCACAGACCAGGTCAAGGACTGGGGGCACATTAGTACATGTGCTCTCCTGAGCTCTGAGATACTGGTATATACTTCAGTTTTAGCCAGAGATTTGTGAAATGTTCTGTTCCAAAAAGTGAAAGCCTGATTCCCACACTGTGTTGTTACTCAGGCAACATTTGCTTTGACTTCAATGTGAATTCTTCTTGAGTTAGGACCTTGTGGGCATGTCTACATGAGATGTTGACTGCATAGTAGCCGAAAAATACTGTGAGTAGCATGGCTCAGCAGGGACAGTGCTAATACACTACTGCACAGTATCATTAGGCTACTGTGCACTAGTGTCACCTAAAAGACATTCACCAGCATTCCTTTGCAGTACCTCCAGTTACTGTGCATGTATTTAGTACTCGCTAATACAAGTACTAAATAAACGCACAGTAATGATGGTGCGGTAGCTTCTTGTGTACATGCACCTGGTAAAACCTAAGTAAGCATTCTGGAATTTGCCCAGTGTTTGTAATTTCCCCTAAATGCTGACAGAATGTCCACATAGGTCATAATGAGGATAAATTACTATTTGGACTCACACTTATTTTTTTTCAAAACTTTGAAGGGTTTCAAGTATTATTAACTTCCATGAATTAAGAATCCTAGCATTCCAGAGTGGTTCTTATTTCAATACTTGTCACTATTCTAGTATAATCTATATCTGCATTTTATCTAGTTTATGCATAGATACCCCATTAATCACATCATGCACTATAAATTACAAGGTATGATCCATTAACCAGGTAACTGTGCTGTTAGATTTCTGTCATAGTTGTTAGTTTTAGGGTTAATGTTTGTTTTAGAGCTCTTAAATTTAATTTAGTTTAATAAAAGTTAGGCTTCCAATAACATAAGTTACCTCTGATGAAATGGTATGAAAACATGTACAGTCCCTCAAGGTTGAAGACAAGCTCTATAATCTGACTGTTGTTGGAACATATTCTGTTTGGCACTACTTCACAGAAACACATGAAACATCCAGGAAATATGCCATTTTATTTATAAACATAGCTATAGAACATCACACTGATGGGCTTTCTAAAATACTGTGTAATAATAATCTAACCAGCCTTTTAGAACTATGTGCACCACAAACAAATCCTTTTCGCTCATAATGAGTTATTTTTAAAATAATTTTGTAGTTCTGTTTGTTAATATATTTGGAATATAAGGTGCTTGGATGGGGCAGCCCTTGGAATTGGAAGCTCTTAGGGAAGGTACTCAGATATAATTGTAAGTCAACAGGAATTGTAAATCTATTTCTTCTACAAACATTCAAAAATCCTACTACTCGATACCATGATGATGAACAGAATATAGCTAGGAAATGCATGAGGTAACATCTCATTATGGGCTTCAATGTAGCCTCCAAATTAGTGAACACATAACAAATTTAGATGCTCATAAACATCCCTTTGCTGAAAAGAAGCTGTGTAATGATGCAAAAAAGCTTCACTCCAAGGTATTTTATTATTTGCCATACAAATAAAGATCCAAAGTTAAAGCTCAGGAGTCTCGCCATTCTCTGGAGACCTGGAGGTCCCTGGCAGACATGCCAATGTGTTAGTCATGCCATAAATGACAACATGCCACACATGCAGCTGATTCATGGTGCTATTATATGTTCCATATAATCTGGAACATCTTTGTGGCTAGTTTGCATGGCAACTTAAATTGGACATGTGGCATGCTCTAGTCTCCATGCCAACAATCAGTACTGGGAGGGGGACAGCCCTGACACAATTCAAGTCCAGGGCTGCCTGATCCCGATGCCAACAATCAGCTCATTGTTGGTATAAGATTTGGGGTGGCCTGAACAAACTGGGGTTACCCAGAGCATTGAAAGTTTCTGTAAGGGGGAGCTGATGGGCTTCCTCCCCCCCGTGCTTGGCATGTTCAAAGCCTGGCACCTGGCTCTGTATGGAATGCATATGCACAGGCAAATTGGAAGAGCACCATTGGCCATAGCAGCAGGGAATGATTGGGATCTGATCCCTAATCCCCAAAATGTCACATACTGCCATGCACACATGACATAGCAGGATGTCCGATTGCTGGGACAGGCATCAGATCCCATCATACCTTTAAATTAACATCTGTCAAAGGGACAATTTATCTGAGATGAACTGCACTCTCAGATTTTGGAAGCACTCCTGTGCACACATAAAGTGGTTAAGGGTGAATGCAAAAGCCACCTCTTTATGCATAAGCACCAATCTGCAGATGTGCAGAAGGGCCATCTATTAGATAATACTAAAAATTATACAGGTGGTTTCCCCAAGCTTCTGGGGTAGTGTGGGCAGGGGAGGGGGAAGTAATTAAATATGGCCCTTAATCTTTCCAGGTTTCAGTTATCTGTGAATAAGAACACATCCCAGTAGCACTTTCTAACACACAAGGTATCAGAGGAATCATTAATGTTTGTGAGGTTCTCTGATATTACAGTGATGAGAACCATATCTAGATGGCTATGAACTTTTTATGTATCTTAAGAATGTGGTATAGGATCTTAAAAAGCTTATCATATATATTCACCATCTCAAAACTTCCAAAAGGGAAATGTCTTTTCAGCAGTTTTCTTCCAGATTTGAGCAACAGGGCCCAATTCAATTCCCATTAACACTGATGCAAATCCAGAAAGACTGTTGATCAAAATAGGACTACTTCAGATTTAAACCACTGTAACTGAGAACAGACTGCAATCCATAGATCCAAATCACTCTAGTCAGAACAAACTCTTGTATCTGGAATATTTAATCATGGCACAATGTACTCATTTACTTGCAAACCAGATGGGTATGCTGTGATATATCCTCAAACCCACTGAATTAAACGGATCTGCCAGAGCATCTAGTTTACCCTGTTCTCATTGCAGTGTATGATTGCTCCTCACAGCATCTAGCACTTAGCCTAATCTTGTTTAAACATTTTCAAGCAATTTGGCTGTAGTTGTTCCCTTAGAAGATTGTTCCACTCTCTAACGACTCCACTTACTTGGGATTTTTTGCCCCAAATTTCACTTACATTTTAATTATCTTGGTTCCATTCTATTACACCTAACTATAGTTTCTTCCACCATCCCTAAATAATTCCCTCAGTGTCTCCTCATTGTTGACAGTCTTCAGATATTTGCAGTTTTGTCTCCATTCTCTGATGGTTATTTAGCAAATATTTAACGTTTAACTCTTAAGCTTCCTTCCTAATCAATCCCTTCCATTTCATCACAGGTTTTGTTTGTTTTCTAAACTCCTCCTTACCTGCAAATTCATTGGTCTGGTGCTGTTCTTAATAACCTATTAGCAATTCCACATTCTGGTATTAAAATGGATAGTAGAAGAGAAACATGGAAGCCTCAAGCTTGAGAAAGCAAAGCAAAGTTGTCAAAATATTGAAAGCTAAAATGAACTTCACAGTGCTAGAGACAAGAAACTGACAATAACATGGAAATTATTATTATTCAGGGCCAAAGTTCCCTTCAGCAGCATTAAGAATTTATTACAAAAAAAAAAGAGACTGAAGAGAAATGTGATGGCGGAAGAAGGAATAGAAATTGAGAGGGAGTAAATTAATGGTTTCCAGACATAATTTGACTATAACTTTTTGAAGAAGAATGAACAATTATTAATCAGACTAACTTGGAATGATATAACTAAGACCCCAAACCATTCAATCTGAGTCAATTTATTGGCATAAGCAGATCAATTGCTGGCAATAGGCCTGGTCATGTCAACAGAGTACTGACATATACAGGTTTCTGAAGCATCACGCTACAGGCTTGTAGCGAAATCCTCACTAATTAGGGACGTAATTTAAAGGTAAACGCTGAGAATAGCCACATAATCCCTAACCAGGTAAATGCCTGCACCAATATCAACATAAGAACCAACATAAAGAGAAGCCAGCTTGTACCTCTCATACTGGATGCACCTACACATGCAATTAATGTAATGCAATATATCCTGGCACCATTTGAGCTGGAGAAAACTGTTCCAAGATGCAACATCTACACATATGCCCAGGACAGAAGCAATTTGAGCTAGGGCAGAGCAGGCCCCTGACTGATGCAGCTGACTGGGTACAATTTACACCCACATTCAGCATCCACATATGCATTTTGGTACAGTAAATTACTCTGCCATAAGATAGTACTGTCCCTGACTATCTTATGGTGTAAGTGCTATCTTACAGAAGAATTAATTTACTATGCATTAATACCATCACAAGTGTAGGCATTATGCTTTACTGAGGAGCTAATTAATTTACTCCACAATAAAGTGCAAATGTAGATGTACATATTGAGTAACTTAGAGGCAAGCAGCTTTCATCTTTATTTCAATATGCTCATAGAACTGCAGTGGTGCTGGTCTCATGGCTATTCTCACCCCTCACCACTTTCCATCTATGGTCTTCCACTACCCTGGATTGCCCCTTATACAAGATGCTATTGTATCAATACAAGCCAGCTCTGCAACGATATAAATATAATCTCTGCTGTGGTTGTTCCTTGGATAGGTCATAAAGACAGTCAAAGGAAATGTAAAGCAAAACAGACTTTGCCCCATCTCAAATTTGAGGGTATTCACAGTCAAAGTTTTCATTTGGGCCCTTGTCTACAAGGGGTAGGGATATATCTAAAAATGGTTGTGACTTAACTTGTAAAGAATCTCCTTCTATCAAAAGCACAATTGTTTTTTTAAACAACTTACAGTGAAAAGGATACAAAACATGGAAAAGAAAAAATCACTTGTAAAGGTTAATGAAAATGAATTTGCTGAAACGGAGGTCATAGGAGGGTATTATGTACTGTCACAGAAAGAAATGGACAGGTAATCAGAGAGAGAGAGAGAAGGGGAGAGAGTTACGTGTTACACTTTAGGTGTGGTTAACATTCAATCGATCAGTGATAAAAATAGCAATAAGCTATAGTATTCCACAAAAAAATGTGTAATATGTGTCGCTTTGTAGCTGCTTCCTATCATGTCATTAATTGAATGTGTGGCCAGGGATCCCTGTGGCTGGGAGGCCTGTCAGCCAACTGGAACTCCCAGTTGTGGGGGTACCTATGAGCCTGGGAGCTCCCAGCTGTCAGGGGGCCTCCCATGTACAGGGGTCCCATGTACCCCTGCAGCTGGGAGACTACAGCTGCTATGATCTCCCAGCTACAGGGGACTTCATGCATCCCTGGGACTGGGACATCACAGAAACTGCAATCTCCAAGCTGCTGAGCAGGGGGTGGAGAGGGGGGTGAAGTTCACATAGTGCACCCTTGCAGCCAGGAGCCTGCTCCTTGCTCCTTGCTAGTACAGGGAGGGGAGAGCGGGAGGGCTAGGATCAGGCTCCCCCTGCACCATCAAAAGGGCATGATGGGAATTTATGTGTGATCCACACAGTCATGCCTCTTGCCATGGACATGTGGTATGGCAGGATGTGCAATTGTATGGATCATGCATTAGATTCCACCATGCCTTAACCTGAACAGGTAGAGTGGTCCACAGAAACACCAATATAAACCAAAAATAAGTCTTCTGAAATCAGAGAAGTTAGACTGGTACTGTATAAAATACAATCTTGCCAGCTTCTGTGATTTTATTATGAGTGATGGGATATTTGGTGTTTTTTTTATTAAAGGCTCAGCTGATGGGGTCATGCAATTATCTGAGTACTTCAGTTTTAGTTACAAAACAAAGTAAAGAAAATAAAACCGAGACCTTTCTGGGCACAAAGAAATTCCGGGTACTTTAGGATACAACAATGTATCTTAAAGTTTTAAAACAAAGGGCATGTTTTCATGTTTTCCAGGGTGGGGAGTGATGTTTTAATTAGAGCGGCTGTCTGGAGCTTGTCTAATTAAAATGCCAACAGCATCTTATGCATTCAGCATCCCACAGTTCAAAATGGTGGTAGGGGCACTTTAACTAAAGCTCGTTTGATGAGCATTAGTTAAAGTGACCCTGCTGCCATTTTGAAATGTGGGGACACTGCATATGTGAGACACTGCGGCATGCTGGCACGTTCTGATTAGAATACTCCAGCAGACTTGTTTAATCAAATAATTGATTAACTGAGTCTGCTCTGCCACATTGTAATCAGAATACATCAAATCACATATGCCCAAAGAAAGCAAGTGAAAGGAAATCAACATTTATTACTGGCAGTATTAATATCTAATTTTTTAAAGCCTTTTATTCCTGAAATCTTAATTGTAACCCTTCTGCTGGGCACCTGTCAGCAGCAACAAGGGCCATGTTCAATTTTGGGGTACTAAATATATTTCACCTTGGCTTGAGCCCCCACCCAGACAACCTGGGAAACACTAATTACTAGGGTGTCCAATAAAGCCAACAACCCTTCCCTCACACAGGATATGAACACAAACCCCTGATTTATTACAGAGGCAAACACCATTACACAGCATACCATCAAGAAAAACAAAACCAAAAACACTGTCCTGGTTCAAAGTATACCCTGTATCACCCCTACCCCTATTAGGGAGCCTTCAACCCGAGTCTTGGCAGTCCAAGAGTCCAACAGAATCTTGACCCAAAGAAGTTAATCCCTGGGAATTTGGGTGTGCCATCTCCCTCACCATCACTGTCCACTGGGGGCGCCTGTTCCCTTTGTATTGTGAAGGCCCCTTTCGTGAACTGATGCAAGTCTGCTGAGCTGCTGGGGAGCAATAATCTCTTCTCCTTCCCTGGACTCCCACTGATGTGACTCCACCAAGCTGCTGTGAAGTGCCAATCCCTGCTTCTGCCTGAGTGGCTGTGGGGGTGAGCTACCAACTCCTGTCCTGGACTCCTAGTCCAAACCCCACATGGCTGCTTGACTTGAAACCCTGACTCTCTGTACCACCTGGCCTCAGACTCCAGCAAGCTCCAGCATTCCCTGCCCCCTCCTCAGGGGACCCAGGGGAAAAAACAAAGAGAGAGCCCCCCAGCCCAGGTGGCATGAACCTTAAATAACTTTTCTGACCTCATCACAGGGTCCTAATCAAGAAGCAGCATCATTGGAACACATTGCTAACGCAGACCAATCATTTCAAAGGTGGCCAGCACTCTAGGATTTGGCCGGAGTCACTAAATTGGTTTTACAGGTTCTACTGAGGAATCTTAAGAAAGTGGTCTGGACACTATGAGGGGAGATGGGAGGTGATTGATCCCCTCCAGAGTCCTAGAGGAGGCATAATATACAACAATTATGTCACATGGAAGACATGATCATATTTTACAGCCAAACAAGACACACAGCACCATGAAACACATTATATATCACAAAATGACTTGCACATTTTGGTGTGCTTCACAATTTTGTAGGCATTTGAGACTGATAGCACTCAAAAACCTTTCAGAGGGAGCAGTGGAAAGAAGATTACCTGGCTTCCACTTGGTTCCCTGTCTTTGGGTGCAATGTTATACCACAGTTCATTGGCTTGATGGAAGGTGCTTAATCTATTTTAACCAGTAGTAAGATCAGAAATAGGAAGGATGGAGGATTTCAGAAAATGTAACAAAATAAACTCAACTTCCTTTAATTACCATAAGATGGACTGAGGTCTTACAGAAGCTCAGATGTGAATCATCTTTCAGTCCAGGAAGCTTTAACCCCAATGACCTTTCAACAAAAATGTCATGCTTCTGCATTTTTTCTACTGCCTCTGATGGCTTGCATTGCTAGGGCAGTGAAGGAATATGCAACTGTTTTTTTTAATCTCATCAAAGTCTTTGCGTAGTGATAGATGAAGGAATTATAGCTTTCAGAATACAAAGAAAATGCCTCTTGCTCAGTAAAAAAAAAAGCTCAATAAAATTACAATTACCCATATTTTGAAAAGCATATGCTTTTATCTTATTGATCTGCTCCTAGCAAAGGGATAAATTAATACTGTTCCATCAGATCTCCATTTTTAAGTCCAGTTGATAGGTTTTATATAGGTTATAAAAGTCACTGTTGTTCATTTTCTAAGATTCAGTATACAAAGGGCACGTCATCTATAAAATGTTTACTGTGCAGTAGCCTAATAACACTGTGCAGTAGTGTGCCAGTCAAAAACCATACTAATACGCTACTGTGCAGTGTTATTAGGCTACTGTATAGTAAGTTTAAAAAAAGCAACCCAGCATGTGCCAGCACCACTGTGCAGTAGCATGAATTACCGTGCATTGAATTAGTACTTGATTAACCAAGTGAAAAACTTAATGTGCAGTAACTAGGGTGCATTAATGAACATGTATATGTGCCCAGTTAGGAAAAAATGTCAGACAACAGAGTCAAAGAAGACGTGTGCTAATACAAGCTATATATGCAATAAAGCTGCAAGACCAGTATGCAGGTGCATGGTTCCACAGCAGGAAGAAATGGAAGACCAAGGCAGATAGTTCTAAATTTCTTCTACTTCTCATTGATAGGGGTAGGTATTCAGAGCATTTCAAAAAGAAAGAGCAAGCAAGAAAAATAGCCGTGGTGCCAGAACTAAGGGACTGGAGGTGAAATCAGTCCCTACTCAAGTGACTGACTATTACCTAATGACTTCAGTGGAGGTCAGTTAGATAGGTAAGATCCATAAGAAACAGTTCCGCTGTTCTTCATATCTATGGCAAGTAGGTGCTACAAAGGCCTTATCCTTTTCCATTTTCACATGTACACTCCAGCTTTCAAAGCCTTTCACACACATCCAACTTTATTCATGCAGATATTCCTATTGTACTGATATAAGTAAAACATATGCATGTTTAAGTGTCTGCTGCTCTGGGATTTACATTCACAGTGGTCATGTCTATGAGATGCTGATTGCACAGTTGTTACTGCACAGTCATTTAATCCTTGCATACTTAAGTATTATAATAATTACCCAACTGGTATTACTGGTATTTCCCACTGAGTTTTCTACACAATTTAAACAGTATGGACATTTTCACTTGGAAATTATTTTCTCTTAAAAAAAATACGAAATATTAAAGCATTTTTCTGCATTGGATCCTTACTAAATATATTCCAGTTCTTTCTTTTTATAGCAAAAGGCTTCCAAGGAATTATTCTAATAGCCATTAATTTCACAACACCCACATTAACCTGAATAGTAAGTCTCAACCAATAGTGGGAAACTCAGGAATACAAGAGATAGAAAATTAATTGAAACTTGACCTAGGGTATGGAGCTCACTTTCACAAGAAATATTAATGACTGTGGATACTACCACTCTGAGATATAAATGGAAAACTTTTTATCTTTGATTTAGCTTTCTGTTGTTTTCTTTAGATACACATAAAAGCAAGCAAAATTCCTAGACATTAATCCAGTTGTTTCTCTAGCAGGTTTGGAAGGAAGAGGCAGATTGCCATTGTTATTTCTATGTTTTAATACTTCAGAAACACTCAGGGAATATGAGACTGAGGACCATATAAATAACAGACATGTTTGATTGAGGAAAAGTGATGTATTTCAGAGTTACCATAAACAGTTGTGGCGGGCTTGCTGGGCTTTCCCTGGGTCTCTGGGATTAGGAGACCACAAATGCAATTGGTGGGGCAAAGCCCACCAATCAAAGACAAGAAGAGAAGCCAGGAGGAGAGTTTGCTCCCCCTCTACTCCAAAAGGAGGGAAGGAGTGGACTTAATTGGGAGCTGCAGTTTCAGCCCTCCTAATTGGTTCATTCTCAATCTGGGGCAGAGCCCCAGAAGGGGATATAAGCAGCTGTGTGCTGAGCACATGGTGCAGTTGGCGAGGGATAAAGAAGAAGGAACAGGTCCCAGACCCAAGAAGAGCTGGGAAAGCTGCCCAGTGAGTGTATCCAGCTGCCTGGAAGAACCCAAAAGCATCCACTGCTGGACAGAAGTGGTAGGTGGTGCAGGCGTCTCTGCACAGAGGATCTACGAGGGACCAGGACCCTGTGAGGCACAGTGAGGCAACCCCCAGCACAAGGCTGGGCTGTGCTGCGGGCATCGCTGCACAGAGGGTTTGCGAAGGACCGGGGCCCTGGGAGCCACAGCAAGGCGGCTTGGGTCTCCAACCCCTGACATGAGGCTGGGATGCGGTGCAGGTGTCAATGCATGGAGGGTCTATGAGGGACTGGGACCTTGGGAACTGCAGCTTGGGTCTCCAACCCTGGCATGAGGCCAGGCTGCAGTGCAGGCATAGCTGTGCAGAGGATCTGTGAGGGACTGAGATCCTGGGAATCGTAGCGAGATGGCTCGAATCTCCAATCATGGCATGAGGCCAGGCATGTGAGCCAGCGCTACTGTGGGGTGAGTCACGATGATACACACTGTGCAATTTTGGAGTGTTTATTAGCTGTTAACCGTATGCCCTGTATTTTAGAGTGCCATCTATGGTTGTACTTATCTGTTCATATCGTTTGGGACTATTATGCGTACCTGTTTGTATTTGGGTGTGTATATAGTTATAGTTATATGTATTTATAACCTGTAAATTTTCCCTTTGGTTCACTACCTTTTTATATATTACCTATATTCAATTTCTACCTGTTTAAGACATTGCTTTCTGTTCCTCCTCTATTGAGACACGATAGGTGGGAGAGAACTGCGAGTAGACTGCAGTTTCCACCCCCAGCACGTGCGCCCTGCTGGCTTTCCCCTGGTGAGGGGGGATGACACTCACTTTGGGGACTTTCCCAGGTTACACAGTGTTAGGAAATGCACCTCTTGAATAGAGTCCTGATTCATCTGTGATACATGACAAATGCATATCTACATGATTTGGGTATTTTAAACAATAATTTGCCTGTTCTTTTCTCAACAACCCCTTTTGCCACGTTTCCCTTTTTTCTTGGGAAGACAGGCAGATGCTCATAGAATTCTCAAATACACTCTTCACATATTGCCCATGTTTTTTGCTTTTTCCAGTGCGTTATTTTTGCCAATTATTTTCTTTTTAAAAAAATGGCCAATTTTTTTGGAATATTTAAAAATATTCTTAAAAAGACATGAGGCGCATGTAAAAAATGCACTTTTTGGTTAATCCCCCTCTTCTCTCATAGTTGGCCTTCCTTTTCTTTTTGCCAAACTCCAAACTGATAAATATTCACAAGGAACAAATAGCTGAAGTATTATTTCCTCATGATTTGTTTCTTCTCTGGTAAAAGGAAATTCTAATTATCTGTGTAAGATTAGCTGGTTTCTTTCCAATACTTGTTAAGTCTAAAAATCTTAAATTCCAAAAACAAAGCAAATCGAGTTTTAAAGCCAGACTTTCAAAATTATCAGAACAGAGCAAGCCAAATATTGCTATAAATAAGAGATTTTAGAAATTAGGTACAACTGAGTAGGTAAGAAGTAAGAAATAGGAAATATCAGATTTGGGATCATATATTATTTTTGCATATTTTAACTAGAGCAAATGATTTTATAAATTTAATTTTCCTTTGTGTGATTTTAAGGGGAGTTACTGGGTTCGCACTGCCTGCAAATCAAAGTGCATCTTAGTAGGTAAAGCACTGGACTAGGAAGAGTTCTGTGATCACAATATTTATTCAAACTTGTTTTGGTCTTTATTTTTGCTAGTTGTTATTCTTACATTTCAAAAACACTATTATAAAAAGTGGAGAATGTAGACGAGTGTTTGGAAATTACACTTTCCTATGAAAAAAATTCTTTGAACAAAACATTTTTTTGTTTAATAAAAAACTTTCCCCACAAAAAAATTTTGAGCATTTATAAGATCAGGACTTTTTCACCACAGAGTGGCATATTCCCAGAATTATTGATACCTAGGAACAGATTAGGACTCTAGAAGCATATTGTTCTTCCTTTCTTACCTCTATTTGACTTTAAATATTTTCCGACCATCTCTAGAATATTTATTGTTTGTGTTACAGGAGTTCCTGGAAGCACTTATTGACATCAGGACCCTATGGGGTTAGATGCTGCACTCAGCAATGGTTGGAAATGACTTCTGTCTCATAGAATGTATAATCTGATTCAGCAGTATAACATGGGGATGGTGAGAAGAGCACGTGCCCCAGGTGCCACTTAAGGGAAGGGACACCCAAAAAGATAGGGGAGGGGAGCACCTTACTCCCAGGGGGACTGTTTACATTTGTATGTTATACAGCAACTTATTTTGATTAAATACGAGATTTACCCAGGATCTATATTTAAAAAGTGAGTATTTTAACGTAAGTATGCATTTAAATAACAATAAAGTTAAACACTCATAAGGCTGACACTATATTTTTAATTAAATGATTTTCATTAATATCTTTCTCTGTGAATATGAATAAGTACTTGCACACCACACTCAGCCTTCTTGTAATGGCCAATCCATGGCCTATATATGGAGTGTCATAAATACACTGGGTGATTCTATTATCTGTGATATACTGACATTTCCAACCCAATGAAACTGTAAGTGTTGTTTTCACACTGTGTTACTCTAAACCTTGAAATTTCATTACAGTGAACCCTGTTCCAAGACACTTGCCTGCAGCACTGTGTAAGCTTGCTGTCATATCCATTTAGTTATAGATGATGGTTGTTTTTTCTATTCTCCTGAGGTCAAAATTTACTATATGAACATGCACAGATAGAGATCTATATACTTAGTATGACACATTGCTAGCACCCTATTTCCTTCTATTGTTGAAATTATTAACCTCAAATATACAAATAGAGATAAAGTTTAATCAGTTTTTGTCTTTAAAAAATAATTCCAAGTCAATTGACCATGCTGGGGGAGTGGTAATGGCAGGTGTGACCGGTGAACTCAGACTGGTGGGGTGGTGGAGCAATCCATGGGAGCAGGCGGGGGTTGCAGCCAGCCAGGCACTCTGGCCAGTAGCATGGAGGCAGCAAAACTCCCTGCTCCTGGCTGGCTGCAACTCCCCCCCGTCACCCCACTGCTCCCATGGGACACTCCACTGCCTCACCAGTCTGAGTTCACCAGCCGTGCCTGGGTAATGGTTACATTTAAACTTGATTTTCAGAGTTTGGGGTTCAAACTCTAGTTCAGGCCCATCACTTGTAGTGGTATATGGAGCCTTTATCTATATGCAGCCAGTTCAAATAAAGCCATGAGCTATAGAAATTGATTCACATTTTTCAAAAGGATCTCATAATTTTAGATTCCCAAAGTTTTAATTGCCAAATTCAAGACTCCTAAACAACCTTATTTTCAGAAATTGTTGAGCACTTAGGGCAGGTACAGAAGTTATGCATATTGCCTGGTAAGTGTACAGAAAGCACTCTACAGCCATAACCAAACACATGGTCTGGGCAAACAGATGTTCTAAAAATGGCAGATCCTGCTCCAGGATGTGGTACCAGACTTCAGCAGTGTAAGCTAAAGCACTGTAAAGAACATCAGTATCAGATCCCATCACAAGTCACATTACATCACATTCCACCAGCAACCCATGGGACTTTATGGCAACCCACTTACCCACCTTCCCAGTGCAGTGCTTTAGCCTCCACCAGAGATTGTATGGTCTGCCCAAGCGCTGGCCCAGTCCCACCACCCCAGGCTCTCATGGACAAGAGCCAGTGAAGCCCCTGTTTCCATCCTGGCCCCTTATTCCTTCTATCTGGGCATGAGCCACTGTCTGGTATTATCACTGTGTGGAGATTTCATCTACCCTTTCTGGGCATTTGTAAAGATTTCAGCTTTCAATTAAGTGCTGTGCTGTTTGCTGGACACCACATTCACACAGGGAGATTTCCAAGTTGCTCATCTTGTACAGTATCATTTTGAAGCATCCATATCCGAATCTCCATCTGTTCACCTTGATTCATGCTTCTTTGTCATGGTCATATCCAATGGGGAACTCATTTGGTGTTGGTATAAAGTGCTGTAGGAATCAGTTTCACTTTGAAGATGGCACCCCATGTCATGCTAGCTAAATGTCTTAGCACAGCTACCC
>NW_017729033.1:33498627-33502984 GCF_001723915.1 Gavialis gangeticus | reverse complement strand
AGGGAGATTTCCAAGTTGCTCATCTTGTACAGTATCATTTTGAAGCATCCATATCCGAATCTCCATCTGTTCACCTTGATTCATGCTTCTTTGTCATGGTCATATCCAATGGGGAACTCATTTGGTGTTGGTATAAAGTGCTGTAGGAATCAGTTTCACTTTGAAGATGGCACCCCATGTCATGCTAGCTAAATGTCTTAGCACAGCTACCCATGTGGGGCCCTACTGCTGACTTCTGAATACAATGTCTATAGGTGAGGAAATGATCTAATGTAACTCCTTGGTAAGTTTGGGTATGCTCGTACGGAAGGATGCATTTGTGTACTCTGATAGTTAGTGTGGTCTTGGCTCAATGATTATTCATGTAGAAGATTGATGATACTGATTTATTGATGCTTCCCATTGACCTTGTGCCTCTTTGTAGCATGTTGGAGTCCCAGGGGTGGCTATGATGCCCCCTGGTGGCTCTGCAAGCATGCCTTGTGCCACACCTAGGGCGTTCTTCCTGTCTCAGCTGCCAGGCCTTGATGAATAATAAATTAAGAGGGAGGCTGGCCCCCGGATCTTTTCTAGGCCTCGATCCCACTAGTCTTAGGCCCCTGGATGAGCCTCTATAATCTCAGGCCCCTGGCTGGATATCTATAATCTACTGTGCCCAGCTGGGCACCCAAAGCCTTATGTGCTAATTGCGTGGTTCCGTAACTTCCCCTTTACCATGCCCCATGCCTCGCGCATGTTACCAGTACAGTGTCACTTTGTTGGGGCCTCAGCCCCCCCCAGCCTCTGGCCCTTCAGTCTAGCTAGGCCTACTAGCCCAGGCCCACCGGATAGGACCAGGCTTCAAGGCACTAGCGTCCCTTGTCCATTTGCAAGTTACCGAGCCCCTGGCTCCTGTATACTGGGCCCCTGGCC
The DNA here is from genome assembly GCF_001723915.1 of Gavialis gangeticus. Classification (NCBI taxonomy): domain Eukaryota; kingdom Metazoa; phylum Chordata; order Crocodylia; family Gavialidae; genus Gavialis; species Gavialis gangeticus. The sequence continues at coordinate 33,502,072 of NW_017729033.1, read as the reverse complement.
TGTCTGTGTGCTCTCTCTGGTGCTGGGCCCCTGGTAGTCTCAAGGCAGTCTAATGCTCTTCCCCAGACACTAATGAGGCTTCCACCTCCCCTACAGCCTCATCAGTAAACCTCTGGTAACCTAACATAAATAAAAGCCCCTGGGCTATAACAGAAATATTAACATACAGCAGCTTTCTGCCCCCTTATGAGTATAAGCCCTTACTAACCTAGCATCCTGGGCTCCCCTGGGCAGGCACTCTTTCTCCAGTGGCACCCAGGGAGAAACGCCCCCTCTAGCCCCAGCCCTGGTCTTAAATGGTCCCCTAGTGCTGCCTGCATTTGGTCACCTGACCAGCTGCAGGTGTTGGCCAATTACCTCATTGACCAGTTGCCCTGGCAACCTGCAGCTGCAGCTCCATGCCTGTCTGCAGAGATCCCTGACTGGGCTATTTCCCTATTTAGGTAACAGGGAGTCTAGGTGGCCTTTGTGGACTGATGTTTTTACTCCACTTCTTAAAACACAAGTGTCCACAGGACAAAAATCATGATAAATAATGTGGGCTGATATGAAACATATATTTTTCATAGCAGTTGTACTCCCTACCTATTAATTCACAATCCTATGATTTGTAGATGATAAATGCCTGTGTTATTAAATACCAAGCCATTTTAACTGTTTTTACCCATCACCCATTTGCTATGGCAAATTTGTGGGCTAAAACTGTTGACATGAATGAGAGTGTAATAATATTCTGTTAACAACAATAGTTTGATAACACACTTGAGACTTCAATATCTAAAGAAAAAATAACAAAGCAAAATCAAACAAAATTGTGGCATATGCCCTTACTAAACACAAACAACTCTAGTTGGGATAGATTTTTTTCCTGTTTTTCTCTATTTCGAAAGGTTGATTTATAATTTGAAATTCCAGAGTTAAATGCAGGGTTTAAGGATTTGCCATTTTGAAAAATCTCATGGATCCTAAGAATGGAAATCAACAGGGATCTCGAGAGGTAATTCTACATAACTACACACTCATCTTGAGAATGTATATCCTTAATTAGAATTCCATAAAACCTCTATGAAAATGTCTCTGTATAAGTTCCCCTTAGCAGTGTCCCAGAAGGTCCTAGAAGTTCTCTTTTGCTCATTCCACGTGGTTGAAGCATAGTTTGACATTATACTTTAGTGGAGATCTTTTTTTTTCATCCCACAAATGGTTTTAAGATACCAAAAGATTTTGTGTTGGACATACAGATAAAATCAAGAGCAAGAGCTTTTCTTAAATGTTTAAAAAGCAAAACAAAACAAAAAGCTCTACAATGTAGAATGGCCAACTGTATAGTGTTGAGGAATCTTGCTTGAGATATGAGAGAACAAGTTTTAAGCCCCTTCCCTGGATGACTGATTTGATGATATTAGTATTACTTCCAAAAGTCATAGGCAAGGTCCTTGAAGTATCCAAAAAAGTTTGGGGAATTATTAACCAGAATCATATTAATAAAATATTTTGTCAGAAATATATTAATGTTTAATATTTGACATAAATAGTCCAACACCTAATTAGACTGAGAAATATTTTTACATTCATCCATCACTACTGAAAAATATTCCTGTGTTAGGCTTGATGACTAGATTTGGTGGTGTTATTTTTATAGATATCATTTATACATGGTAAAGATTCTTGCAGACAACATCCCATTATGACAGGGCAAATTGTCACTGCATACAGGAGGAAATTGTCTTGGGAAAAAGCAAACCATTACTTGTGAAACAGGGTTGTTCTGTCTTTTCCACTGTGCACTCTGCTGTGTCTAACAGAATAGAGTTCAGAAAAAATTGGGTCAGGAACTTTTCACATTAGGAGGTTGGAGAATTCCTAATTTGAGAGGACTGAAAAAAGAAAGGAACTTTATCTGGATTTATCTGCATCAAGTGTGTTTTTTACTTGAAAGCGGGGGCTTAGAGTTTGTGAAGAAAATTAAGCTAGCTTCTCAGGGTTAGCAGGTGGAGACATTACTTAAATTATATTGCACTAAATAGGTATCTGTAATCTTTAGTCCTGCTACAATTGCTGCCATTGCCTGCAATGCAGTGTGAGACCCTTAGAGTCTGCTTAAAATATTCTGATGTTACAGAAAGAGAGGGGGGGAAATCTAGTGGTATTTCACCTTATAAAAAAACCTGAAAACATGCTGGAACATGGCAATACTAGAGCCCTTTCTTATGCATTTTCATCTTTTTTTTCCAGAAGGAGAATAGAGAAGAAAGCAGAGAGGAATGAGATGACATTATGAGAGCAGTTTGGTGTTGAAGAATTAAAGGAAACAAACTAGAAGCTCTTCTAGCAATGGCTTTGACACTCCAGAAACTGCTGTACTGCAGAGAGAAAGAGCATCTGACAGACAGACCTCTGCTAGCATTTCTTGACATAAAGTTACAGATATGTATTCTTAATTCCCAACGACCATCAGTACTAACAAAACTGGTATATTTTTTCTTTTAGAAAAAAATATATGTGTTGGCATGATTATCTTTAATTAAAAAAAAGAAACATTTCCACAAATTTCTCATGGGCTTTTAAAATGTTTTCTTTAAAATGTAAATACTAAAAAGTATTTCCATTTTTTTAACAAAAGCTGGATCTTTTTCAGCTCTACTCTGAGTGTTTCTATTTGAAATTACTGTTATGGGGTCTCACGAATTGTAGTTCAACTGTCTTAGAACATCTGGGGACTATGATTTTTCATGATACACTATAGCCTTTCCACAGAAAGGAAGTTGATGGAGTACAAGGGAATATGTTCCTGTCAGTGAACCCACCTCTACAGGGCCATAAAGTACAGCACCAGCATTTCCAAATCAAGATTTTGGGGTTTGGTTTTCCTTTTGGAGCCAAAAAAGTCAGGATTCTTTGTGGAAAAAATGATCACATTCTGAACAACCATAATCATTAGCTCTAATTTTTAATTTCCACTGTTCTAAATATATTTTATTTAAGCAAATTTAACGGGGCTACTCAGGAGCATAAACTTACTCATATCTCCTTCAGTGTTAACAGCAAAACATGTTTATTGGTCTCTGCTTGCTTTCTCCCTTGCCCCAGCCTCCACAGACCCTTGCCAAAGAATAGAATGTCTATGAAAATGTTTGGCAATATCACACGCAGAGCTGCCTGAATGATAAAGGTAATTAAATTACAATCTGCATAAAAAATATTGATATAATCATAACTCATACTTTATTAAGTGGAGTAAATGTGGGTGGAGTAAACATGGGTGGGGAAAGGTTTCTAATAACTTGAACTTCTTAAGACCATCATCTAAGATGAAAGCTACCTTTTAAATATTCAAAATAACTCTCATTCTTTCTCCTCTACATTGTATATATTTCCTGTTTTCTATGACTCCATCTACACATTACACTTAAGACATGATTAAACAGTTAATCACATCTTAAGT
>NW_017729033.1:33495866-33498616 GCF_001723915.1 Gavialis gangeticus | reverse complement strand
TTAAGACATGATTAAACAGTTAATCACATCTTAAGTTGTCACCCAGCCAAACATTTAATCAATTAATGGAGTGGCAAAAGGGGGAATAAGACACAAAATTATTCCACAAAATATGTGGATTACCTTTGTGGATCATTACTATTGCCATTAATTAAACATGTGGTCAAGAGCCTCTGTAGCTAAGAACCCCTTCAGCTGATCAGGACTCTCAGCTGGGGGTCCATTTGCCCTCCAGAGCTTGGGAGCTCACAGATGACAGTGCTACCAGCCACAAGGGCGCTTCTCCAGGCATCCCTGAAGCTAGGAGACCATAGCCGAGCGGGCTGCCAGCCACAGAAGTTTGCTACTTGCCAGTGCAGGTGGAGCCCAGGATCATGATCCCAGGCTCCCCATGCACTGGCAACAAGGTGTAATGGGATCTAACTTGTGAACCTACAAGCACGCCTTCTGCCATGCGCTTCTGGCAGGACAGGAAACATGATGTGTATATCGCGCATCAGATCCTATCACGCCTGAATGTATATAGGGGTCCTTATTTTCTCTGTGAATATTTTTCTTCTTTAATACCCAAGACGTGTCACATTACTTTTAATGTAGTGTTCAGATAAAGAAATCTAGGACTTACTGTTAAGCTAAATGAACTCACTAGAAGGATTTCCATTGGCTTAAGTAGGCTCTGAATCCACCAAAATGCCAACCCTCCTCAGTCTCTACTATGAACATATGACTGCTTTCCTAGCTGCCACTGAATCCCCCAAGGAAGAATCTTTTATTGAATAAACCATATATTTGGAAGAGATATTAAACAAGCATTTGGGCACAAAATGCTCTTTCTCACTTCTTGGAAAGAAGTGCTACATCCTATGCTAAATACTAGATATAACATTATTATATACATCTTAATGTCATTAGAGTCCTCCTCATTAGAATCCGGACATCCCTTGAAAAATGCCAGTTTTTAGCCTTCAATCACTTTTTTGGACTACAGAAAAATAATAAAGAAATGTTTTTTTTTCTTTTTTCCTCCCAAAGAATTCAGAAAGACCACAACAGATCAGAATGCTTTTTGACTAATTCATGACAAGCTTGATTATGAATTCCTATTTGTAATCTCCCATGTTCAGGGATGTAGGTTGTAGCCATGTTTGTCTAAGGACATAACCAGAAAAGGTTCTTTGGGTGAATCTGATATCTTTTATTAGGCAAACTTAAATAGTTGCAAAACAATTTTTAAGCAAGCTTTCGGGGTGGAGATCTAGCACCAAGGAAACATGGAGGTGCTAGATCTCCCCATTGCCCTGGTATAATGAGTCATTTCCTCCCCTTCCATGCCTGCATGGCTCTGAGAGCTGCATTGACCTTATATCTATTTCCGTTGTGCAACGATATGGTGGAGTAGCACAATCTGCTGCATCATCATGATTGTACCAGCAACAAAACCAAGAAATAGCATAAAAGTCAAGACAAAAAACAACAGAAGAACAATTCAAAGTTTTAGACATAAATAACAAATATTTTTATCATAATCTTCACATCCTTAGAAATAAAACACGCTGGTTATAAGCCAGCATTAATCATTGTCCTTAACACTGTCCTGCTATCCAATTTATGTAAAAGTAAAAAATTATAATGATATAGTAATGATACATAGTTTTCTTTAGAGCAATTTTCTTCCAAAGTATCTTACCAAAGAACTTTTATCTAATAATAGCATCATTAAAATTATCACTGGATTCACACGATACAAAATCAATTTAATTGTACTAAAAGTCTTCAGAAACACTCTGAGAATTGAAAGCGTAGTGTTTCTGAATATATTTAGAGCCAGCAATTGATACTACAACAAAAATGTATACAGTTAAGTCAGTTGCTATATTAAAAGGCAAAGGAAAAGGTTGCAAAGGTCTTTTAAAAGGTCCTAAGAAATTGTAAACCCTAAGTTCTGCTTCAATGCTAGGTTAAGTAGGTTAATTTGAGTTTAAAAAAGAATTCTAACATGTTTAGAACAATAGGGATAAGCTAGCACATCTTCTTTAAAAGAAAAGAAGCAGTCTTTCCTGCCCAAGTGCAGGAGACCTGGACCAGATGATCTTGAGAGGTCCCGTCCAGCCCCTAACATGTATGAATCTATGAAAATCATGCTTCTCTACTCAGAATTTTGAAAATATCAAGAAAAGAGTTGGCAAATTCTAAATTCCTAAATCGAAGTTCTAAATGAATAATATGAAAACAACCAAAAACATGACATGGGCATCAATTGTTGACAGTTTGATAAAAATAATACATGCTTAATGTCCACGAATGTTCAAAGTAACAAGCAAAATGTTAGACTATAGGAAGAATGAAGTAGAAAATAATTCAGAAAGTATTATTATGATATTGAAAAATCCAATGAAGTATTTTCATAGATTCATAGATGGTAGGGTCAGAAGCAATCTCAGTAGATCATCGAACCCGACCCTCTGCCCTGCGCAGGAAAGAGTGCTGGGGGGAAAAAGGTAGCCTAGACTGAACTGGCCAGAGAGGGGTTTAATTCCCTCTCCCTGTCCCACCTGCACAGGACCAAGCCCAGGACTGCCAGGCACTCCACCCTCACTGCCACAGTAGTGGCAACATGACCAGACACCAGCTGGCATTTTGCCTAAGGCAGAAGGGGCAGGGAGGGGGGTTGTTCCCCCTCTGCCTGCTGGAGCCCCTGTCATGGTGTTCTAGAGCATGAGTCTCTTCCCGGGGGGGGGGGGGGGGGGGGG
>NW_017729033.1:33492780-33495855 GCF_001723915.1 Gavialis gangeticus | reverse complement strand
CATATAGGTACAGTAAACTTAAGATCACAAGTAACAATGGTCGTTACATTACAGAAATGGCGATTAATATAAGGCACCATAGGTTGAATCCATTATCCATTAATTAATATAATATCACATCTTGTTCTCATGCACACATGCTTTACCCACATAAACAATAGCAGATACCCTTTCTTGGATAACATCGAAGGAACAGTGAGACTTATTCCAGGTTGTGGGAAAAAACATTCATCATGCTCCTCCAATGCTTGGTCTTCACAGATGTAACCCAAACCTTCTTTTCTTTTACACCCTTTTACATTTACTGTTTTCCATGTATTATCTTTCTGCCAGGCCCAAGTGTTATGATCCCTGGAGTACATCACTGAGCTATCATCAATTTGTAATCCTAATGGGACTACTGGGTGGATTGTTCTAATTTCCTTGCCTGACACAGTTATAAGGAATAACTGCAAGCTTTGCTGGTGGTGATTGTACGAAGCATTAACTAATCTCCACCAGGGCTGGAGGGCTAATTCTTCCTCAGCTGCATGGGGCTGAATCAGGTTGATTGCTTCCATGGGAATTTGTCCCATCATGGCTTGCCGAATCATTCCCATGATGACATTTTGGGTGAGAGCCTGAGCTTCCTCACATGCTAAAGCCAATGATACATTATTTTGGAGAGACTGTACACCAGACATCATTAACTTTTCATCCCCTTCTATGAGTCCTTCCCACCCAGGAAATACCTTACTTATTAGCTGCTGTTCCTCACTTTACATTTTTAAAGATGCGGTTAATGGAGTTCCCATTTTCCCCATATTTTCAGTGGCATATAACAGTTTATTAGCAAGAACTTCTATATTTGCAGCATCAGTTAAAGAGACTCCTGCTCCTACTGGTGCAATCCAATCACTTAATTCCCTTTTTACCTTGTCTATATGGTTAACTCCTTGCCACATTTTTACCTATTCATTCCAACCTTTACGCCTAGTTTCAATTAGGGGAGCACATATAGGTGCAATGTGAGAGATATTCATGCCCTTTAAATAGATTTGAACTTCCTTTAAAGATGTCTGAGGTTGAAGAACCAATTGTTCCTGGTGATCCCATTTTAATATGTGGGGTCCTGAAATTGGGGCCCTTAAATGTTGGAGGGAAGCGAGGTTTGTGATTAGAGGATCAAGATCTAAAACTGTTTTTTGTTGTTGGCCCACTTCTACCCTATACAGTCCTGGTTCATAGAATTCTTCAGAAATGGCCATGTGCCCATAGAATTTAAACCAAATTGTTGGCATGAGCTTGTCACAGTGTGTGCCATTTAATGGGACTACCCAGTCTGGGGGACCTTGCTGGACCAGGTTATATCCAGCTAAAGTCCAATTCAGTGGTACCCAGTTCATAAGGAACTGTGTTATATTTTTGCCTGCTGGTGTGATTAATGATAGCTGCAGTTTATTGTATGGTAATGGAAGTGTCTGAGTCCCAATTACAATAATGACACAAAGAGGCATGGTCACTCCCCACACAGCAGAGGAAACTAGGGCTACCATGCACCCTTGGCTGTGCCTATCCTTTGCAATGATATGCTCAGTTGTCTGTGGCAGTACAGATTCCTCTTGAGTCCATGATGGCTTACAAAAGAATGGACTGGAGCCGGGGATAACCTTAGTTCCATAGCAAAACTGGAGTGGCTTCCCAGTGGCACTCTGTGTGCAATTGGCAAAGCTTTGCCAGGGGAAGCCTGGGGCGAGCTTAGCAGCGTAGAACTGGTAGCGATGCTGTAGGGCCAGGGGGTTGCTTCCATTTCCATAAAATCCATGCATGTGGCACAGCCATTTTATTTCCTGGGCTCCAACTGGCAAACACTTCCAGAGTTTCAGAGGCATCGCAGGTTCAGAATACAGTCTGGACATCAGACTCCAGATACCTATGCACAGCAGTTTTGGTGCAGCTATGGGATGTCATGGTTCATGTTGAAGATCTGTGAGGGAACAGAGAAAAGAAAAACAAACTCCCACACTCCCCCCGTATATACTGGGAGAAGCTGGGATCACATTGCAGGGTAAAAGTGGAGCATTGATCTAGGAGACGGTGGCCATAACAAGTTGAGCACTTCTCCGGCCTTTTCCTGCCTCAACATCGGGGTAGGCACTGACAAGCCTATCAGATGCGTATTTTCCAATGGCTCAAAGCTGTTCCCCTTCCTGCTAGCCAAGAAGGGTGGCCAGCAGGACAGAGAAGACTGTTTACCCTATTCCTTGATGGTCACGTGGTTTACCCTTCCATTCTTTGAGCTGTGAAGAATGAAACCATTTTCTCCAAGGTTTTCTACCTTTTCCATTCAGGATTTCAACCTGATAAACATTGGGACTGGCTCGATTTACAATAAAGCAAGGACCATCCCAGGTGTGAGTCAAAGAGTGTTCCTTTGCTGCACAAGCTAAATCTTGTTTCAAGGTAGCCAGGGCAGTTTGTTGTTCTGCTCCCCATTCCCAAATCCTGTTTTTCTTTAATAATTTGTACAGAGGCTTAGCTTTGTCAGAGAACATTTCAGTGAACTCTCTGGAGAAGTTAAAAGTTCCCAAAAGAGCTTGCAAAGAGTGTGTGTCTGTGGGAGCAGGCAGCTTTCCTATTGTCTCTACGCTTTGCTGATCTGGAGACTTGCCATCCTCCCCAAGACATACACCCAGGTATTTCACTTGTTGCTGCACTAACTGAGCCTTTTCTCTATTCACCTTAAATCCAGTTTCCTGTACTATAGTCAGCACCTCCTTAGTGATTTCTTTCTTCATTTCTGAAGTGGGAGTGTGTATCAAAATGTCATCCATGTATGAAATTACGTGTGATTGGTGTTTAGGGCTCAAACGGTTCCACATTTTAGTGACATGGGCATGACAAATACTAGGGGAAGAATGGAAACCTTGGGGAGTTCGACTGAAGGCATATTGTTTTCCCCTATAGGTAAAAGCAAACTTATACCAACATGAAAGATGGAGGGGTATAGCCATGAAAGCATTAGCCAAATTGATTACAGAGAACCATTTGGAGTCAGCTGCTACTACTGCTAAGATTTCATTGTATTTAGCTACT
>NW_017729033.1:33489764-33492769 GCF_001723915.1 Gavialis gangeticus | reverse complement strand
ATGAAGGATGGAGGGGTATAGCCATGAAAGCATTAGCCAGATAAATTACAGAGAACCATTTGGAGCCTGCTGCTACTGCTGTTAAGATCTCATTGTATTTAGCTACCACAGGAGCAGCGGCAGGGGTGGCTGTATTTAAGGCACAGAAATCTATTGTCATATAAGTGACCCCGTCTGCTTTAAGGACTGGCCATATTGGAGAATTGCAAATACTTTGCATAGGCACAAGGACTCCTTGTTCTAAGAGACAGTCTATAGTATCTTTAATGCCTTCCTCTGCTGCAGCTGGGTATTTATATTGCCTTTGAGGAGGGGGATCTTCTCCTTCAATCAAAACTTCAGCATTTATTTTTCCACACTCTGCCTTATGTTTAGTCCACAAACGGGGAAATTCCTGTACCCATGGATCACTAATGGAGGTTAGGGTGGCAGTAGGTGCCTTTCTGGCAGCACAATGATGCACAGCAGAGACTTCTGCAGGTCCTCCTTTTAACTTCCATAACACCCTGTTAGCTAGATCTGCAGTTAGCTGAAATGCCTGGAGGAAAGGAACTCCTAGGATTCCCTTCTCATTTCCCTCCTGAGCACAGCACTTTACTTTTCCTTGCAATCTGTCAACTTGCAAGGGAACATCCTGCCAGACAGGAATGAATTTCCCCCCATATCCGCTGAGCTGAACGTGTTTCGTGGTGGGTCTCCCTCCAGAGATCCACCAGGGACTTAGAATATTTACCAAGGATCCAGTGTCCACTAGCAATTGGGCTCACATCCCTGGGTATAATAGCCCTCACAGTGGGTCTCCCTCATACATCACACTGAAGTCTTGCGACCAGCTGGGGAGGCCCGAGGAGAACAGGGCACCCCTTTTGACCAGCAGACTCCCTCGAGAGCCTCCACTCAGGAGAGGAGGCAGGGGTCTGGCGCTGGCACATGGGATGCACTCTGTACTGGGGCAGTGGGCTGAGGGGGTGCTCCCTGCATTAACCCTGCTCTGCGTATGGCTTGAGACAAAGCATTAATCAGGACACTAATGGGCTGGCAATCATATTTCCCCTTATCTTCCCCCAAATTCACTAGCTCTTTCCAAATCATTCTCCTAAGGGACTCCTTGGGTTGTCGTTGCCCAGGGTTGTGAGGCAAAGGGGGATTAGAATTGGGAGGGCGACTGGCAGAGTGAGGACCATTATTTGCAAAGGTGATAGCCTGCACAGGCTCTGATGTAATCTTTTTGCCTGCTTATCTCTTTAAAACACCAGTCTCTCGCAGCAAATCTCCTGCCTGTTTGATTTTTGCCACTAGTTCATTCCAGGTTATGTGTTCTAAATCCACAATCCCTTTGGTCATTTTTGTCTGGGAATTTAACCCTGCATAGGTGCTCTGTATTAATTCAGGTCCCTGATAATGGAGAGCGATAACTCCTTTCTCTTCTGTCTAGGGTAATGAATTGGAGAGAGCTGCTAGCATTTTCTTTTGGATCAGGTAAGATCCTGGGGCTTCTCCTGGCTTCTGCTCTTCCATTACATACAATTTCTTAAGGGAAGAAGCAGGCAGTAATATTTTAAGAGCGCTTATCATCCATTCCTGGGGTCCAGGAGCAGTTTGCTCCCAAGAACCTATGCCCATGTCTAGAGCATCTGCATCACAAGGAGAGGCACATAACTGAGCCAATTGACTTAAGTCTATGCCATCAGCAGAGGGGCACATTTGTCAAACACAAGCCAGCCATGCAATGGCAGTGTCTCGGTTCAGTGGCTCCAGTCTCTCAGCAATAGCCTTGGCTTGACTGGGAGACCATCTCACTGTGTCAGTAATTATCTCCGTTGTGGGAAGATCATCTCCTGCAACTAGGCGTTTAGCTTCCTTTGTGGTAACAGGAGCAACATTATGCACGTAGGGCCAATCAGGGTTGAATGGGCTTTTAGGGACTGCATCAGGGTGTATCTCTACTTTTTCAGGGGACTCAAAGTCACAATCCTCTCTCAACATTACAGCTGCCACCACTGCCTTATGGGCACTAAGTTGGGCATGCAATTTACTGATCTCCGCCTCACATTTCTGATGGCTTGCTGCTGTCTTTGCTGCTGTGTTTTCCTCTGCCAGGAAACGAGTTGGAGCTCTCACTTCTTCTAACAACACTTTTGTGTGTGTTAATTCTTTCTTATACAGCTCTAAAGTCTTGCTTGCCTTGTCTCTGTCTTCCTGTATATCTCTAAGTAAAGTTACCAGTTTAAGCTTTTCTGCTACAAAATCACACCTGCTTATCTCACAATCTTTCAAACGCTGTTGTAACTGTTCTTTTTCAAGCTCCAATTCCTGCTTCCCCTTCAATATTTCAATCATTTCCAAACATGCATAAAACAATGCCCAGGCAGCAGCTACATCTTTTGCACTACTACGTGGCTTAAGAGCAGTGCAATACTGTTCAAAACTCAAACCTGCCTCACTCAGGGGACATTTTCCCTTCTTCATTACCCTTCTCTCTAACCTGCAGGGTTTCTCCTGCCTCAGACAAGGAGTTAAAGGGGTTTTTCCAGACATCTCCATTTCCCTTATCACACTAATGATCACTATCAAAAAGACTCTTTTACACAGTAACTTAGATTTCACACTGACACAGTATTACTCCACAATCTTAGTTCTAAAGCACAACTCTTAACTCTACAGCACGGTCTTAAGTTATTCCAGCACAGTTCTTAACTTAACAGTTACAGGAGGTTCTATGAGAGAGCGACCTTGCTGAAGGAGCTTGGTCTGATAAGAAAGAAAAGAGAAAAAAGAAAAAGGAAAATAAAGCTCTCAGATTGGTGCCTCAGTTTACCAATCTACAGCAACTACTCAACAATTACCACATGATTAGGGTCACCTGCTGCCAGCCTTCTCCACCAATTTTGTTACCAGATTTGCCCATTACTTTAGGGTGTGCTCATTTATTATGGATACGTTTCTAGGGTCTTGGCAATTCTATTAATGTGCTGCTTATGTTATTTGTGTTTCTATACAGAGCT
>NW_017729033.1:33482723-33484764 GCF_001723915.1 Gavialis gangeticus | reverse complement strand
ATTTAGGAGCCAGCTTGAAATTCCTATGGATAGCAGATATACTGATGGGATATCTCCTGGTTTCTTCAGAAACAATAGATAGCTTGAAGCATCAGGGTTTTGGATTTTTACTTGTGAACAAGCCTCAGCTTAGCATGACTTTTCCAGATCTTACTATAGTCTTTTAACAGACTTAAGGCAATTATTGGAGTGTTCATAACCTTTGGGAAGGGAGGACTTCCACCAGTCATCCCGGGAAAAGTATGACAACACTTGTGGTCAGGGCTCCAGTGGGTTGGACGCTGTGATGAACCCTTTACTATTGCTCAAATGCTGCCCATACCCCCTCTGACTCAGTGTCTTGCCTCAGCATTCCCTAACCCGGCAACTGAGTTTTAGCCAATTAAGTTTAAATAGGCCTCCCATAGTGGGACTGGGGAATGTACGGCCCAAGATGCCTATTAAAACTTACTTCTGCTTAGAGGTGTGTGTGGGGCGGGGTGGGGGAGTCCTTTGTAAATCCAGATTAGAACTGGCCTGATAAGTGCTCAGCTGGGTGTTTGGGTTGATTAGTATTTGGAGCACAGATTCCCCATCATGCAGTGCTCCCCTGCTTCTCTGATCACAGAATTCACTGTGGTCTCTGCTTCAGGCTTTCTGCTCTCCATCTCCTATGTAAATGAATGATCATCTGGTTCCATCTCAGATGCAAATGAGACCTAGGGCAGTTGTTTCACTCTTGTCACCCTTATCTGGAGGGTTTTAGGTGTGTCTGTCACTGCATCTTAATCAGTTTCTGTTTAGGTGGGGGGCGGGATTCTTTGCGAGTCAGTCTGCATCCTGTGTCAGGGTTCCCCAAGAACATGGAGCTGAGAGGTAACAGGGGCATGCTGCAGACTGTGTGGGTATGTGGCAGTTGCACTGGGGGATTTTGGGGGTCAATGGCCCCTTCTGAGTCATGGTGCCGCTACACATAGTCCACAGCTGCTCTGACTCCACTTGCAGCCCCCCCACCAGGAAGAGGATCATGCTCCAAAACATTGACAGGAAGTGCTGCTCCATCAAGGACCCTTCCCCCTCGCCGCTCCAGTGGCTGGGTCAGGGGTGCAGCCAGAGGCTCAGCCAGCAGGGCCCCTTAGGCAAGTGGGCAAGAAGCATGGTTATTCAGGAAACTGGTAGACAGGATTTTCTGGGAGGCTGAGGAGATAGTAATCCAGGAAAGCTGGCTGAATTTTAAGGAGGTCCTTTTAAGGGGACAAAAGGAAGCTATCCTGATGTGAACAGAAAAATGGGAAGTGCAACAGGAAGCCAGCCTGGCTAAAAACAATCTCTCCAATGAGCTGAAACTCAAAAAGGAATCCTATAAAAGTGGAAAGTTGATCATATTATTTGGGAAGAGAATATGACTATCACATGGGCATACAAAGAGAAAATTAGGAAGGCAAAGGCCAATATGAGATGCAACTGGAAAGAAAGAGTCATAAAAGTCAATGAAAAGGGATTCTACAAGTATATCAAAAAGTAAGAGGAAAAGCAAAGAAACCATAGGCCTTTTACAGAACGCAGAAGGCAATTTAGTTATGGATGACATGGAAAAAACTAAAGTCTTTAATGCCATTATTACTTTGGGCTTCACAAATAGGGGCAGCTATCAGATTGCAAATGCCATTGGCAGCAAAACTAGGGAAGGAAACAAATAGCCTAGAGCAGTGGGTGGACAGATAGGGATTACTTCAAGAAGCTAGATGCTTTCAACTCAGTGGGATCAGATAGTGTTTGCTGGTATACTAGGCTAGGAGAGGAACTGGCTGAAATAATTTTAAAACCATTCCCTTTGGAGATTGAATGAGGCCCTGGATGATTGGAAAAGAGCAAATATAATTCACATTTTTAAGAAAGGGAACAAGGAGGGTCCAGAGAATTACAGACAAGTCAGTCTGAACTTGATCCTTGGAAACATCATGGTGCAGGTCCTCAAGAAAGCTATTGTGAAGCACCGAGAGGAGAGCAGGGTGATCAGGAACATCCAGCATGCATTCACCAAGAGCAAGTCATGCCTGAC
>NW_017729033.1:33476003-33477723 GCF_001723915.1 Gavialis gangeticus | reverse complement strand
ATAGGCACCACATTGGCCTTCTTCCAGTCTTCAGGCACTACACTAGAGCACCAGGAGTTTTCAAACATCCGTGCCAGGGGCTGGGCTATGATGCTCGCCAGCTCCTCGAGCACCCTGGGGTACAGATTGTCAGGGCCGGCTGACTTGAAGGTATCTAGCCTCTCAAGGTGTTCCTTCATGATGTCAGCATTTATGGAGGGCAGGGGATCACCCTCACCCAGACCTCCCTGTCCCATAATGGGCATGGGCGTCCCATGGCACTGATGAAAGACCAATGCAAAGTACAATTTAATAGGTTGGCTTTTTCCTGGGCGTCAGTTGTCAGTTGCCCCATCTGGTTCAGCAGGGGTCCAATGTTGCCCTTGCTTTTCCTCTGGCTCCCCACGTATCTGAAAAAGGACTTTTTATTGTCCTTGATGCTCGAAGCTAGTTGGAGTTCAATTGCAGCCTTGGCTTTCCTGGTTTGTTCCCTGCAGAACTGGACCAGTGCAGAATATTCCTCCTTGGAGGTGAATCTCATCCTCCATCTTTTGTAGGCCTTTCTTTTCAGTTTCAGGAGGTCTGCTAGATCCCTGGATAGCCAGGGGGGCTGCTGTGCCCTCTTGCTGCCTTTCCTCCGAGATGGAATTGAATTAGCTTGTGCATTGAGGATCATTCCCTTGAGGAGCAACCACTCTTCCTGAACTCCCTTCCCCTGGGGTCGTGGTCCCTTAGGGCCTCACTGACAAGCTTCCTGAGCTTGTCAAAGTTGGCTTTCCTGAAGTCAAGGACTTCCGTGTTGCTGACTGACTTGCCAGCTTTACGGTGGATGATGAAGGTGATCAGCTCATGGTCGCTGTCACCGAGCTTCCCATCGATTACTAAGTCGCTGATTAGGTCATCCCCAGTAGCCAGTACCAGGTTGAGCAGAGCTTTACCTCTCTTTGGCCTGTAGACTTCTTGGGTCAGGTAGAGGACTAGCCCAACTTCTTTCTATGATAAGGTAACAGACTCTGTGTATGGGAGGAGAGCAGTGGATGTTGTATACCTTGACATTAGAAAGGCTTTTGACACTCCCTGTCACAACATTCACATTAACAAATCCTGTCCTGCAGGACAGATCCAGCTTTTGGTACTGTGTCATCTGGCCCACACCTTACTCTATGACAGATGGGGGACTGGATGCAACATTAGTAAGTCATTTTGTTCAAAGCAGAAAACTAATTAATTAATTATTCTCCTTGTGTAAGTTCTTTTACAACAATAAAGGTAATGCATTCCTGGCACATTACATTTAAGACATATATAAGGTGTTAAGACATGAATAAGGTGTTAGTCACAATGTAAACAGTAACACATTAAAGCCACTTTATGGTGTGGTAATATAGCAAACATGTCACAATGATTTTCCACATATAGGGTGCATCTACACATGCTATTAAAGTAATGTGATAATCTTTGATGCAGTTCAGGTTGGAGTTAACTGCTGAGATAATTAATTTACTGCGCCCTAATAGCAGCTCACATATAGATGATGATGCTTTACTATGGAGCTAATTAGTCTACTCTGCACCCATGATGTATAACATCTTTGTGTCACATTTTTATCATACCTTAAGATGAATGTGTGGAATATCCAGAATGACCCATGACAGATTCCAATACTCAACTGAGCATCATATCTGGCATGAGGCAATGCCAGGGTACAGGGCACAGCATTGTGAGCCTGAAATCAGGGAAA
>NW_017729033.1:33466398-33471003 GCF_001723915.1 Gavialis gangeticus | reverse complement strand
GGTGTGGTAATATAGCAAACATAGCACAATGATTTTCCACATATAGGGTGCATCTACACATGCTATTAAAGTAATGTGATAATCTTTGATGCAGTTCAGGTTGGAGTTAACTGCTGAGATAATTAATTTACTGCGCCCTAATAGCAGCTCACATATAGATGATGATGCTTTACTATGGAGCTAATTAGTCTACTCTGCACCCATGATGTATAACATCTTTGTGTCACATTTTTATCATACCTTAAGATGAATGTGTGGAATATCCAGAATGACCCATGACAGATTCCAATACTCAACTGAGCATCATATCTGGCATGAGGCAATGCCAGGGTACAGGGCACAGCATTGTGAGCCTGAAATCAGGGAAAGGCTCCCCACTGCACATCCACTTTTTTAAGTCCTCAGGGCACCTATAGAAGCTGTAGCTGAAGACCTGGGACTTTCCTGCTCCCCAGATCTAGGCATCATTTCACAGTGAGGGTGTGAGCAGCTGGGGAACCGGAAGCCCCTGGCTACCCATGCCCTGCAAAGTTCATCCCAGCACGCAGGGGCTTTACAAAAGGCAGCTGCAGCCAGGTTTTTTAAACCTTCCCGGGTGCTCGGATCCAGACACCAGGGAGAGTCTCCCTGGTATCTGGGTCCTGGGGAACTTTAAGGTGTGTGGTGAGGCAGCCATGCACTTTAAAGGTCCCAACGTGCCAGGACTCAGAGACTGGGTAACTTTCTTTCCAAACATGGAAGTACAGCTCCCAGGTGTATGCCTGGTTTTTAAAGGTGCACAGCACTGTGAGCCTGAGATTGGGAAGAGACTTCCTGATTTTGTAAGCTCCAGTTATATACCTGGGCACCCTAGCAAGTGCTCGTGGAAACTGTATCTTCCTCATCTATATGTGTCACTTCACTGTGCAGGGCATGGACAGCTGAGATTTCCCCCTTCCTATGCTGTGCTTACAGCTTCAAACTGGGTGCATGTACATGAGACGTTAAATGCACAGTAGACTAATTCTCTGTGCATTAGCGTGTCACAGCACAAGTCAGCCAGTCCAGATGATCTCCACCCTAGAGTACTAAAGGGATTGGCTGAGGTCATTGCAGGACTCCTGGCACAGCTTTACAAGCACTCATGGTGCTCTGGTGTGGTGCCAGAGGACTGGAAGAGGGCCAATGTGGTTCCCATCTTCAAAAAGGGGAAGAAGGAGGACCCGGGAAACTATAGGCCAGTTAGTCTTACCTCGATCCTAGGCAAGCTGTTTGAGAAAATTATTCTGGCACACATCCACGAGGGGCCAGCAGGGGATTTCATGTTTATGGGCAACAAACACAGGTTCATCAGTGGCAGGTCCTGTCAGACCAACTTGGTGGCCTTCTATGATCAGATCACCAAATCATTAGATGCGAGGGTAACAGTGGACATAGTCTTCCTGGACTTCCGGAAGGCCTTTGACACTGTCTCTCACCCTGTTCTCATTAAGAAACTGGGGGGCTGTGGTGTCGACACCCACACAGTCAGATGGGTCGCCAACTGGCTGGAGGGCTGCACCCAGACAGTGGTGGTGGATGGGTCATTTTCAACCTGGAAGGACGTGGGCAGTGGGGTTCCGCAGGGCTCAGTCCTCGGGCCTGCACTGTTCAACATCTTCATCAGTGACTTGGACAAGGGGGTAAAAATCACCCTGTTCAGATTTGCTGATGACACTAAGATGTGGGGGATGTGGGCATGCTAGGAGGGAGGAATAGGCTACAATCGGACCTAGACAGGTTAAAAGGGCGGGCGGATGAGAATAGGATGGAATTCAATACTGACAAGTGCAAAGTGATGCACCTGGGGAGGAACAACCAGCAACATACCTACAGGCTGGGGAACTCACTTCTTGTCAGTACAGAGGTGGAAAAGGATCTTGCAGTCATCATTGACTCCAAGATAAACATGGGCCGGCAGTGTGGGGATGCAGTCAGGAAGGCCAACCATACCTTGTCATGCATCCACAGATGCATCTCGAGCAGGTCCAAGGAGGTGATCCTCCCTCTCTATGCGGCACTGGCCAGGCCACAGTTGGAGTACTGCATCCAGTTCTGGGTGCCGCACTTCAAGAGGGATGTGGACAACATGGAGAGGGTCCAGAGGAGGGCCACTCGCATGATCAGGAGGCAGCAGGGCAGACCCTACGAGGAGAGGCTGCAGGACCTGAACCTGTTCAGCCTCCGCAAGAGAAGGCTGAGGGGTGATCTAGTGACCTGTTACAAACTAGTCAGGGGGGATCAGCAGGCACTGGGGGAGTCCCTGTTCCCCTGAGCACTACCAGGAGTGACCAGGAATAACGGTCACAAGATGGCAGAGGGTAGGTTTGGGCTAGATATCAGGAGGTGCTACTTCATGGTCAGGGCGGCTAGGATCTGGAACCAACTTCCAAGAGAAGTGGTGCTGGCTTCTACCCTGGGGGTCTTTAAGAGGAGGTTAGATGAACACCTTGCTGGGGTCGTTTGACCCCAGTAATCTTTCCTGCCATAGCAGGGGGTCGGACGAGATGATCTACTCAGGTCCCTTTCGACCCTAGAAACTATGAAACTATGAAGACATGCTATCGTGCTAATGCACAGTAGAATTAGTCTACAGCACATTAGCATCACTAAAAAGGCACACACATGCACTACTGAGCAGTGGTGCCTATTACTGTGCATTGAGTTAGTACCTGAAATTACAGGTAGTAAACTTAATGCGTAATAACTATGATACATTAATGCATGTATAGACATGCCCACTGCCTTGCCCTGCAGCTTGTATGCAGGCTTCAGGACAAAGCCGGTATCTTGACAGTGTTAGAGGTGCCCTGTGG
This sequence comes from Gavialis gangeticus, assembly GCF_001723915.1. Lineage (NCBI taxonomy): Eukaryota > Metazoa > Chordata > Crocodylia > Gavialidae > Gavialis > Gavialis gangeticus. Next base: position 33,468,169 of record NW_017729033.1, on the reverse strand, counting down.
GCTCCTGCTGCAGAGTTCTCCAGGTGCTGCCAATTGCCAATAATGTTTGGCATGGCAGGTCATGCAATTGCTCCATGGTCTTAATATCTGCCCCTGCCTTAATAGCTTAATGCCATAGTCTTAACATCATGGTAGGTGAGTCATCATCAGGAGTTACAGAAGGTTTCAACCCTGGTCACATTCACAGTCTGTTTTCTCTATAGATTAGGTTTCAAAATTCCCTAATGGTCTTTTGTCTCATTAGTCCACTTTTTTGCATTGTTTTATTTCTCCCCTATTTCTCCCCCAAATTTGCATCTTTAATCACTTATTCTCTTTTGATTTTTTTTCTGTTCATCAGTTTTGTGTCCTCAAAAGAGAGGTCTTTAAATCCAAAACAGTATAGGCTTAAGAAACATATGGATTGGGCCTAACAAACATCTAAATAAGTGCACCATGAAATATTTTTCTTTCATTACCAATTACCGTTTCCTGCTCCGCCCTCAATTTTTCATTAATTTTAAGTTTTCCCCCTACACATTTGAACACTTTTGTATATCTATCTCATATACAAACATCTAATGAGATCCAAATAAATTGCACCCACCCTCATCTTTGCTTAGAAATTCACAACTGTATAGCTCTGATTGAACTAAGGGGCATCTTGCTGTGGCGTGCTCCTTTCTGTGCTAGAGGCATAAACTGTCCTTTACCAAATAATACATCTGTAAATGTTATATAGCTTCATCCCATATGAATGCTTCTAGCAAGCTGCCAACAGTTGGAATCAGGCTTATTCCTTTGATCCTTTGTTAAACTTTTGAACTATATGAGCTATCCACCACTCCTCTGGTACTTCCTCTCTCTGTGGTAAGCTACCCATAATATTTGCTAAAGGCTTTCCTCCTTCCCCTGCTACTTCTTTCATAATGATAGGATGTTATTCATCTGGCTCTGTTGTCTTGTCAGCTTTTATTGCATTGAATTGCCAGCTCCATGCCATTTCATGATCGTGAAGCCTTTCAGCATTTTTCTCTCTTCCCTAGAAAATTGTCCCAGTCTCCAGAGTGTGACCTTCCTGAATCTTGCTGTCAGCTGTAAGTCTAAGCAAAATCCAGAGTCAGAGCAATATATATCTCACTTCTGCATTCTTTTCTTATTTATCTTAATGTTTCCACTCTGTTTTCTCTGCAGGCTTGTAGTCTGAGTGTAGGGCTGGTTAAAAATTGTTCATTACCACTCTCTCGAGTGAAAATTGGGTTTCAATTAAACAATTATTTTGCAAAAGTGCCTGCTTTCCAGGGATTTTTTTTACCTGAAATATTTCTGCTGAAATCCCAGAAATATCATTCCTATAATTCTCTTCACAAAAAGAGAGATTAAGGAGAGGATTGGGATTTAGAAAGGAAAGGGTGAGAGCCAAATGAGGCATGATCTGACAAGAAGAGGATATCTTGTGAGGTGTGAACCTGGAATGAGATACAACCATAAAGAGATTTTTATGTTGTGGAAGTGCCTTGCAGGACTAAGTGAACAAGTTCAAACCACCTGGTATAGAAAAGATGATTCTTAGCACTGATTCTAAGTCCTGGAGAGCCTTGTTACACCTGCACAAATGTTGGTCAGTGTTAGCGCTAGCTAAGGTTTGGGGCAGTCACACCCTCAGTCTAGAAACCTTCTGACTTGCCACTACAGGCTTGGTGAGCAGGAGCAGGACTAGAAGCTGTAGTCATGAGTTGCCACTAGAGGGCTGGTGAGCCGGGACTGGCTTCTATCCTTGCTTTACAGGGGG
>NW_017729033.1:33455203-33461398 GCF_001723915.1 Gavialis gangeticus | reverse complement strand
TTCTAAGTCCTGGAGAGCCTTGTTACACCTGCACAAATGTTGGTCAGTGTTAGCGCTAGCTAAGGTTTGGGGCAGTCACACCCTCAGTCTAGAAACCTTCTGACTTGCCACTACAGGCTTGGTGAGCAGGAGCAGGACTAGAAGCTGTAGTCATGAGTTGCCACTAGAGGGCTGGTGAGCCGGGACTGGCTTCTATCCTTGCTTTACAGGGGGTGTGAAAGATCATGGGACACTGGAGGACTTCTAACTTGGGCAGCACATCTCTGGGGTGGCCATAACTTAATGGAACAGGAGCTGGGTAGTGCAGATTATAGATAATCCTACCCTGGAGTGGTGTAACTTTGAGCTTCATAATGAGTGCTTAAAACCACTTTAAGGTATTGATGTGCAGATAGTCCAGGGGTTAAAAGCTCCAAAAGCGACCCAAAATTACTGTGCAACAAGGCCCATAATCAAAAGAAGAAGAAATACAGAGACCATTGCAGCCATTATATCCCTGGCTTTCCCTTTGCAATCACAGAACCTGAAAATACCTGCAAAGAATCTGAAACTTTTAACAAGCAGTTTTATCTCTTTGAAACAACTAAAGATCAAAATGCTGTTGGCTTTTTCTTTGAGGACAGACACTTTACACCACCATTCAAACACAAAGGAAGATGTTAGGTTTGGAAATATCAACTACTGAGCATTGTTAAAATTTGGCCAACTATTCTGTTGTTTAAAATACCTGCAACCCTCTAAATTTGATCATTTTTACATTGACAAACCCCACAAAAGACAACAAGAACTTGTGCACTGGAATAAGGTAGATACATGCATGTCACTGATCCCATTTATGATTTAGGTTTTGTTTTCCAAAATAGGACTGGTTTTTGCAACTGTGTGTGTTCCCCATTCCACCATTTGAAAATTAGTAGCTACCACTCTTGGCTGAAAATTTGACTTTAAAAATATCCCCCGGTGTGCCAGAATCCTTTGCTTAATTTTTGTGTGCTTTGAATTGACTTTGAACTTTCTTATCTGTGTGCTTTTTCACTATGCACATATTTTAAAAAATAAACATGAGTAATGATGGCTACCATTTAAATGAATGGTGCTTCACATTTTCAACATTATTTTGTTTTCTTCTCCTGACTATTGTCTATATCAGGGATGTTAAACTTATGGCCCATAGGTTGAATCCATCTTGCAGAGCTGTCTCTTATGGCTCAGGGGGCTGCAAATTTGGGGATAGGGCAAAATCCAGAACACAAAGCCCCATTCACGGTATATGCCAGTGACGGGCACCGAGCGACAGCTGTGTTAATGCTTGCAAACACCACTTCTTGCCCTATCACTGCTGCCATGTCTGGATCTGGTCTGGGAAGAACCTTGCAGGGGGCAAAGGGCATAGGCACCAATTTTGTTTTTTGCCACTGCGTGCTTGCAGACATAACCCATCCCACCCCTCCAAAAAAACCCAGTGCTTTACCTTTAACTCAGCATGTTCCCATACTGAGCCCCAGACATGCCCAGAAGAGGCAACATGTTTCTTCTACCCAGCTCTGCACTGACTGTAAAAATTGGGTGTTTAGTGGGGCTTTTTTGGCACTTTTATCTAATAGCTGATTGAGTCAGCTTTAGCTAAAAGCACCAGAAAGCTCTGCTGAATTACCCAATCTTTCCAGATGCTGCAGAATCAGCTTCTTCCAGTAAAGCACATTCTTGTAATTTTTCTTTTTATCATCTGCAAATGACTCCATGGGTGCTGAGCACCTGCTAATTTTTTTTGATGGGTGCATGAGCCCCGGAGCACCTGCCAAGTCAGAGCCTATGGTCAAGGGTGAGTGTCTATATCACTTGGTCTATATCAACCACCTGAAAAATGTTCATTCATGAGTTGATTCATGAAATCACAACATGGTCATTGCCATTTCCTGGAACAGTCTAACATGATGTTGTGAGTCTTGCTTGAGCTCAGCTGCAAAAAGCTTAATTGTGGATCTAAAAGTCATACCTCTATAATGGGCACATTCAAATATTCCTAATCTTCTCGGGCCACGGTGGCAGAGGAGGGGAGTTAAAAATATATATTCTAAGCCAAATTTACTGAAGGTCAAGATTAAAAAAAAATAATATTTGGATTGAAATCTTTGAATACTGTTGCTGTTTTTGCTACTTTTTTTTTTGGTTTGGTAAAAACTGCATTTTGTAAAACAGTAATAAAACCAATACGAGCCAAAAATCTCATTTTTGAGTTATACTAAAGCGCTAGATTTGTTTCTCTTGAATGGTTTTGGGCAACTCAAAGAAATAAATGTCTACACAATTAAAAAAAATTGTGATTTGCCAGCTCTGTAGTTAATTCAAGTCCAGAAGAGAACAACTTCACAAGAAGCTGGTACAGCAACAGGGAGAGTTGAATGATTATTATCCAGCTGGTTAGTTGACAAAAAAATCTCCTTAGCACAGGAGAAAAGGAAGAAGGAAAATTATACTGTAGAGTGCATTGTGGCCTGCACATGCAGAGTAGGTCAAGGATTTGCAGTGAACTTTTCACCTCTGAGGAGGGGCTGACTGAAATACATACATTAGCACACACAGAAAAGACCTGGCAACAGGGATCTGGGCACCAAAAGTGGAGCCCACTATTCCCTGAGGTAAAGTGAATGATGATTGGTCAGAAGTGTAAAGACTAATAAGTTTGTTTCAGTGTGATTATTGATGGAAGCACCAATTGGATGACTGTTTTATAGAATCATGGAATCAATGAGTCAGAAGGGACCTAGACAGATCATCGAGTCCGACCCCCTGCCATGGGCAGGAATGACACTGGGGATGGCAGGGGTCACAAGACCCCAGCCAGGTGCCTATCCAGTCTCCTCTTGAAGATCTCCAGGGAAGGTGAGAGCACCACCTCTCTGGGAAGCCTATTCCAGGCTCTGGCCACCCTTACCGTGAAGTAGTTCTTCCTAATATCTAACCTAAACCTATCCTTCCTCGGCTTGTGGCCATTGTTCCTGGTGACTCCAAGGGGGGCCCTGGTGACCAGACTTTCCCCAAGTCCCTGCTGGTGGCCCCTGATAAAGTTGTAGGCAGCCACAAGATCCCCCCTCAGTCTCCTCTTGCGGAGACTGAAGAGATTCAGGTCCCTCAGCCTCTCCTCATAGGGCTGGCCACGGAGGCCCTCAACCATATGAGTGGCCTCCTCTGGACCCTCTCCAGGTTCTCCACGTCCTTCTTGAAGTGCTGGACACAGTACTCCAGCTGTGGCCTGACCAGCGCTGCATAGAGGGGGAGCAAGACCTCTCTGGACCTGTTAGTGATGCCCCTGTTGATGCGTGACAGGGTGCGGTTGGCTAGGCCTATTGCTTCGTGGCATTGGCGACTCATATTCATCCTGGAGTCAATCCTGACTCCAAAATCCCTCTCTGCCTCTGTGCTGCTGAGAGGGTCAGCCCCTAACCTATAACCATAATGCTGGTTCCCTCTCCCCAGGTGCAGCATGGGAGTTCGAGTGCCAGGTACTTTAGAGATGTGATTGGATTGTGAATATGGGGCAATTTTAAGGGTTAAAAAGGGGGCCTGAGCCCTGCTCTGTGTGTGCACGAGTTGTGTGTGAAGAATGGCACATGCCTTGTGTGAGTTTGGTGTATCTTTGAGGAGAGAGACTTGTGAGTTTGAGGCCTTGCGTCTGACGAGAGACTGCTTTAGTCTATTGAGTCTGCGACTGGATGAGATTAAGGGTGTTTGGTGAATATCTAGTGTCTGTGGAGCAACTGGAGGTGAGTGTGTATCCTAGACAGAGCAAGACTCCTTGGTGATCCCTCTGGAGTGCAACCATAGACCAGGACCAGTGCCAGTGAGCCAACACTCTTGTGGTAATGTATCACCCATTCCATGGATTGAACGACAGAGGGTACCCTGAAGAGGGGAGCATGTCCTGGGAAGGTGGGGAATCAGTCCAGTTCTCATTGTAAACATAGGGCCTGAAAGCCTGTAACAGCTTGGCTGTCTGGCTATGGACTATTTCTATGAATCCAGTATCTTTATTCTGCTCCTCTCCTCCCTTCCTCCTCTTAGGATCTGGAACTCTATCATTTTGTGTTCACGGTCACCCAAGTTACCATCCAACTTAACATTCTCAACCAATTCATCCCTGTTTGGAACCAGGAAGTAAAGGAGCTCTTCTTCCTAGTTGGCCTGTCCACTATGAGTATCCTCAACACACGCCAAGAATTGACTGGACCACTTGTGTAGTTCCGTGTTTCACTCTAAGCAGATGTTCTGATAATTAAAACCTCCCTTGAAAACCAGGTCACATGATTTGGAAGAGTCTATCAATTGTTTCCAGGTTTCATGCACCTCCTTTTCCTGGTTTGGTGGCCTGCAGCCCACCACAACATTCCACCTGCTATTCTCCCCTCTGACTTCACTCAGAGGCTTTCAACAAGCCTAACTTCCACTTCATCCTGCACCTCAGAACATGTATCCATCACTTTACTGTATAGGGCAACATTTCCTTTTTTCTGCTGTCAAGACATGGTTAACCCTAATTAACACAGTCAGTCCAGTCCGTGGATGATTTCGTGTTCTGCCATTTCATGTTCAAGTTATTGTGGGAATGTCAGAACAGGAATGAGGTGAGTGCATTCCACATGTGGGGTTTACATTTGTGTGTACAAAGATAAATTGATTGAATATATATACACAAATATTTCCTGAAAAATCTTAAACCAGATATGCATACAAGAACTAAAATTCAGGGTGCCTCAATAAAAAAAAAAGTATATATATTAATTCTTCTGTTGTTTGCTGGTAGGGCTGTGCAAAATGGACCCTATTTGATTCAGATTCAGATTTGGCATGAATCAGAGACAGTGAATCTACCTGTTGATTCGGATCACTGTCTCTGATTCGATTCAGCCGAATCCAAATCTGAAAATTCAAAGCTGATTCAGCGAATCAGTGATTTGGACACAGGCACAGCTTTAAAAGTTTTTTTCTACGTACCTTGAGGTAACAATGCAGCTCGTGATCACTGGTGCTGGGGCACATGGAGCATCCCACCAGGGCACAGAGGGGTGCTCCCCAGCATGCTCAGCAGCAAACCCGGAAGTTGACCAGAAGTACTTCCAGCCCACTTCCAGGTCTGCCAGGGAGCACGCTGGGGGGCCCTCCAGGCCTGGCAATCGGCCACCCAGAGACCCCGGGGGCCCCCCCTAGACCCAGGAGGCACCAGTCCCCAATACAGGGGGTGTGGGGGGCCTCCTCTGCATGCTCTCCAGTGGAACAGAAAGTGGACCACAAGTGCTTCTGGTCCACTTCCAGGTCTGCTGCCGAGCACGCTGGGGACACCCCTGTGTTTCCATGGGACGCTGCACCTGCTCCAGCACTGCAGCAATCAGAGTCCCTGCTACCTAGAGGCATGTAGAAAAAACATTTAAAGCTGTATCTATGTCCTAATTGCCAAATCTCTCCAAATTGATTCGGAGGGCTCCAAATAGATTCAGAGAGATTAAAGGGTCCTCTGATTTGATTCAGATTTGGAGACTTGGCCACTGAATCAGGCTGAATTAAATCAGGGACCAAAGCCTTGCACAGCCCTATTTGCTGGTACAATAAGTACTTAGATGTTAATGGTGGGCATTTTGAGCACCTATAATAGTGAACATTTTAAATTATGCTTTTTCCTTCCTAAAGAATCAGTACTATCGATCAATGCATCTCTGTACTCATAATGTCTAAAGTGTGTATAGGTTATTTTGAATACCTCTTGCCTTAGTGGTCTCATCCTCCTTACACTTCTTCCTTCTCACATATAAGCACTGGGCCTATTGAAAGGTTGGGCCTTTGAATTCTTATCACTTTGAGGAAAGTATTTTTGCAATGATAAAGGTTATAATAATGTAAAAGTCTTCACTAGCCAGGTGCCTTTCTTCAAAGACGGTAGATTATTAAGAAATGTCTCTTCTCCAACAAGGTTAAAGTATTTGAAATGATTTGCTTGGTCTGAATAAAACTACTGACCAAAATACTTAACCATACCCTTGCAGATTTAGGCAGAACCTACAGTTACACCTACTCATTCCATTAACAGCAGGACACATAAGGAAACTTTGTGGGAAGCTGTAGCATTGTTGAACATTTTTACTAAGGATGCCATGAGTAACTGACGAAGATTTATAAAAATAAACATACACGCCTACACATACT
>NW_017729033.1:33449419-33455080 GCF_001723915.1 Gavialis gangeticus | reverse complement strand
AAATAAACATACACGCCTACACATACTACTACCTATGTCAACAATCATCCATATGCTTACTGTACAACAGTGAAAGTGACATATGGTACTGAGCTTAAGCTATAATTAGCAGTAGACTGGTAACAGAGATATCTATACAGTGCAAGTGATGGAGGAATAAATTCCCAAGTATCTATTTAATTATTTTTTAAAGCTTATGATACTTTTTGTCAGGTTACCTGTAACAGCCAGCATTATTAATGACACAGGAGGGTGCACCTACATGTGCAATTAATGCCATATGGTTTTACTGCTCAGTAATTTACTGCATAGTAAATCAGCCCTGGGCAGGGGTCTACACATGCAGCTATTTGGGACCAGATTTGTTCCTCATGGCACTAGCCTGCTCCAGGCTTTTTCTGGCCCTGCTCCACCCCCCTGAAACAGACAGGAGGAGCTGGAGGCTTTGGCCACAGCAGCCTGGGACCAGGGGCACTTTCTAAAAGCCAGCCCCATGTTGTGTTCCCTGGCCACCTACATTTCTGGCTTGGAACACTCTAGAGCATTGTGGCACAGCCCTTTCTGACTCTGTCACCAGAGCCCCGGGAGCAATGACCCACACCCCAGTCTCATGATTGCCTCCCTGCTCACCATGATTCAATGCCTGTCCCATGTCAGTCTCAGCCCTGTCTAATCCCTGTGCTACATGGCCATCTGCCCAGGCTCACCACTGTGTCTGATTCCCCCTGCCTCTGTGCTGATGCCGCCCAGTCCCTGGCCCATCACCTATACCCTGGCAGGAACACCAATGATGCACACATGGATGCCACCATCAGTGCCATCCATGAGCTCCTGGGGGTCCAGCCCCACCACCTGTGAACCCACTCTGCCAGCCAGGGCTAGTGGCTGAATATTGTCCAGCGCACCTGGGATGATAAGCAGTGGTTGGACTCATTCTGGATTACCTGGGCCACCTTCCAGGAGCTTCTCAACCAGCTCTACCCACACCTGTGGTGGCAGGCCACCGCCATGCAGCCACTCATCCCCATGGAGACCCAGCTGGCCATCACTGTGTTCAAGCTGTCCATGCCCATCAGCCTGTGTTATGTTGGCCACCTCTTCAGTGTTGCCATGGCGACTACTACGGAGGCCATTCTGAAGGTCTGTGGGGCCCTCCAGGATGTGCTGGGGCACACCATGCTCCAGGTCCATGAGCCCCTGGATGTGGTGGCAGGGTTCTGTGCCCTGGGTTTCTCTCACTGCATCTCGGCCCTGGATGGGACCCATATCCCTGTCAACTGCTCGCACCAAAGTGACTGCCCCTACTACCACCAGGCAGACTTTGATTCTGTCATGCTGCAGGCCATTGTCAACCACCAAGGGCACATTCACCAACATGAAAGTCAGCTGGACTGGCAGCACCCACGATGTTGGCAATGTTCCAAACTTCTTCCTGCCAGCCCTGGTGGAGAGTAAGTGCTTCACACCTGGGATGCTGGACCTCCAGCTGGGCAAGGTGGCAGTCCTGCCCCTCCTTATCAGGGACCCCACCTACCCACTCCTTCCCTGGCTCTCATGCAGCCCTACACCAGCCAGATGGATCCCCTCCAGACACATTTTAACAGGTGACTGGTCTGGACCTGTGTGCTGGTGGAGTGTGCCTTTGGGTGCCTAAATGAACACTGCCACACCATCACCCCCCACCTTGACGTCACAAAAGCCAACATCCCCCAAGTCACCACCATGGGCTGTGTACTGCATAACATCTGCAAGGCCCGGAGAGAGCTGTCCCATTAGGTGTGGGCAGAGGAGGCATAGTGGGCAGAGAATGCCTGGCAGCAGGAGCACCAGCTCTAGTGGCAGTGCCAGTGACAGCCCTCCCCGCCCCACCAAGGCCCTAGACGAGTGGGGGCCAAGGCACCATGTGTGAAAGGCACTGGCAGACCACCTCCTCCTGCACCCCCCGCTGTAGGCCAGTTGGCTGGTCAGCCACATAACCCAGCCAGACTACACACCCCAGCACTATACTCAAGGTGGGCAGTTTTCTGCAAAGCAATATATTCCTCTCCAAAAGCAAAGATCCCGTCCTACCCTCCCTCCCAAACAGAGCCTCACTACCAACCACCCAACCCATCACCAATAAAGCATCCTCTTTCCCATGTATACTATGTACAGCATGTGCTGTGTGCCTTCCCAGGATGAGGGCCTATAGGGCAGAGCCCAGAGACAGGCACCCCACACCCCAGCCTCTGGCTACACCACTGCAGGCACATATAATGTGGCAGTGCCAGTGGGTGGGAGGCTCACCCAGGGTTGAGAACATCTGCTGTCTGCTGGCATGGGAGTCTCCCTTTCTGTAGCCTGGGGCCAGGGCCTGCATGCAGTGCTGGTCTTGCTGTAGGGAATTCCTGCTTGAGGGCCACATGAATCCTGGGCAAGTGGGAGGGAGGGTCAGAAGGCTGGCTGAGGGGTGACCTGTCAGGGGCAGGGGGACCTGGACAGCCCAAGCCCACTGGGGCACTTGCAGCTGGGCAGCAGGCAACTGCCAGGGGGCTGGCAGGGCTAGGGCTAGGGACTGGGCAGTGGGCAGGAGAAAGGAGACTGCCAGGGCCAGGATTGTGTCCAGCATCCAGCAGTCCTCCTCCATAGACTTCATTGCCTTGGTCACCATGGAAGCCTGCCACTCCTGGACCCCCAGCATCCTCTCAGGGAGGTTGATGTGCCTTTTCTGGAGGGCCAGGAGCTTCTCCCTGAATTTCTGGTTCTCCCAGCCTTATCCTGATCCCTCTCCCAGTTGTGTATGAGGTCCTACATGTGCCAGGCCCAGGAATCCACCAGCCACTCCTTTGCCACAGTGACCAGCCAGTCCAACATCAGGGTCTTGTCCTGGGTCCGCTGCTGCTGGAGCCAGCACATATGGAGGGCCCCAGCAAAGGTGGGCCATGGCCCTGAAGGTGCATCCCTACATGCAGCTCTTTCCTGCTTGCAGCTAATGGACCTGCAGAGCTAGGAGAAAGAGGCTGCTTGTGAGAGTTTGCAACATTTCTGAGATAACATGATCTGCCCAGCCTCAGATTGGGGGTTGTGTGTGCACAAGCAGGGTCGTCCCTGGTGGAGGGGGGGAATCAGGGTGACTGCCCTGGGCCCCATGCTTTGGGTGGCCCCATAGATCTAAGTGGAGTGGCCACAGCCCCTCCTGCACGGCCCACCTAGTGCTGGTGACTCCACGCTGCCGCTGCCACCACCACCACCACCTCCAGCTTCATGTCTGGCTGCTCACCTCCCCTCCCCCACTGGCTTTTGTCTTGGCCGTGCACAGGCTGATTTGCCCCAGGCCTCACACCCTGTTAGGATTGTCTCTGTGCAGAAGTGCCCAGGGACCATGGAAAGTTGGCCAGGCAGACCCTGGCGCAGGTGGCCACTGGATGAGCCCCTCATTTCTGCTCACTCTGCAGGGACAGATGAGCCGCTGGGTGCTTGCAACAGACATTCTGCCTTCCCCACTCCCTTCCCAGGCTGGGACAGGCCTGGCTTCTGGTTCCTGGCAGCACCTGTTGCCACTGCTTCAGACTAAATCCCCCTCTTCTACCCCTGGAGGCCAAGCTGTCTACTCCATTGCCGCCAGGCCCAGAGGACCTAGGCTCAGAGGGTGAGGGGCTCCTGACTGACTGGGAGGCAGAGCTGGAGGTGCTTCTGTCCTCCCTTCAGGGAGCCTCTCTGAAGGGGCTCCCTGGGACACCCCCCACAAGCATGCCCTGTGCCCCAAGCATGCCCCTGATCAGAGTGTCCTGGGTGCATTGCAACAAGCTGCTTGTGTGAACTGACAGGTGCCCAACCCAGTATACCTTGCTGTTGCTGATTGCTATGGTGCCTCAGGTGCGTCTAAGAACCTAGAGTGGAACCCTGAGCTTGGGTGGTGCAACAAGCAAGCCCACAATTCCCTGCAATGTTCACTGCCATCCTGCAGGGGACTGTGACTGTGCTACATGTCCCTGCCCCCCACAGTCGAGGGTAACATTAACACATTTCCCCATGTGTAAGAGGCCCATAACTGCCTAGCTGTGGGGGCACTGGCTGCTCAATAAAGTTTTGCATTTCCTCCCACCTCCTTGAGTGCTGTGTGGGGGAAGTCTGGGGGCCACAAGGCACTCAGTCAGGCTGGTTGGGGAGAGAAGGCAGGGGCAGGGTAGGGGCCAGGGTGGGAGGGCCCTCAATCTAGAGTGAGGCTTACCAGGTGGCTGTGGCAGGTGTGCCTGTTGGCTCAAGTCTTTTCCCCACTGGCGGTGACAATGTACAGCTCTCAGCAGTGTCCTGGGGTGCAAGGATACAGCATCTGGCTAGCTGGGCAGGGGTCCTCTCCAGGAAGGAGCTGGAGCTCATCAGTGTGTGTCATGCTATCACTGTGCTGGATAGACGAGGCTGCTCACCCAGAGCTGGCAGGGTAGGTGCTGGCAGTGGCAATGCTTAGCGGGTGCACCGGGGTGCACATGCACCCCCTGAGAGTACCAGTGCACCCTCTGACTGGCCATGCTCGCCACTTAGGCCATGGGGGGACCCCACCCCAGTCGGTGAGATCAGTCACAGGGGAAGCCCCCCCATTTGCCAACTGGTTGCTGGGGGAGCATGTGTCATCCCCCCCACCTAAGGTGGCACCAGTCACCCATGGGTGCTGGCCTGGGCTGCTGGAGCTGCTGGACAATGCTGGATGTGAGGACAATGGTGAGAAGTGCTCCTGGTGCCCCAAGGGGTTCCCTCCACCGAGGATTTGTTGCCACTGCCCGGCTGTGGCAGAGGCTCCAGCAGGCTGCCTATTCTGGAGAACATGGTACAGCTCCACTCAGGGTCCTGGGGTGCAAGGATGTGCTCAGCTGCTGGATAAAGGGCATGATCTTGTGGGCAGCCCCCAACCGGCAGTTGTGGTCAGTGACATGGAACCACTGTGCCCACAGGGCCTTGACCTTTATGCAGAAATGGTGTGCTAACCTGTCATGCCCGTGTTCCCACATGCAGCCTGCCACTGTTATGGGACCTGGTGGCAACAGGCTCTTTTAATTAACAGTTCTAGAGATCAGAGCCATTCTATTCAAATGTAATTTCTAGGGAAGTCTCATTTTCATTCTATTTAATATTAGCAACTTTCAGGACTGTAGTTGAGCTTTTAGAATGATGAACTAGGAACCAAGTCAATCTTTGGTTCCTATATATAATGATTAGTGATATTCCTAAGAGTTGTGTATAATTGTCTATAGGATTATCAGGTGTGCTTCTTACACACAGAAATTGTTCAGACAATAAATGGAAATCACTAAATATAAGAGAGAGATTTATCAGAAGACTATTCAGACCATACACCTTATTATGCCTGCAAACCCTGCCTGTATAGTGCATTCTGTCATACACATCTTTATGAAATTTAGGAGCCAATCATAAAATATCTAAGGATTTTAATAAGAACATGATCAGATGCTTAGGACCGAACTGCCTATCCAACAGAATTGTGCACACAGCTGAAGATCACTTTAGATGTAAAAGATTAAGATAGTTAGCTTATTATTCGCAAATACTATTCACCTTCTGATTCTTGGAACATATGGAAAATCAAAAACAAGGAAATGATTTATCTGTTCACAGTTCCAGCACTTGACCCAAACCTCAGATTTCCTCATGTTTATGCCACCAGTG
>NW_017729033.1:33422899-33449375 GCF_001723915.1 Gavialis gangeticus | reverse complement strand
ATTTCCTCATGTTTATGCCACCAGTGCTTTTATGGCTGTATTGCATTCACCCTTTTCTAGTGATTCTTCTTTTCTTCTTGTTTTCTGCCATACATCTGCCTCTAATATATTACCTGGCAAAATCCCTTCCCAACATTTTCCATGTTCGTGCCTGTGTTTTGGACAGAGAATTCTATTGCTACAGCTACTTAGTACCATTAAAGGACTGTGATGCCCAACCCAGAGCAGACCTTTCTTTCTTAACCATTTATAGAATATTTTCTTCAAGGTACATTGAATTATTCATGGGTTAATTAATACGTTAGAACTACTCAAAAAAGATTCAAACATTTTACATTTATTATGACTTTTTCCCCTCTGTATTCCACTAATTAATACTCAAAAAAGTCCTAACTTTTTTAAGTTCATGTTTAGAAAATTGTCTTATTTTATGTTCATAGTCTCTTATAAAATATAAATGAACTGTTTTATGAATTTTAATGAATCTTTATTAACTTTGGTCAGTTAACATTATTCATGAATAATTTATAAACATTTCAAGCTGGACTTATTCAGCATTATGAACTTTTACGAGAGTGTTAGAGACAAACAAGGGATGATAAAATTAATGAAACAGGGAATAAAAACAACAACAAAATCTATAAGCTTCTTAGTTGTTCAAAATCTTCTGTTTAATATGTATACAAATAGCAGACACTTATCTTAAATTAAACCTTCAGTGAGCTTATTGGAACTATTCAAGTAGGTCCTTGAGGACCTAAACACACGTAGAATCAAATCAAATACAGCTGTGTTACTGTTTTTCTTTCTGCTAACAGATCCTGTCTAGAAGGCATTGAATTCACTTAGAACCTCCCTAACTGTAAAATGCAATGTGTTTTCATGGTTCAGTTATAATTCTCTGGGGGTTTTTAAGACACTTATTCTCTTGGATACGCTTTTAGGTCCCTGGTTTTCACTGAAATATTGAGTGATGGATTTTCTTTACATAATTCTTCTTCTAGGTAGCACTTAATACACAACAATTTGCTGAGGAATAAAAGGAGCATATACTCTTTATTTATCTATACCCATCTATGTCTCCATTTTATGGATCAGACTTAGAGGCTCAAATCCATAAAATCCTTAGTCTTTGGCAACTTACGACTCATCAACTAACCCATGGGCTGAATACATAAATATGAAACACAGAAAGGTGGCTAAGGCACCCTACATCTTACTGCAAACAACAGGTTCAGATGATTATGTCTCTTATCTTGAACGTGCAAGACATGAGTTCCAATCCTTCCTTCACTTGATACTCTTCCTAAATAATTAAATATTCCACAACACAAGGAAAGGAACTTGATACTTCCATATCCCACATAAGATCCACAGCCACTGTGCTGTAGAGAAGAGGTGGGAAATTATTTTAGCCAGAGGAACCAATTTAGGAATTTTGGTGAGCTGTTGTGGGCTGGTTGGGGGGAAAGAGGTGCTGATCTGGCCCAGAGCAGCTCAGGGGATGGGGAAAATTGATCTTATCTGGCCTCAGCCCATATGCTCCACAGCCACTGTGAGGGGTGCCACACAGAGTGGGTGGGAAGGTGGGGTCTCCATGGGCAGGTGGAGTCTCCACAGGCAGAGCGCTTGGCCAGGCAGATGGGATGGGGATGTGGATGGGCAGGGAGCAGTGTCCAGGAGCAGGACAGACGATGGGGGACCAGGAACATGGGGTGGTGCCAGCACATGGCCGGGGCCTGGACACAGCTGTGATCTGCTCCCCGCACAATCCTACGACAGGCACCAGATCCATGAGCAGGAGCCTACAGAGAGCAGTTACAGCTCTGCCCTCAAACCCAGTCCCACACTGTCACCACCCCACAATCCTAGCCCTCGCTCCATGATCCCAGCCCCAGCTTTGGCCCTGGCCACCCATACCACTCCCAGACACCATTCTCTGCCTGCCCGTGGCCCCATCCCATCTGCCTAGCTAAGTGCATCCTGTCCACAGTGGTCCTGGGCCAGTTTCCATGGAGACCCCACTTGCTCGGGTGCTGGCTCCATCTGGCAACCCCAGCAGTGGGTGCAGCAGATTCAGCCCACAGGCCATATTTTGCCCACCCCTGCTAGAATCAGTCTCTTGATTTTTCTGTTTTTGGTCCAGTGACTGTTTAATTATTATAGAGTCATAGAAAATAAAGATTGGAAGGGACCTCAGGAGGTCATCTAGTCCAACCCCCTGCTCATGCAAAATGAAAGAGCTGCAACAGAAGGGAATGAGACAACCCAGAATACTTATTTGCCCGGTGGCTATGGCAATTACCGTAAGTGTTAAGAGACTTCATTTTAATTCCAATTAAGCAGAAGAGAGATCACAACCTGTCTTTCACACAAATCCCAGGTAAGTACTCTAACAGTTACCCCCATCTCTTCCTCTGTTTTTGGAGAGTAAACAGACACCTGATCCAGGCCAGTCTTAACTTCAAGAAAAACTACATGGCTGAGAATCCCAAAGATCCCAAAGCTGTCTTCCCCTCCAGTCTTCAGTTAGATGCCTTAAGTCACTAAACTATCCACCATCCCCTTGCCATTCCCTAGCTAACTTCCTCACCCAGCATTTTGTGAACTCTTCTCTTAGGTGCCTAAGTCTTCCCATGTATTGTACAGGGAGCATATAACTATGTGAGCTGTGTATGACACTAGTGAATGATTAGGTGTTTCAATGTGAAGTCTCTGTTCCCTTTGTGAAGCCACAGGTCACACAGGAGGTGTGTGACTGATAGGGGATTTATGTTAAAGTGCCAAACTGGCGCTCTAACCACTGAACTACCTCTAATACATGGTGTGTCCAATATAAGCAGTCTGACACTGTATTTTTTGTTGTAAACAGAATCACATTAAGAAGTTCCACCAAACAACTGCTGCTAAAGAAAGCAAGCAAGCAAACAAGCAAGCAAGCTAGCAGGCAGGCAGGCAGGCAGAGGGCTGAGAAAGGTAGAGAAAGCTGCATTGTCCTGACAGAGCATTTGAAGCATAGGGGGGAAAACGCAATGTTTTGAGTTTACACATAAATTAAGCTCCCTCATGGACATACTGGCCGCATCCAGATGAGTGTGGCTATGCAGCATGTGGCACCGCAAATACATCTGTGGTGTCACATACCGCACATTCAGCTGTTCTCTGCACTGCAAGGGTGTGCTGTCCATATGTGCTCTGCTCAGTTTTTTTTCCTAAGGTTTTTTTTTTTCCCCCTGGATATCCAGGAGTCAAAAAAAACCCACAGAAAAAAAAAGCTGAACAGCGCATACACAGACAACATGTGCCGCTTAAAAGCGGAGCCAGGCCACCCAGAGCCAAGCTGCAGCTAGCTGCTGGCCAGACTCTGTGCAACAGAATCACTGCTGCTGCAGCCCTGGGAGGCCCTCAGGACCCCTGGTAAGGCTGCTGGGGCCAGCAGTGTTGGTCTCAGCCTCCCCTGCCCCACCCGGGGTAACTCGCCATGTGCCAAAGTGCACATGCCGCACATATTCCTCGGGAAAAAGTAGCTATGGCCTAAGGTGCACCAGTACTACTTGTCCCCTGGGAACAAAACATCCACATTAGTGTGGATGCAGCCACTGAGTTCTGTGAATATATTTTACTTTTTGTCAGAGCTCTCAACCTGTTTGATCAATAAAATATATTCTTTAAACTACTCCAATCCATTCTATACAAAACATTTTAAAAATCATTTCATTGGCACTTTCCATAGACAACACACTACAAGTTGCTCTCTTGTGTCTAATCCATCCACAAAATGCATTCTGTCAAACAATCCAATCCTTTCCTTGAATGAAACACATTTCATCTAACAAAACCATCTGCTCTTATGACAAAATGAATTCTGCCTAATGTGATAAGCACTGTATGAAGGGAGGCATTTAATTCACTATGTATGTTTAACAGAAGGAAATATTATTCATTTGGCAAAGCATTTTGATTCTTTATGAATTTTAAAATATGGCATCAAGTGTAAATTGGGTAATATACTACATAGGTTGGGAGCAAACACATTTAGTAATAATATCTAAATTTTGGTATGTTAGCAAATTCTGTAAGGGAAATATTAATCAACTTCATCCCTGGTTTAATTCCATTAATTTGAATGAAGTTAATTTAAAAAATCATTTGACATATCTGTTACAGGATTTATAACAGCTGAAAGATACTGTACAAAGGCTATACAAAGATTCTGTACAAAGATACTATACCCAAGTATTCTGGTTCTATATTATCAATTGTTTTAAACCATTAAGATATCCTTCTTTCAGTCAGACACATGATTTATTGGGAAATAGAAATCTGCTTGTTCCTTCCTGAAAGTTCAGGAAACAAATTTGTTTCTCTCTTCTGCTGTGCCCCACCTCCCATAAGAAGATGAAATATTAACTGAAAACCACTTGTTAACACTCACATAACATCTGGTTCAGATGTCTGTTTTTTGTTACATGCCAAGCACCTTCTTCAAGACTGCTGCTGAAAAGGTAACCATTGTGTCATTTGTACTCTCCTCCCATTTGCAATGTAAATTACACTTCCAGTTCCAGGAGTTTCTGTGTATACAGTTTATGAAGGGAATATATGCTGATATCATTTAGATTGAAGGCTTTTTCGGCAAGTGTGTGAGATGGTCGCATTACTCATGACTGACAAAGTCCTAGATGCATTAAGGTTCTTTGGGTAGATGTGATGACTTTTATTAGGCCACTTGAGTAGTTGGAACAAAGTTCTTCGCAAGCTTTTGGACACAAATACCCTTCTTCAGGCTTAGAGAGACTCTGCTGCTGTTTTGAGATCTCCAAGCAATGAAAGACACTAAAAGTGTGACAGGTCCATGAGAATGTACATAGATGGAAATTAGGAAAACAATGGGTAGAGAAGGGGAGGGACAGGGAGAACAAGAGGGAAAAATGAGTGAAGGAATGCCAAAGGTGAGCAAGGGAGACAGATGTGTTAAACCATTTCAAACAAGTACCAATAAAATACTCACAAGCTTAATTTATACATATGCCCCCATCTTACAAAATACTATTTGGTTTTACTATGGTTGGGGTTAAACTTGGTTGGAACTGATAAATATAAGAAACAAATAGTATACCTCCTCAAACTAGACAGTCAAAAGTAGGAGACTTCATGCAAAACAAAGGCACATACAAGGCTGTTAGTGGGGAGAGGATTCACTGCAAAATGTTTAGCTGTGGAAGCATGTGTGTCTGTCTTTGACAACAGAAACAGCAAAAAAGCAAAGAGTAGTAGAAAGCAAAGTCTGAATGAGTTAGTGGTTCTCAGTGAGAGTATTGAGATAGTTTCAAGGGTGCTGCAGGGTGCCACAAAATATTAGTGCTGTTAGCTGTGCAAACATGATTCACAAGATAAACCCAGAGATTTCAAATAGGAATTCAGAGGGCACATCTTCACAAGAAGTTTACTGCACAGTTGATTAATTAACTTCAGAGTAAATATTTAGGCATCTACATGTGCTCCCCTATTAGGCTGGAGTACATTAATTTACTCCACAGCAGCACACATGTGGACACTGTCATGGCTGGCTGGGGCATGAGGGTCCTTCAGTGCAGGGACTGCCTGCCAGTTAGCCCCATAGTGAAGCTCCCTTGTGCCCCAGCCAGCCTCTCCAGAGCATGTTGAGCCAGGGGACAGCAACCCTGGGCCCCTTGCCAGCTGGGCTGCTCCAACCCAGCTCCACATGGTGAGCCTGAATAAACTGAGGAGCTGATTTTTCCAGAGTTTATTGCTCCTAGGTGCACGTTCAAACAGTGCACCTAGGAGCAAAAAGCCCTAGAGCAATAAACTCCACAATTAATACTAGTGTCATAATTACACATGTAAACATGCCCATAATATTAAAAAATTCTGCTATGTTGTGGTTTGTCTAAGTACTTTGCAACATAATTGCTGCATGATTTTTCTGTAGTCAAAAACTACAGAAAACTAAGAGGAAGAATTATCTGCATGTCTTTAGTCAAACAAGGTTCAGAATGACTAGAATAAGTATTGGAACAGCCTGGAGTGAAAGATTTGGGGTTAGGTGATGACTGTAAATGGCTTGGGACTGAAAGCCAAAAAACTCTCCTACTGCTTGATTTTTGCATTAGCAAGATGGATTGATATGTGCCAAACAAGAAAAAGTCTCACCAACTTGGAAGTTCCTAATACAGAGAAGATACAGAAAGGATTACACAGATGAGAAATCACCACAAGAAGGCAATCAATAGGCTGCAGACCATGAGGAAACTATGTCTACCTGAAAGTGGATTGGAGCCAGTAAGTATTTTTCTATCTTGTTTTTCATGTTATACAAAAAGACATGGGGAAGGGGCAGGAGAGCCAAGGATGTTATGTGAACAAAAGCACTGGGAACGTGAACCTGTGAAAAGCCCACAAAAAGCAATTTTTGCTATAAAGTGATGATGATGATACCTGAAAAGGTGCTTGGGACTGTGAGTAAAGAAACTGTCTCATCCTGTTTGGTGCCTGCATTTATCAGGAAAACAAGTCTTTGTTCATGAACAGATTTATTCTGTCATCAAACTCTTCTGTTCAGCAGTACAACATAGGTAGGCCCCAAATTTTGTCTAGCTGTTCAGGTCAACAGGGGTAAGTGTATGATTTGAGTTTTATTTTTATTGAAACTAGTTTCTGCATTTTTTCAGCTGGAAAGCTGATGCTTGATGTATCTGATGCCTTTTACAGAGCTCAACACCGCTGTTGGGTCACAGTGGCTGCGTCTACATGAGTGGCAGACTGTGCAGTTGTTACTGTGCAGTCATTTAGTAATTGCTTATGCTAGTACTAAATGACTGTACAGTAACCAGCGTTACTGCACAGTACACTGTGCATCTACACAAGTGCAGTAGATCTACCCCACGTGCTGTTTTTCAGATACTACTGCACAGTAACAATGATCTACTGCACAGTAGCTCATTACTACTGCACAGTAGTGGCACATCAGGGTTAGTACCCACCAACGATTCTGCACAGTAGCTTCTTGTGTAGATGTACCTAGTGAATATGGGACAACAAATGTACACCAAGTGAAAAAACTATCTAGGTGGTTTTGGGATGTTGATATTATGACTCTGTTCATTGTGTAGAGAAATGTTTACTGACCTGGTGAATATTTGACCTATTTTAGGTGAGTCTTGTGAAGCTGGAAGAGTAGGGGGAGTAAGTGAGATAGACTACAGCATAAAAGAGAACCATATATGTCTACAGTACCAAAAGAGTTCTGGAATGGCTATGGGCAGTACAAACTTGACATTATTCAGAAGCTATACTGAGTGTGATGCTATCATTGTAGTTATTTGCTTCAAAGTCTATAATTTATCTGTAGGACTGAGCTCTAAGTCAGCTCTGGGCACATCTACACATGCACAATTACTGCACAGTAACGAAAATTACTGAGCAGTACGGGCACACATCTGCACATGCATGCCCATACTGCACAGTAAATATGGTGACTTACACCAATTTGAGAGAATATTTGATACCTGCATTATGCAGGTATCAAATTTATGCCCGATTAGTTACTGCACAGTAATGCACATGTAGATGCATTACTGCACAGTAACCCAGGGAGCCTCCCTGCTTGATCTGTCCAGCCACTAGGGGAATGACTTGAGCCAGCCCCAGGGCTCCTGGCTGGCTGCCTTTTTGGCTTCAACTTGGGACTACCAAGTGCTGGCAGCCACCACTGGCTTCAACTTGGGACTAAAGTTAGTTCCAAAGGCTGACAGTCATGTGGCCAGAGTTTGGAGCTCCTCCACCCCAGTGGCCACAGGGGCATATGGAAGGCTGTTCTGATGTGGGACTAAACTTAGGTCCAGGCCACTTGCATGTGTAGATGTGAGCTTATTCTTGCTTACTGCACAGTAACTTACTGCGTGGTAAATTTAAGCCAGCATAAATGCACAGGTAGTCATGCTCTCTTTGTAGACGGATCTCCTTCATCCATGTGAAGCCCCATTCACTTTCACTGGGGAGGTGGCACCTATGCAGAATTTCTTGCAGGCCTGTACCCTTAATATGTGCATTTGATATGCTGTGGCTGAAATAAAATTACTCATTTTATGTATAGTGAAGGAATGTAGGTCATGAGGTTTAATTAATATTTGCAGAGAAAGGCATTCCTACAATGATCACAAGTTATTTTTAACTAGAATTTAATATACAGCTGAGTCCACATACTCCTAACTGTGCAAATATAAGTTGATTTGCTATCAAATGCATAAAAATGTCTAATCAATTTTGTACCTGTATTTCTAGTCCTTTACATGCAAAATTCCTCTCAGAAAGGAATACATTGCCTATCTTGTAGCATCTCTTATTCTTACATAGAGGCTGCGTTTACATATGCAATTAATGCAAAGCAGTAAACTCCAGAGTTTATTGCTCCCAGGCATGCCATTTGAATGTGGGCCTAGGAGCAATGAACTCTAGAGCAATAAACTTCAGAGTTTATTGCCATTTGAGTCTGCACATGGGACTGCAGCAGGTTGAGATGGGTCGGAGGAGCCCCAGCTAGCTGGGGGCCCTGAGGGCTAGCCTGGGGCTGCTCCTCACACCTCATCATGCTGCAGAGGGGCTGGCTAGGGCATAAGGATGAAGCACAGGCCCTGCAGTGAAGCAGCCTCACGACCCAACCAGCCAGGGCAGCATCTACACGTGCTGCTACCAAGATTTTTACTCCACAGCAAGATAGTACTTGTAAATACAAGTACTATCCCACTGTGAAGTAAATAAAGTTACTCCAGCATAATAGGGTACATGTGTAGATGCCAAAATATTAACTGTGCAGCTAAATAATCTACTGCACAGTAAGCTTCTCATGTAGATGCACCCAGAAGCACTAATATGAATCCCAGATTTCAAACCTATTCAAAACATAGACAGTTTCCTTGGGTATGTTAACATCCAAAATAATGCTAGAAGTGAAGTCTGCATAGCCTTGGAATACCATGGTCAGCAGTGATGAAGACTCCCAACCCAATATGTTAAGCAGGAATTACAGACTGCAGTTCTTCAGTTTTAATATATTACCTACAAACATTCGTTTAATACCACTGCATTTTTCTCTAAGTAATTAGCTGGTTACATGTTTCTTTAAGTAGCCAGTACTTATTTTTTATTCATACATGCAACTGTGAAGGTGGAAATAAAATTACGGTTCTCTAATCATGAGTGTAGAGAGCTTTCTAAAGTCAAGTAAAAAAATGGTAGGACTTTGTCTTTTAAAAAATCTCAGTCTCTGTCCTGTCCTGTTCATACTACATTATCATACTAACTCCTGATATACGCTTTCTTGGGGAAAAGTTGGGTGCCCATGCTTGTATTTCTGTTTTAATTATGTTAACAATGCAGAATCCTGTAGTTATCCATGCCAAACAGTTTATGTGTGGACATAGGTGATGGAAGGCAAGGTCTAAGATGGTTTAGCCCCCCTAAATGCAGGCAACCCAGACATATGGGCTCTGGGCAGCTTCAGCCCGGGGGGGGAGGGGAGGAGGGGTGCACACAGACAGAGACAAGCAGCCGGAGCCTGCAGGCAGCTGGGAACTCAGCCAGGCCCAGCCGTGTGTGGAACAGTTCCCAGATGAGCAGGTAAATGTGTGGATGGGAAGGGGTGTGGGGGAGAGAAGCAGCATGGAGAAGCAGATCAAGGACCCTGCAGGTGTAATGGGGAACAGGGCCCTGAGGTGAATCACGGGACACTCACTGCCCATGCAGCTCATCCAGAGCTGCACGGGAGGGAGAGTTCCCAATACTGAGCACACCCCTGGGATATGTGACCCCCAATCCATGCTCTGTTTGGGGCTGAGGTGGCTGCTGCTGCAGGCTGTGCTCTGCACCCTACTGCCTATGCCCCAGCAGCCACGCAATGCCACATGCCTCCCACCACTGGCAGCAGGGTGCTGAGTGCATCTAACAGTGGCAGCCGCCTCCACCTTGCACACAGATTTAGGGGGTATGCACCCTGTGGCTAGCCTGGGGGTGCATACAGTGATGGGAGCACCACTGCTTCCCTGAATGAACACCCCTGCTCCCCCCTCTGAGCCTTACACAACCTCCCCCTGGCCCGGAGCCCATTCACCCCAGCCCCTTCCCTGTCTCTGCCCCGCTCCTTCC
Source organism: Gavialis gangeticus (assembly GCF_001723915.1). NCBI lineage: Eukaryota > Metazoa > Chordata > Crocodylia > Gavialidae > Gavialis > Gavialis gangeticus. The sequence continues at coordinate 33,439,211 of NW_017729033.1, read as the reverse complement.
CTCACTGTGGGGTCCTTGATCTGCCCCCCCCATGCCCATTCCCCACAACAGACTTACTTTCTAGGGGGGAGGGGATTTGCAGACACACACTCAGCCCCCACCCCCCCAATCATAGTTTCTTCATCTGCCTGTGTTCATGGATGTGGACTAGAAAAGAATGTATAGATGAGGAAAGTAGAAAATAAAAATTACACCAGATACAGAGTTTATAGACCCCCATTAATGGTGATAAAACAAACCCCCTTGTGGGAGGATATTTTATCAACATAGGCCCTGGCTTGTAATCATGCCCATTCAGCACTAGCTTTCCCACTCTCTGAGTCTTCTGCAGCAGCCAGTTTATCTGCTTCTGCAATTTTCTTTTGGAACAAGAACTGCCTAATTATTCATCATCCAACTTTATATTACAGGATGGATACTAAATTCATCTGACCCCAGGGGCCAGTCATCCACAGACCAGATGAATGTCATGGGGCTGGCTCTGCAGGCCAGACTGGACCCACAGACTCTTCTCTCCTGTATGCTGGATCTGGTGCCTACTCTGGTTGGCCTGGGACTGTGCCATATCTGGTGCCTGCATCAGGACTTGTGTTGCATGTGGCCCCTACCCTGGACCAGCTGGAGTGGGCATTGTGTGGTTAACATACTGGACCAGGCAGAGCAAACACCATAGGTGCCAGATCTGGCAGGCAGGAAGAGTAGATGCAGTGTGAGGGCACTGTGTGTGGAGTGTGTCCTGGGCCGTGTGTGCAAAAGCAGTCCAGCACATGCCACATGTGGGTCCAAATCTTTGACATTTCTGTACTGCAGTATTTTCTAGAGAGCTCCTTATCTGAATGAGCAAAATTTAGGGCTTCTATACATGTGCTCCAGGATGCGGGGGGGGGGGGGGTTAATTAGAGCAGCTCTGAGAGCCACTCTAATTAAAGCCCTCTCAGCATCACATGTATTCAGCATCCTACACTTTAAAATGGTAGAAGGGGCACTTTAACGGGGGGGGGGGGGGGGGGGGTTAATTAGAGCAGCTCTGAGAGCCACTCTAATTAAAGCACTCTCAGCATCACATGTATTCAGCATCCTACACTTTAAAATGGTAGAAGGGGCACTTTAACTAAAGCTATTTCAATTAGCTTTACTTAAAGTGCCCCCACCACCATTTTGAAATGTGGGGATCCTGCATACACGTGATGCAGATGCTTCTGGAGTGTGCTAATTAGCACACTCCAGCAGATTCAGTGGAGAAATCTGCCATAGAGCAGAGGTCCATCATGTGTATATGTGCCCTTAGACAGCAAGTTAATGCAGTAAGGATGTGGCTTGTATGTGGGAGTGTTGGTGCCTTAAATAGATGCCCCACCAAAGGCCTGTTATTGCTACTACTACAGTTGGTTGATAATTTGAAAAATATTTTGCAAAATTCAAAGGAATTAAAACTTTGTTCAAAGATCTTTCCACATGGCATTTTGAAGAAAAAATGTTGGTCTAGGTAAAAAAAAAAATCATTCTTTTTATTTTATACTCTTTTCCCCAGAACAAGGGAAAATTAAAAGTGAGATAGATTGAAGCGGGGGAAAAAAGCCCTATTTAAGAAAAAAATTGAACATTTTTCGATTTTTTACTCTTAAAAATGTTAATAGCAAATGTAATATCACAACACAAAAGATTTTTTTCTGTAAAAATATGTTCATTTAGTTAAAAAAAATAATTTGCCACTTAAATATATTTGACATACTTTTCACCCAGTTCTAATTATTAGTATATGGCTACAATCAGACTTAACGTAAGTGTCCTAAACTGATGTAGGTAAATAGTGTCCGGGCCAGTAACTTTATCTCAGAAAATGGACCTTATTACTATTCAGTATACTTGGAGTTCTTACATGTTTTCATTTTGCCACTCAAGAGGGTTTTTTTAACCATCTCCCCTGTAATCACAATCACCACTACCTGCTGTGTTCATCCTTCTATCCATATCAGAAATTGGTTGTGTGTTACATATATATTAGAAGTGTGTTCTATGTGTTGCTGCTTTTACTGTCTTACCAGAATATTAAGCTAGCCAGTTCTCTGCTATCTCAAGCACAAGAAATTCTAAGATAAATAAAATCTGATTTAAGTAGGAGAGAGAATTTTTAACTGAAAGATGGGGGTGGGGTTAGTTTCAATTCCATGTATATAATTGTCAACTTATGTTAGCTGAAGCTCTGATACTGCGCCTGGTGTGGCCAGGTGCAGATTGTGCTCTTTGCAGCACATACATTTGTTACAAAAGGCATCTCAGGCATACAAAAACAGATCTGCCCAAGTGTAAATATATGTCCTCTAATTTTTTGACATTATCCAAAAACAAATTTGAGGAAGCAATGAGCACCAAAACATGTTTTTTTCAATTTAGAGTAGTATTTTTACTGCTGTTGTTCTGTCTCCATTTTCATTAGTTTTGTTTAAACAATGAAAAGGGAATTGATAGAAACAAGATGTCTCCAATTATGTTATGGCATATGAACCAGACACAACATGTAAAAGGGCACACAAACATCTTAATTTCAGTAGATTTTTTTTTCCTTTGATCTCAGAAGCAGAATGAAGTATCGGTCCTCTTGGTCATTGGGAGTGGTGTTTTGATCTCTTTATTTAGTACTTTTACCATGCTCAATAAACCAAGGTGCCAGCTTTTTCTGTTGGAACAGGACCCAGTACAACCATTCGAAACCTCACAAAGAATATTGATGTGGTACTTATGACTACTAGGAAATAAAACTCTGGATGTAAAGTCTGGCCCTTAATCTTTTTTATTACCAGTTTGATTAAGATTTTTCCCCCAAATCACTACATTTAAGAAAATGATCATAGCCCTGCCTGCCATGTGAAGTACTGAGCCTTTCCTGAAGTTGCTGTTTCTTTTTGTTGTCGTTGTTGTTTTTAAGACACCTAAATATTCATTGTAACAGGGACTTAGGAGTTCCCTAACAATTCGGCCACAGAATCATTTTCATATTCTCTCTCTCAGGGCCAGTAAATAGTTAAGCATTTCACACCAAACAGCAACTTCAATGGGAACCTGGTGTACCACCCATTCTCCTGAGGGGCAAGAACCCTTGGTTTAAATCCATGTTCTGACTTAGGGAGAGTTTGGAATTGAACTTGCATTTTCAACACCCTGGGTGAGTGACCCAACTGTTGGACAATTAAGGGAACAGCAGCAGCAACACTTTCTCCAATTTTGTGAACATACAAATGCAGAAAAATAAAAGCATCAGCAAGCTCAATTTGACTTGGCAAATAATTTTGACTCTGCTACCACAACATTTTCCAGTGTATAAACTATTTTCCAAAATAATTTGCCCAGATCTACACAGAATACTTTATTGCAGATATGTTGATACACTTTCTACTGTGGTTTCTAAAGGCCATAACACCAATTATTTTTCCCTATAATGTATTTTTCACTAGAGCTGGTTAAATAGCCCAAAGCAGGTTTTGTAAACATTCATCCCAGTTTTTAATGGCTGTTTGGTTTGACCACATTCCTGCTCTTTCTTAGTCAGTCATCATGTCAATGGTGCTGTGGTCCCACTAAATATTTAACAAGAGACTGTTCCTTCTATGAGTTAATGCATTAGTTTACAAAAAAGACTAATTTGTACAGACCCTAGTGTATTTATCATTTATCACAATATAAGGCTAGTTTTATTTCTGTTAAACTTCAGGGCAGAGACTGAACTGCAATTCAATTATTGTGTCATTTTCATAAAATAATATTTATTTCTGATCTGTTAGCGCTAGGAGTACAATAACATGCAAAATGGGCCAGATGCTGGGCAGGCAAAGAAAAGGTCATATTCCTTTTTTCTCAAAAGCTAATTATAGTGGCAATTTGCTAAAAGAAAATTAGATTTTAATTGAATGTTTCTGCAGTGTTTTGTATGTTTTGCTATTATTCTTTCCCATTTATTGGTTAGTTAAACAGGAACTAATAGCCCAAACCTAGTAAATTTTATTCAGGGGAAGACTGACTGAATTCAGCAACTCTCTTGGAATGAGTAAGCAGTCTTAGAAAAAGTTAAACAAGAAAAAGTGAGCAGAATGTGGCCTTATCTAGACTGAGTAGATACCTGTATTGTGTAAAACAGCTGTAAAGAGGGCTAATAAGTACATGAAAGATCACTACCCTGTTTTGCACCATTTCATGCCAAAGGAAACTCCTCAAAAACTTTACTTTACCACTGAATTCTAGAAAGTGATTATTTTGTCATCACAAACATGAACAAGTCATACTTGAAATTTTGAACTATGAAACAATGTTTAAGTCAAAAGAGGCCTCTGCCAATATTGCTACTTTTCTTTAAAGAAATAAAAACAGGGACTCTACGCTTACCAAGTAGCAGAGAAGCAGAAGCAACTAGTAGGAGTCAGAATGAAAATGGCCACTTTAGGGCTGCAGCTGCTTCTCCCTGCCAAATTTGAAGGTGCCAAATTCCTAAAGCATGCTGGGGAAAAAGTTCCTGAAAGGGTAGCTCTGTTTTGGGGAAGGTAAAAGGCAATTCAATATTTAATCTCAGGGTAAAATGATTTCTGTACTCGGTAACATACATTATTATGAGTCTGTACACATAAAACTGTAACTAAGTGTTATGTCTACCATTTGTAGATTTCAAATACCTTTAGTAAGCAATAAATCTGAAATCTTTCCTTATCTAATTTTAGGGAATCAAAGTAAGGTTCTTCTGTGTATTTTTGTTTGCTGCTTTAACAACTGCTGTCAATAAGGGATTTGACACACATTTCTCCATCCGTTTCTACCAAATTTAATTTGCAATTTAAAAACTATATTTTTGGCTCTTGTGGATGTAGAGAAAATTTCCAAATAGGAGCCATCATTTATTATTATTTACCACTGGCCTAGTAGAAGTGCTTGGAAGATCTGGTGATAGACTAAGACTCTTCTTTCCCCACTACTGAATGTGCTTAGAACAAAAAATATGGTTCCTGCCCCCAAAGCATTTAATCTTAATATATTTAGCAAAAAACATGTTTGAAGTATGAAACACTTTTATTCATCTCTATGAGGCAAAAACTGAGGGGAATGCATACAAATATTATGCTTGTCTATTTGCAGAAATAGGAGTTAACAATGAGGGAAAATGGGGAAAAGAGGGTAAATGATGCAGTACTTTGGTAAACTACACAATATATTGTTGATGTGTATGTATGTTCATCTACTCTAGAACTGCAAGATGAATTGGAGTGACTTTATACTACTGCTCTTACAACTCTGTTCTTTTGTTGCTGAAGTGTGAAAGACACAAATGAACAAACAAACCCTAATACTATGCTGCCCAAGAATACTTAGAGAAGATCTTGGGGAAAATTCATGAGTGATTTAATTTGGTGAAACAGAGTTAAACAGGGCATGTCTACACAGTCATTAATGCACAGGAGTTACTGCACATTTGGTATAGTACTTGCTTAATGAAGTACTAGCTATAAGTACTGCACAGTAGTGCTGGTGCATGTTTTTTTAGTGACACTTATGTCTTGCTGTCACTGTATTACCTGGTCAGCTGCTTCTGTCTGTGTCCTCTAAGTGTAATGGCAACCATCCTGATTAATACAGTAAGGATTCAGAGGGGACAGGGGCCCTGCGCTCCTGCCACCTTGCCCTGGGCTCCTGTGTGAGCTGGCAGTGAAACACCAGGATGGGCCCTGAGCTCCTGCCCAGGCCCTCTCAGAGGTCAAGAGAGGCCTGAGCCACTTCCATTTTTTGAGGCTCCCGGTATATTAAAAAAAAAATTAATTCATAGTGCTCTACAGGCAGTGTGGCCTGGTAATGGGACACAAGTTTAAAGTTGTATGATGAACGTCTTCTTCTTTCAATCCTGTCAGTGTATCTCTGTGTCTGTATATCTCACCTCATTTGGAGATAACATCAAAAGTCTAAATTTGAGGCCCTCCATGAACAAGATGCCCGGGCCAAATGGCCCTCCTGGCCCCCCTGTGATAGGCCCTGCTCCTGCCCAGTTGTTGTTGTGCTCCTATGTGCCCCTCACTGTCACTTCACCTCACCTGTAGCTGCCATTTCCCCGCTTTCCTACCTGCCAGCCACTCCAGCACCATATGGCTCCCAGCTGCATCACTGGACTGCAGAAGCACGGGGCCCAGGCCAGTATCCCAGTAGTGGGAGATGGGTGTGTGTGTGTGTGTGTGTGTGTGTGTGTGAGCGTGCACATCTGTCCAATGAGGGATGGAGGAAGGGAGAGAGAGAGACAGAGAGAGTATTGTATGTGTGTATGTACGTTTGTAGGGTCAGTCCCACACTCACACCCCACCATACATATGCACCCATACCCCGCTCATACTACCATACATGCAGACCCCATATATACACCCTTTCACACACCCCAGCCCCCCTCCCCCACACACAGTCCCCCCACAAACCTTCCACCACAAACCCCATACCCACCCACACCCCACATATCCACACACACAGCCTCATGCTCCCTCACCCCACACCCCCATACCTATTCAGCCCCCACAAACTCCTCCACACACACTCACACCCTCCCTCACACCCCACATACCTACACACCCACAGCTCACACTTACTGTGTACTTCTATCAGAAAGGCAGATTTTATTGTAGGCAGCACTAACATGTTCCCCTCCAGCTGCTCTGTTTGCTTGGTGTAAGATATCCTACCTTATATCACTTGCATATGTCTTGTTTTATCTATGTAAACAGTTAACCACCACTACAGGGATTCTTCCCTCCCCTCCCGCATGCAGAGACTCATAGCTGTTTCTCGTTTGCCCTTTCTGTGTGCATATGTTTTTCATACAAAATCTATTGAGTTTCAGCTCAGAAAATCAATTTTTCCCTTGCTGTCTAATCCAATTTATTTCTAATTGCATGAACATTCAACCTCTAGTCCCACTCTATAAGTTTTGATACTTGACTACATATATTCTGTCTGGTAAGTTGTAATTAATCATCTTCTGTCTAGTGTGAAAAGGTATTATCACAACATCTACATGTCTAGGTTTCTTTCTTTCTTTTAGTTTGAATACAATCAGCTTTTTATTGATAATAATTTCTAAGATTCTATTTGAGCAAATGAGGTACATAAATAAGGAACTGACCCTTAGAATGAGAAACACTGATACAAATTCCTGAGTTAGCTTTATATATATAATTTGCATCAGATTCTGCAAATACAGATGAAGAGGAATCCAGAAATGGATAAGAAAAGTAGTCATATTTCCTGAAGGACTGCAAGCTTTTAAAATTTGTTCCATTTTCTTTTGGAATAAAACCAAAATCATTGGAAACTTTCTTAAAATAAATACTTTTCCAAAACTTAAACCATTTTGTTTCAATGATTTCAAATCATGTCTGAGCACCTTAGCCAGAACTAAGGTCCTTAGTACTTCAGACCAGAATATCACGATTTGCCTTTAGACCTCCAAGTGGGTTTCCTTGAAGCAGAGGACACTGACACACATTTCTGGGGTTTCTAACTCAAAGGCAGGTGCCCCTAAGCTGAAGATCACAGAAATCTAGGCTGCTAGCAAGTGAAATGAGTGAAGCTGCAGGGACCAAATACTGTCCAGTATTCAGGTGAGCTTTGTAAAAATGGAACTGTGCTTTTCATCAAATAGGCAATTTTTGATTAAAGGGAAAAAAATCCCTCATTCTGAAAATTCCTAACCAGATCTACAAGAAAGAAAACTGTTATCCCAGAAAATGTATTCTTAGGAGTATACTTTCACAAGAGCTAAATCTAGATTATTGAATTCCCTTTTATATGAGATGAATGATTGACCTGCACAAGCATACACACAAAAGGCTAAAGAAAAGCCTATTGTCTAAGAAAATATTTTCCTTATGGACTAGTGTGGCAGGCACAAGGGAGTCACTGAGCCGCATGGACCTGGCAGCAACAGCAAGAGCCCCATGCCACAGGTCTTGCCAGTGGTGATGCAGTGTGCTGAGCCATGGGAGCATGCCAGTGGCAGCAGGATCACCATGCCGCCTACCCTGCTGGTGACCCCATGACATGCTGAGCCAAGGCAGTGAGGCAGCACTGATGAGAGCGTCATGCTGCAGACCCTGTCAGTGGCACCACAGTACACTGAGCCACAGGAGCATGGTGGTGGTAGTGGATTTTCCATGCTGCAGTGCGGCAGCATCCAGATCTGCAGCCAACAGTGGTTGGGACACCTGAAGAAAAAAAAAAAGTTCCAGCATGGGTGCATTTTGTGAGTGTGTGCTAATGCCAATTCACTGGGGGGTGGGGGGGCAAAGCTAAAAGCTCAATGCTCTGGTCCAACAGGGGGACTGGAAGGAAGTCTCCAGCAGCCAAGGGGAGGCTACAGCCAAGACAGAGATCCCAGGAGGGACAACTGATGGCAGCCTGTGAATGAAGAGCTGCCCCTCCCCCCCCGACTGACTTGGAGGAGTCAGTTCACTTATCTGGAGAGGTGACATGGAGGTCCAGCCACGGAGAGTGGCGCAAAGACAGTGGTGGACCAACAGGGCAAGACAAGAGCAATGACTGGTAAAAAAAAAAAAAAAACAAAAAAAAACTGTCCATGCAACATCGGAGTAACAACGGGTTTGCTCTAGGTGTGGTGTAAGGAAAGAGGAGCCCCCATGTCCTCGTACTAATAAGTAGACCTAGCAAGATACCACTAAGCCAGGATTAACAGCATTCCCCAAGGCTAAAATTTCATCAAGGATGTGGCAGGTGAGAAGCATTGGTGGTCATGGTAACTGGTGCCAGGGCCCAAACTGTTGGGCTGCAAGACTGTGGTTAGCTCTGTGCAGCTAGAAAAACCTAAACAGGGAGCTCAGGACAGGCATGGCAAATTACAACTATATACCTATTAATATCTCATTAGTAGTATTTCTTTTTCAGTAGCATCTAAGAGTAATTCTCAAGCAGGGCACTGTGGCACCCTGGGGTGCCTTCAAATGAACCCAGAAATTTCAAATAGGAATTCATACTGTTAGAAACATGTTGACCTATGTTCTTTCTGAGTTCTTTGCAACACAAGAATTGCTCTACTCACAGATTCACACAGATTCACAGAAGTTTAGGGCTGGAAGGGACCTTGTGAGATCATCAGGTCCAGCCCCCTACTCTGGGCAGGAAAGACTGCTGGGGTCAATTATTTTTTGGTAGTCAAAACATGAGTGAAAACAAAGTGCTGGTATTTTCCAAGGGATAAAGGTTGAGAACTACTGATCTAACTCCTCAAACCACAAGCCCCATTGTGCTAGCATTGTGAAGAAAATGAGAAAAAGCAAGCTTTTGTCCCAAAGCATATATTCTACCTGCTATTTGTCGAACTGCTTACACTTTACATTCTGACTACCCCACCACTACTTAATGCTCAAGTTGGAGTTTCCATTCTTGACTGTGCCCTGTCTTCTGGCTGCCCCAATTACTAATATAGACTCTTTCTTCCTGGGTACATCTACACATGCAATTCATACAAAGTGATAAACTCCAGAGTTGTTTGAGACAAAGTACACCTCTCCCAGGTGCAGCATCTACACGTGCACCCAGGATAACAACAATTTGAGCTGAAGCAGAATAGGCTCAGGCTGGCAGCAGGCTCAGAGGAGTAGATGCCTGCTGCAGGTGGTGGTGTTGGGTAGCGGAGGGGCTGGCTGGGGCATGAGAGTGCCAAAAGTGTGGAGCTGTGTGGCGAGGTGACAGGTAGGAGTCTGGCTCCTTGTACCTGAGCTGACTGGGTGGAATTTACATCCACAGTCACCATCCACACGTGTTTCATCCTGGTTAATTACTCCTCCATAAACCAGAACGGACCTGACATTACAATCTTACAGTGGAGCTAATTAATTTACTGCACCCTAACACCAGTGCATGTGTAGATAGTCATGCTTTATTACAGAGATAATTAGTCTGTTATGCAAATGACAAATACCAGCTTTATGTTAGGTAAATAACATGGAGATAGACTTTTGCCTATTGCCTTAATCTTGTGTATTACCTCGATGCTTTTTTTTGTGTATTTTCTTGAGTTTTGTACTGCCCTAAGAGACTCCATTTTGTATTATTCTCTCTGGACATAAGTGCTTGACCTTTCACTCCTTTGTACGCTGTATGTGTGAGAGTGTGTCTGTGGAAAAGGAAAACACCAGGTGGCAACTTCCTGAAGAATGCAGGAAGATAAAAGACCAAAACAAGAAGAACCCTCCTCAGAACAGTGAGAAAACAACATAAAGTGACCTATAAGGAGGAACACAGTAATAACACAACAAAGGCCCAGAGGACTAGATGAATTGACAAAACTATAAAAGATGGGGCGAGACACGTCAATTTTGGATTTTGTTCTACATAACATTTTGGAGCATAAGTTCGCCTTACAATACAGACTGACAGAAGCCTGGCTCCCACTCATGACCAACTTAGCTGGCCCCCAAGTTGACTCAAGCACCAATGAGACTGGTAACATATACCAGCACAGAACACAAATCAGGGTATGAGTGTGTGTGCGCATGTGTGTACTAAGCACTTAATCAATAAATGCAGCATCTTGCCTTGCCCCCTCTTACAAAGGTCTCACCCTTTATTTTGAGCTAATTGGTTAACAAGTCTACTCCATATAAAGTGCACACATAGATGCGCCCCATGTCAACAAAGCAACTTCACTTCTTCTTCCTTCAAGTATATTTCTTACACATATTATTTAGCCATTGCTAAGCTCTCCAATTCTGTTGTGGCCATTATAATTGATCAAATCTGAACAAATATCATAACAATCTTCAAAGATTCCAAAAAAAGTTTTAGCTTTTAAAGTTTTCTTTAAAAATTTGATTTAAAACTTTTTATTGGAATTTTTTTATTTTTGAATAATTTCACTGACATTTTTTGTCCCTCAGGGAAGAATAGAAAGAATATGGGTGAGATGAAAAAGTGCAGTTTTTCAGATTGTATTATATTGGAATATTTTTGCAACTCCACCAAAAAATATTAGCTCTCTCTTGCTTTCATCATTATGTATTACATTGTAGCTGTCTGTTAAGAGGATGTTGCCTCCCTTAAATTTCTTGTTGTGTAAAGTTATTTGGGTAGGGAGGTTGTCCTTTTAAATATCTGTAGGATGATTTTGTCATTTTTTAAGAAAGCCAGACCACTCAGAAAGTAACAGGTCTTAATTTCTACAATAATACTCTCTACAAGAGCCTAATATCTCTTCTATAAAGAAAAGCAAACACCATTGTTCTCAGGTATGCATAGTTTAGTCTTGGTCAATAAACCAATTCATGGCAAAATATAATTTCAACAACCAAATGGAACAGCTAAGATCATTATTACTTCCTTTCTCTTCCTGCATTTAAAAATCAAACTAGTATCAACACTGTTTTAACACAATGTTCAGTACGTATCACAGCTAAAGAGCTTTATCACAGCTTTAAAGTATATCAATGTTACTAGCATAGCTCTAAGCAAAACATTAACTTTTCCACTCATTTAAGAGATAATAATAGGAGGCAATTTGGGAAAATGCCACCACTATCTTGCACAACTGGACAATGACTTCCTTATTTGTGTGGCTCATTAAAAATGTTTAGTATCCTATCATAAAAACTAACAAGAAGGAATATCTATTACTGCTCCCACCCACAAAAGAATGAGTGAAAACTCTTCCTGATTCCTTACACTTAAAAATCCATCCAAAACATAAAAGAGCAGTTGAGAAGATCCTTTACAAGTAGTCTAAGATATGGTATAGTGGACAACCTGTACAGGAATTTGTAGTAGATGGATGGAAATCCAAGCTCAGCATGAGATTCTCCATCCCATGTGAATATATAGCACACATACTTAGTGTACTATGCTCAGCTGACCTGATAGGGTGTGTACAGATGAACATGCATGTGTGTTTCCCCATGGACAAATATTAGCGGCACGTAGTTGTGCTGCTGCTACTTGTCCCTGGGAAACATCCCTTTAGGCATGCCCTGGCATGAGGCAAATTGCCTCTGGTGGGGTAGGGAAGGCTGGAGCCAGCATCTGGGCTGGCCCCAGAAGCCTTACCTGAGGCCCTGGGGTCCTCCTGCAGCTGCAGTAGTAGCAATCTAGGTTGGTAGCTGGAGCATGGCTCTGGCTGGCCAGGTTCTGATTTTGGTCGTGCATGCTGCTGCCACATGTACTGCCCTGCTTTTATTTAGACCATTTTTTCTGATACCAAAATTTCCCATGCACTGCATGCATTTTGCAGTGCCTCAAAAGCCTATGAGGCACTACAAAGCACATGTGTGCACTCATCTGGATGCACCCATAGAGGCTGATGTCCTTGCAGTGTCAAGATACTGACTGTGCCCTCATTACCCTTTTTGACCTGTGACAAGTTAAAAGGTATTTCTGATGTTTCAGGCAGTATATATGAGATTTTGTTTCTAAAGTTTTTAAGAATAGGTTAAACCAGTGGTTCTCAACCTTTTGGGGCTCAAGGCACCTCTCTGTAGCTTTTGCAAATTAAGTAGAACCTGATTTCAAAAACTAATGTACATATTACACTGATTACCTCCTTGCAGAGGAGCTGGGCAGTGGTGGTGGGGGATTGGCCAGGCAGGGACAATCCTGAGCCTGCCATTATCTGCCAATCTCCTCACACCTCTCAGCAGCTTTCAAAGGATGCAGTAGCATGCTAGGATGTCACAGCACCCTAGTTGGGAATCACTGGGTTAGCCAAACACTTGTCTAGAATAGTTCACACAGGAATGATCCTGCCTTGAGCAGGAAGCTAGACAAGTTGTCCTCCCAAGGGCTCTATTTTCTCATGATTTTATGATGAATCAGATGCAGCTTTACATAATAGAAGTTGGTCTTTTAGTTCAGGAAGCGGAAAAATGCACAAGATATGCATATGTTATTTTATATAATAACACAGAAATGTTGGGGAGGTTATGAAATTCCTACCTTCTCTATAGAAGCTAGCTCAGGTTCAGACTCATTTGTGGACTTCATATTATTCTACTGAATTTAACAGAATTACTCAAATGATAAGTGCTATACTAGATAAAAGACATAATGCAAAGCACCACACAGTGTTGAACCCATGTGTCACTACTGGGATTTGAAGCCATAGCAATAGCATCACCATACTTCTTAGAGTATAGAGTAAGGTTATGCAGCATCAACCATAGCAATGCCTTTGTTGGGTTATTGTGTGCATTCCACAATATCATACACAGATACAGAGACACACACAGACATTTCTGTCCTAATTTTTCTTTTCATTCTCTTTCAGCTTTAGAAGTTCTGAAAGATAACTTATAAAAATACAATAAAAATAAATTAAATTAAATTAAATTTAAATTAAGCTCAATTCTCTGTTCTTAGCCAGGATATTATAGTGCTGCCTTTGTAAGGATAAAGTTAATATTTTAGATCAATAATTTTAGGACTATTTGCAAACTAGATACCTTGCAGACACTCCTTTAATCATTGTAAGGACTTTCTATTCAATTTTTTGGATACTGACAACCTCATTGAGTTTAAAGTTATAATCATGAAAAGTGTAATAACTTGGTCCATTCAGCTTTATGATCCCCCTAGAGCTGCGCTGACTGGAGGTTGAGTAAGCACTGGGTTTATGATATTGGTAAACCTTCACATGATAAAAATGGGATAAAATCTTCTAACAACTCATATGGCGTTATTATACAAAAAGTTGAATAAATACTTTTAAATATCTGTTAAGATATTATATCTTATTTAAGTTATTAACCATTTGAGTTTAGGGAAATACTGAAATGTCAAGAACTTGCTGCACCAGTTAGATGAGCATTAGATGTTCATTAACTATATCAATCAGGTTGCATTGCTATTCCTAGTATGTGGTCACACCGTTAAGGGTCTGAATTTCAAAGATTCAAAGCTCTTCTAATCAAACTGTCCCCACCATATGTCCTTCATTGTATAGTGTAAGGAATATAGGGGAATCCAATTGCTCAAACTGCTAAACCGATTTATAGTCACACTCTATGTGTTGTATAATCTATAAAACATGATTTATAATCACAATCTATATAACCTATTATGTACTTGCATGACATGGAGTGAGCTTGGCTATTTTAGATGATCTCCTAAAGAGAATAGACGTTATCTGAAGAGGCAAAGACAAATAGACTTGATCTGAACCCTGTTTGTGTGTAATTCCCAGTAATCTCAGGGAACTGCCATTTGAATATCAGTTCTCTTGTTTATAGATTTAGAGCCAACAAATTTGATTTCACCTTTTTATTACCTTTTCTATTACCTTTTTATTACCTGTATTACTTTTAAGACATGAAGGCTTTTGGAATCAACCCAAACCTTTGGGATGCCTTAGCAAGGGAGAGGACAAAGTGGTGCTCACTTCTCAAACCTAGAGTCCAACAGCACACTAAGAAATGGTTACTCAAATTACAACAGAAATGTAACTGAAGGAAACAGCTTGTCAGTACAACAGCCCCTAACACTTTGTACACTTGTGCCACTGTGGCAGGACTTGCAAATCTAACATTGGTCTCTACAGCCACAACAGAAAATACATCATCAGTCAGTAAAATAGCTGCAATATCTACCATCACTGGCTGATGAATGGATGCCGTTATAGGAGGTTTAGTCAACAGTGAGCACACCTACATGTGCAATTAGTGCTATATGGGTTCACTGCACAGTAAATCAGCCCCAGACAAGGGTCTACATGTGAAGTCTTTTTGGAGCAGATTTGTTTCTCATAGCACTAGTCTGCTCCCGGACTCGTCCAGCCTTGTGCCTCCCCTCCCTGCAGCAGCCAGAGGCAGCTGGAGGCTCCAGCCATAGCTGCCTGGGGCCAAGGGCCTTTTTAAAAGCCAGCCCTATGTCATTCTCCCAGGTCACCTGTGTTCCTAGCCTGAAGCAGTCTGCAGCTTGCTTGCACAGCCCCCTGTGACTCTGTCACCAGAGCCTGTGCCCACCGTGAAATGGCTGCTCTATCCCCAGGCCTTGGGAACGACAGCCCATGCCCCAGGTTCCTGCTTGCCACCCTGCTCACTGTGCTTTGCCACTGTGGTAACTGCCACCTTGCCCAAGTCAGTTTCACCGTGCCTGCCCCCCGTGCTGTGCAGCAACATGGCCAGGCTCCCACTGCTCACCAGGCCCCCTGCCCCCACACTGATGCCACCCAGCCCCTGGGCTACTGCTTGGAACCCAGCAAGGATGCCAACAACATGCACATGTGTATCACCATTGATGTTGTCCATGAGCTCCTGAGGCTCCATCCCCACCACCTGTTGGCCCACCTGGCCAGGTAGGACTGGTGACTGCATGTTGTCCAGTGCACCTCATAAGCAGTGTCTGGAGTCCTTTCAAGTGACCCGGATAATGTTCCAGGAGCTTCTCAATAAGCTCCACCCACACCTGGAGCAGCCAGACACCACCATGAGGCTGCACCTCTCTGAGGAGACCTGGTTGGCCAATGCCCTGCTCAAGTTGGTCACACTTGCCAGCCTCCATTATGTCAGCCACCTCTTTGCTGTGGCCACTGGGGAGACTGTTCTGGAGATCTGTGGCACCCTCCAAGATGTCCTGAGGCAGACTGTGCTCTGGGGCTAGGATTCCCTGGGTTTCCCCAGTGCATTGGGGCCCTGGATGGGACCTGCATCCCAGTCACCTGCCTGCCGTGTGCCAAACACCCCTATTGCAGCTGGCAGGTGTTCATTCAGTTGTGCTCCAGGCCATCATTGAACACTGGAGTGCCTTCACCAATGTGAGTGCCGGGTGGCTGGCAGTGCCCACAATGCCCATGTCTTCTGGAACCCTGCCTTGCCAGCCCTGATGCAGAGCAGGCACTTCGTGCCAGAGGTGCCAGATTTCCAACTGGGCAGTCCTACCCCTTCTCATTAGGGACCCTGCCTATCATCTTGTCCCCTGGCTCATACAACCCTAGACTAGCAGCTGGACCCACCCCCCCAGCACCTTTCAACAGATGCCTGTGCCAAAGCCAGATGCTGGTGGAGTGTGACTGTCTGCCTGAAGGGATGCCAGAGCACCCTTACTGTCCACCTAAAGATCATGGAGGCCAACATTAACTGGGTCATCATTGCAGCCTGTGTGTGCTGCATAATATCTGCAAGGCCTGGGGGAAGCTCTTCTGTGAGGCTTGGGTGGAAAAAGTGGACCACTTGCTCCTGCACTTCCTGCTGCAGGATACCTGGACAGTTGGCCACAGACCCCAGCCCCACCATGCACCTGCAGCACCATGCTCACTGTGGACATTTTTCATAGTTTCATAGTTTCTAGGGTCGGAAGG
>NW_017729033.1:33421216-33422224 GCF_001723915.1 Gavialis gangeticus | reverse complement strand
TCCACTGCTACCCCTGCATCTAATGATCTGGTGATCTGATCGTAAAAGACCACCAGGTTGGTCTGACAGGACCTGCCACTGATGAACCCGTGTTGGTTGCCCCTAAGCATGCAGTCCCCTGCTGGCCCCTCCTGGATGTGTGCCAGAATAATTTTCTCGAACAGCTTGCCTAGGATCGAGGTAAGACTAACTGGCCTATAGTTTCCCAGGTCCTCCTTCCTCCCTTTTTTGAAGATGGGGACCACGTTGGCCCTCTTCCAGTCCTCCGGTACCTCTCCAGAGCACCACGAGTGCTTGTAAAGCATTGCCAGGAGACTTGCAATGACCTCACCCAGTTCCTTTAGAACTCTAGGGTGGAGATCATCCCGACCGGCTGACTTGAAAATGTCTAGAAAGCACTTTATTCTCCTCCGAAAGCACAGACCCTATCCCACTCTCCCTCCTGAATCACAGAGCCCCTCCTTTCCCCCCCAGAACCAATCACCCCACCAACCACAAATAAAGCACCCTCTTGCACATGCAGACTATGTACAGTGCTCTGTGTTCCCTCTCAGGGTGGGGGAGAGAGGGGTGGGAGCTCTTACAGTGTGGAACCTGGGGACAGGCACCCAGCTCCCCAGCCTTTTGCCATACCACTGCAGGTGCACATACTGTCATGAGACTGGCAGGGCGGGGGATGAGAGGGCCACAGCTCTGCTGGCACAACCAGGTCTCCTTCCTGAAGCCTGGGACCAGGGTCATCAGGGCTCGCATGTGCTGGTGGTCCTACTGTGGGCAGCTCCTGCTCCAGGGCAGCATGGAGCCTGGTTGAGTGGCAAGGGTAGGCCCAGGTAAGGGGCAGAGGGTCCTGGCCACAGGAGGCATCACTTCACCTCAGCTCAACCCAAGTCTGAATGTAGCTGCTGGACCTGAGGAGCCAAGAAAAAGAGGCTGTTTGTGAGAGTTTGCAACATTTCTGAGATAACATGTATTATACTCGGGGGGGGGGGGGGGGGGGGGGGGGGGCCT
>NW_017729033.1:33411329-33421047 GCF_001723915.1 Gavialis gangeticus | reverse complement strand
CCGGGGGGGGGGGGGGGGGGAGGGGCGGTGCACTGCCCAGCCACAGATCAGGTGTTGTGCATGCGCAGATGCCCAGGGACCACAGTAAGTTAACTGGGCAGGTCCTGGCACAGGCAGTTGCCAGCCAAGCCCTCCATCCCCATTCGCTCCTAAGGGCCAGATGGGCCACTGAGTGCTTGCTGTAGGCAGCCTGTCTTCCCTACCCTTTTCCCAGGCTGGAACAGGCCTGGTTCCTGGCAGCATGTGCTGCATCTGATCCAGACCTACCCCCCATTTTTCCTCCTGCAGGCCAGGCTGTCTCTTTCCTTGTTGCAACGCAGAGCACCTGGGCAAGGGAGGTGAGGAGCTGCTAGCTGACTGGGATGCGGAGCTGGTAGTGCCCCTGCCCTCCCTTCAGGGGACCTCTCTGAAAGTGCTCCAGGGCAGAACCCCCCCACCCCTGAATGTGCCCTGTACCCCAAGCATGGGGGGGAATTCTGGGTGAACTCAGCCAGGGCAGGTGGGGAGGGGAAGGAGGGGCAGGTTTGAGGAGGAAAGGGGAGGGAAGGTCCCACCTCCCATTGTAGGCCTTACCAGATGCACATGGCAGATGTGCCCAGTGGCCTGATTGGGTCCCAGGGTCCCCACTGGCAGCAATGATGTGCAGCTGCTGGCACTGTCCTGGGGTGCAGGGGCACAGTTCCTGGCTGCCCAAGCATGGGTTCCCTCTGGGGAGGAGCTGGAGCTCGTGAAGGTGGGCAGTGGCATACCCAGACTGGCCTCCTGGGCCAGGCTGTGCACCTGGAGTTTATGGGGAAGGCACTAGACTGTTCTACTGGAGCGTTGGATGCCACTGGGGATGCTCTCCTGGTGCCCCAAGAGTCAGATGCCTCCCCTGCTGATGTCTTATCACTACTGCCAGCTGCAGCAGAAGCTCCAGGAGGTTGCCTATGCTGGAGAACAGAACGTGGCTTTGCCCACTGTCCTGGAGTATGAAGATCTGATCCAGCTGCTGCATGAATGACATGGTCCTGTGGGCAGCCCATGACCAGCAGTTGTGATCAGTGACACAGACCCACTGTGCCCAAAGAGCCTTGACCTTTATGCATAACGGGCATGTCAACTGGTCTTGTCATGGGAACCTGAGGGCCTCTAGGCCCTCATAGATATGGGCCTTGGAACACTCACTCCAGGCAAACTGGCTCTGTACCTCAGCCTTGCCCCACATTATCTACAAGGTCTGTGGTCTTATCCTAAGACCAGTTAGACCCCTGGGAGGCAGTGTGTGGCAAGGGGGACCATGCCAGCGTGGTTTTCTTGACAGCCCTCAGGGACTGAAGGTTAGAGTCCAGGCCTGGGCAGATGCCTGCAGCGCACAGTGCAGGGGCATAGTGCAGGACAGGCAGGCAGACAGTGGGTCTAGGCTGAGGGCCAGAATAGGAGCTGTGCAGGCTACTGTAGCTGGTCAGGGGCCACTGCTTTGGACCCAGTAGCCAGAGGCAGGCAACAGGTGGCACAGGCCCCGGGGTCACCAGTGTTTTAAAGGAAAGGCTGCGGTGGGCAAAGAACTGTCACAGACCCAGGGGTGGAGAAACTCTAAGTCCTGTGTCCCTAGGGCTAGCCAAAGGGTGGACCCCTGGTGGTAGGTGTCATGCAGTACTGCACAGTTAATTTGCTACCCACATTTGCATTTTCAGATAGCAAATTAACCACACAGTAGACTAATTTACAGTGCAGTAAGAGCCTACATGTGTAATTAATGATGCTTTACCATGCAGTCAATTAGTCTGTTCGCAATAAAGCATCTTATGAAGACACACCCACTGTTTACTACCAAAAGGGAATATTCTCAAAGCATCATAAAAGTTTCTTAACCCAGATGCTGACTTCCCTTGGATACTGATTTTTCTGTAAAAAAAAAAAAAAAAAAAAAAAAAAAAAAAGGAAAAAAAAAATTTTTTAACCCAAATGGTGGCTTCCCTTGGATAATTATTTTTTTTTAAAAAAAAAAAAAAAGGAAAAAAAAAATTTTTTAACCCAAATGGTGGCTTCCCTTGGATAATTATTTTTTTTTAAAAAAAAAAAAAAAGGAAAAAAAAAATTTTTTAACCCAAATGGTGGCTTCCCTTGGATAATTATTTTTTTTTAAAAAAAAAAAAAAAAAAAAAGAAACATGGCAAGAACTAAGTTCTTAATCTTTCCTTTTAACTTTTCAACTCTTTACTTCCCCATGATTGTTGGTTCTGGCACTCACATTTTCTACATCTCCCAGACTTTTGTAACCTCAATGCAATTGCTGAAATCCTTTATTCTCCTCTTTTTACTCATGCAGCTCCAATACTTAAGACAGGGGTGTGCAATTATTTGTGCTGGAGGGCTATGTAATACCTTTTGCTGAGCTGTCGGGGGCTGCAAGGAAAACCCTGCCCCTTGACAGGTGCTCAGATTGCCATCTTGGAACCAGGAAAAGAACAAAAAACAAACAAAAAAACCCCCACACACACTAAAAGTCAGACATCTGCTATAACATAATTTAGTTTTATTTCAAGAAATATTTTTGTCTGATTTATGTGCGTTTGCAAAGTGTATGTAGAGGTGATACATGCATAATATGTATGATACGTACATAATAGCTCAAAGTCTTACTCTTGTATATTGTGTGTGGGATGTGGTGGGGGGTCAGTGTGGGTGTGTGTGTGAGGGTGGAGTTTGTAAAGGAGTGTGAGGGTGTGTGTGTAGGTTGGGAGTGGGGGGATTTGTGGGGGAGCCTCTATGGGGTGTGGGTGTGGAAGTGTGGGGTTTGTGGAGGGAGTGGGAGGGCAGGATTCGTGGAGGGGCCAGTAGGGGCATGTGGGTATGGAACTGTGTTGGTAGGTGTAGGATTAGTGGGGGGGGGTTGGTGGGGAGACGGCCTTACATGCCCCCCCCGGCACACAACCACCACTGCCAGTGGCATCAGCAGGAGCAGATGACTTGCCCTGTGGACCATGAGCCCCACAAGGATGCAGAGACCCCCAGTGGCATATGGCTCTGGCTGAATCCTGGGAGCTGCATGTGGTGGCACAGGCTTGGCCTGGCCTGGCCTGGCCTGCAGGTATGCACCTTGGGCCAGACTGTGCTAGCTCTATGCCAGCACATGGGGCTCCTGAAACTGCAGGCAGGAGCTGCACACCATCGGGCCAGGCTGAGCCAGACCAGCTCTGTGTCTCCACATGAGGCTTCCAGCATGTGCAATTCAAGCTGGGTGGGCTCCATGCCACCATGTGTGGCTCTTGGGACTCAGCTGGAGCCATGCACCATGGGGGGGGCTGTGCCTACCATGGGCCATGAGCATCCCAAGGGTCTGCCAACTGCTGCTGCTGACACCACCAGCAATGAGGGCTGTGCACCATGGCACCAAAAACCTCAAACCCACGCTCACACACCTGCACACTCACCCATAACCCCCCCACACATGCTCCTGCTACAAACCCCACAATCACCCAAACATACTCCCCATACCCACCTACCCACACACATGCCATGTTGTACAGCTTGTAGGGGCTCCGTGCCAGCATGTGGGGTTCCCAGGACTGCATGTGGCATTCATGGCACTGCTGGCAGAAGCACCTCCGCCACTCACCAGCTATCCACGCATGCACTGTCACACTTGGTGCCTCCACATGGAGGTCCCAGAAGGAGTGCTGGGAGCCCCACAGAATTGGAGGCACAGAGCCCACCCAGTCTGATGGCACAACCTCTGAAAGCCAGCCCCCACTGGCTTTCAGAGGGGAGCCGTGAGCTGGTAATAATTGTTTTTTGGAGGCGACCCCCATGGGCCAGACAAAATGGCCTAGCAGGCTGGATTTGGCCCCCATGTTTAAGAATTCTTTCCCCATGTTTTCACAAAGCTGTGACCTTGTCTCTCTACCTTTTGCTTAAAATGTTTGTCTGTCCCTTGTCTATCTTTTGCCTCTATAACCAACTAAAACTTCTTTCTCTCTGGCCTCTTTGATCCCCATCTTATCTCCCTCCAGCACATTCAAAATGCACCAACTAAAATACTCATCTACAAAGTTACTCCCTTTTTCAGAGTCTAATTCAGCAAAGTACTTCACCAATTAACCTACTTAAGTGCAGGGCTGAATTAATGTATTAAAGGCCCAACTCCTGGAGTTATACATTTAAACTTTCCTTATTTTCTTTCTTCTTTTCTTCCTTTATTGTAAGTAGCTATCCCTCATTTTTTGAAGAAAATATGACCCCAAAGTTAAGATAAGCCGTGATTTCTGACTGACTATAGAGAGCTTGACACAATAAACAAGGGATTTCCTTTGCATCACACTGAAGTTTTAACCTCAAAGACCGCTGTGTTTTGCAGCCTTACTAGTGCCACTCCAACAAAGGCCTGTGTTTATGGTGGAAGAAGAGAACAGCAGACATGGCAGTTGTATCCAGAGGTTGAGGTAAGAGGTCTCCATGTCTCTGTTATATTTGATGGGA
Source organism: Gavialis gangeticus (assembly GCF_001723915.1). Lineage (NCBI taxonomy): Eukaryota > Metazoa > Chordata > Crocodylia > Gavialidae > Gavialis > Gavialis gangeticus. The sequence continues at coordinate 33,416,586 of NW_017729033.1, read as the reverse complement.
AGAGGGCTGGGGAGAGGAGTGGGGAGAGGGTAAAGACACTGTCAGTGCCATGCAGATGGGGTAAGGGCCAAAACAAAAAACAAACAAACAAACAAACAAACAAAAAAAACACTGTACCTCTGGGGCACCAGACCACCCTAGCCTTTTAGGATTGCACCCTCTGGTGCCAGGGTGTGTACCCCCCCTCCAAAATCCTGTGCCAACACTGGTGCCAGGTCCTGTGTACCCTGAATACTGCACCCTCTCTGGTGTTGGGGCCTTTGCCCCCAAAGAATACACCTTCTCTGGCACCAGGGTCCCCACACTGCAGTGCCCCCCCCCATGAGGCCTCCTCCTTCCCCAAATAGCCTCACTCAAACCACCAGTGTTATTAAAAAAAACCCATAAACAGTCTGCCCATGGGCTATAACTGCCACCAAAAAAATACAATCAAAGAAGGCAGCACACCAGCTTACATTTACTCAGGGGTCATGCTTCTGCTCCCCCATCATCAGCTACCATCCTTCCTCTGGGGTTGCAGCTGCTTCTCCAGGTTCCTCAGTAGTTCCTTCAGCCTTTGGACCACTCACCCAGCCTCTCCATGGAGCTCTCACACACTCCTTCTCCCTTAGCTGCCAGCCTCCAACTGCTGCCCTATCCTAGGGTTTTTATAGTCCTGGCCCCCCCCCTTCCAGTCCCCTGACCAGCTGGCCTGGCTCAACTTTTAACCCCAACCTTACCAGCGTGCTGTGCCCAGAAAGTCCTGATCTTAAAGGGGCCAACCTGTCTTCTAATAACAGGGCTAGGGTTCCCTGTTACAGCCACCCTTAAGTGTTACCTTTTAGTGAAACCCACCCAGGAAAACCTGCCATCTTTGTAGGGCCTGCAGGATGGCCAGATCTTTCCTTTATGGTCACCAAGATGGTGCTTAGACCCAGAAGGAAGGGAGATGGAGGGAAGGAATGATGACAGCAGTTCCTCAGCCTAAGACAGTCAGCCCATTAGACAGTGCTTGGTTAAAACCCAGAAATAATCCTAACAGGAAGATATGGGAGGTAGCTCTCTCCCCTCCCAGTGAAAGATCATGCTCCCTTTTGATTCCTTTCCCTCTTGTGCCATCACTCCTACAGTTTCAACAGAGAAGTAGAAATTTCTTGGAGAATCTTGGCCTTCCAATTGCCCATGAGATCAGCCTTTCTCATTGAAAAATATACCTTGTGTGGTATTTTTGTTGTAATTTTTATTGAGTCCAGTATGGTTGGGGGTGGGAAACAACCCAAAAACACCCAGGCTGGTAATGCCTTTTATATACACTCAGATTTCTTTTAAAAATATCCATTGTCCCTGGCATTAGCAGTGTTTCCTTATTTTAGACAATTCTTTAGAAAGGCCTAGATTTAGTCCATGGCTTTGTGGTTCCCTATCAAGCTTTTTGCATAGGCATCTCTTCGGACAGAAATGCAGGCAAACCAGTATTTTACTGTTAGAAAAGCTTTCTTCCCTGGTTCTCTCTGTTCACAACAAAGGTAATTCAAGAATAGAGGCAGTAACTGTAAAAGCATATCTTTCTTTTCTTCTTTTAATCATTTCCTTAGCTAAATTAAAAAAAAATGGTCACCTATTTTTTTTCCTTTTTTAAAGACAGAAAAATCCCTAGTAAACCCTCTAGTGTGCATAATGCTTTTGCTTCTCTTTTTTTGCCTTCATGAAAAAGTATCCTATAATTTCTGCAATTAGGAAGAGTAAGATATCAACAGATTCATTGTGCCAAAACTATTAAGATGCTATTTGATGCATGCCTTTCTGTATAATCTAATGATAGTGCATTTGAGAAAAATTGGACCTCAGGAAATAGTTATATAAGCAGTGCATTTGTCTCAAACCATATCAATAATAACATATGAAACAGGGACTGATTCAGACTCTGCCGAAATCAATTGAAGACTTCAATCGATAATAGAGATAGCATATCAAAACTTATTGTATATGTACATATCACCTTTCATTGCAAATTACCCAAAGCATTTACAAGCTAATTACAAATAAAGGACTGCTTATGTTTACCTCTTATGAAGAGGGTTAATATGCAATAAGTCAATATAAATGTTTAGGGTAAAACCTGTAAAAAACTATATCACCTAACTAAAGCTGCAAAGAAAAATGTAGGTACTCTGGGCAGAATGGAATTATTCAAATTGAACTGTGCATAGTGAATGGGAGATAACACAGACTGTGATCTGCATTTTGAATATTCCAAGTTTATGAGATGTTAGGTTTGGGATTTTCTTTGGGCATCTTTATCCAGTACTGCTATGCTTGCAAAGTACCAGGGTACTGTTTATAAAAACTACTGGACAGAACAGAAAAAGTCTAACACAAGTCCATACTATTCATTTCTTGCAGTAAGTAATACTCTAGTCTTGTCTACCTTGGTTCTATCTTCTATCCAAAAGATGCAAATTCTAGCTGGTAAAAAGCAGCAAATAAAGAACAAAACAAATTTCAATTTTTTTTTAATGTGTATTTTTTAATGTCTAAGATGGTGGAAGAGTGGATGGTGGAGACAATTCTCATACTGGACCTGCCTATATGAGATGTTTACTGTGCAGTTGACTAATCAACTAAGTAGTAATCGTTTCAACATCTACACATGCAACCCTGTTAGGGCACACAAAATTAATGAACTCCATAGCAGGGCAGTACTTGTAAGATACAGGTACTACCCTACTGTGGAGTTTTCGTGCACAATGGTACACAATGCTGCCCTGATTGGTTGGGGCACAGGGTGCTTCAGTATGGGGCAGACAATCCCCATGCTGAAGCACCCTTGTGCCTCAGCCAACTGGTCTGCATCATGTGAAGCCTGGTCAGAGCAGTCCTGAGCTGGCAGACTGACCCCCAGGTCCCCTGGCAGCCTGGGCTGCTCTGACCAGGCTTCCCATTCTATGTAAAAATAAGTTCACACTGAAAATATTTAAACCATGAAACCATTTAAAACATGCACACCTTCTGACTCATGAGCATTATGCTCACAGCACCTACTGTTCAAGTTCTGACATGACTAAGAGGACCACACCTTAAGATGGGAATAGAGCGCTTCATTTCAAAGCTTCCTTCCTTCTCAGAAATCTATTTAAATTAATCTATTTAATTTAAGATTTGGAAACTGCTGCCCTGAAGAGGATGTCTTACTTCTTAAGACCTTTCAGAAGTCTGCTCATTCTGCTTAAGAGTTGAATATGCTTAAGCACTGAATAGGGAAATTAATTAATTGAACTTCTAGAGCCAGATTTTTCAGAACCCATGGCTTAGCCCAGATTTTCCAAAGTCCTTTATAGACACCTAAAATATGGGCCAGGATTTTCAAAAGTGTTCCTGTTGTGAGACTTATGGTCAAGTTTTCAAGAGTTGTGCACTCAATGTGCTGAGTTTTTTTGATAGTTAAGGCTGCTTGCAGACGTTATCCTTCTTTAGATAGCTAAGGCTGCTTGCAGATGTTAAAAAACAAAACAAAAACAAGACATACTTTACTGGAAGAAGCAGTGTGTGTTACTTCAACCCGGCTCTGCAGCATCTGTATAGGTGCTTTAGTGGGGCTTTTTGGCACTTTTATCTGAAGCTGACTCATTAAGCCATTAGGTAAAAGCATCAAAAAAGCCCCAGTAAAACACCCAATATATACAAATGTTGGGCAAGCCAGGTCCAACTGAGACACAACCTCTTCTGGGTATGTGCTGGGGTTGGCACAGGAACACGCTGAGTTTAAGTAAAGCACCTATACAGGTGAGTATATACACTATACACCGGGAGTTTTTTATGTCTCCAAGCAGCCTATATGAGCCATGAGCTCTTAAAAATATATAATTCATGTAATTTTTTCCTTAGATAATATATCAGTTCCTGGAATTAGTATTCTTATAATTTTATAAATAAAAATGTTTTGATGTTCATTTGAATTGACCTTAGAACCTTTCAAAGGTCCTGCAGTAGTATATATATTATACACTTTTGCATAAAACTTTGTGTTTTATACAAATTGCTGATCAAGAGTTAAGAAAATACAGAAAATGTTTTAAGGAAGGAAATGTTTGCATAGCTGACAGTTTTAAAAATGTGTCTGTCTGTGTGCAAATGTCTGTGCATGCACTCTTAGCCCCTAATTAATATGAAATTAAGAAAACAGTCAATGTAGGTATTATAATGTTCAGAATAAAAAATAATTTTTTTTTTTATAAATTATATAATTATTGTGTAGGAACACCAATGACCAAACTATATTCCCCTGCATTTTCATTTGCATAAGTAAATGCTGTTTGTCCTAAACCAGTGGTGCTCAACCTGCAGCCCACAGGCCAGATCCAGCCTGCAGAACATGTCATCCCTGAGTCTCCTCCCTCTGAAAATTTGACAGTAGGGGAGAGGTGGCATCATTAATTGTACCTATCCTACTACCAAATTTCTGGACCCATGAAGAGCCCTGTAGGCAAGATGATGTGGCCCTGTGCAGTATATCATAGTAGCATGCAGGATTGGGTCAGCATACAGTGGGGACAATCACAGTCACATACAGTTGGAAGCATAGGGGGCGGGATCTCCAGCAGGCACTTCCCTGGAAGACCGGAGTGCCTGATTGGCTGTTGGAACAGCGGTGGGAATTTCAAACCATGGCCTTTAAAAGCCGCGGTTTGACGTAGCTCCTGGCACTCAGGAGCCAGGAGCAGAGAGAAGAGGAGGGATCCAGGCACACGTGTGTCCCATGCATGTGTGCCCCCTTACTTGACCCAAAGCGGAGGCGAAAGCAGCAGTAGCGGAGCCAGCAGTGGGGGTAGCAGCAGCTGAACCCCCTAAGGTAAGTGGGGCAGATGGACTGACGCAGCTTAGCTGGATCCGGAGGGAAAGCTCTCCGGATCCCTCCTAACTGAGCCAGTAGGAAGCCGTGCTCCCGAGCCCCGCGAACAAAGTGCGCTGGTGTTTGTGTTGGCATTTGCACCAGTGGGTGAGCAGGAAGGGCCAGGAGGGAGGCTCCTGCTAGCACAGGGCAAAGGCACCTCACTAAGCCAGAAACAAGCAGCAACTCCTTTGATGGTGTCAACACGGAGTGTTGCCAGGGCCCCTGCCCAGGGGGGCGCAGCCTTCCTGGGGCTTGTCTGAGGCCTCACCCAGACAGAGCCCACAGGGGGGCTGGTGTCCCCCCACCCCCTGGCCTGGAGGGGGGGTGCCCAGCAAGGCCTGCGGGGGCAGGGATTGGGGACCCCCACACCTGTCCCACAGGCGCTCG
>NW_017729033.1:33391431-33406329 GCF_001723915.1 Gavialis gangeticus | reverse complement strand
GAGCCCATGGAGGAACTGGTGTCCCCCCACCCCCTGGCCTGTGGGAGTTGCCCAGCAAGGCCTGGGGGGGCAGGGATTGGGGACCCCCACACCTGTCCTGCAGGTGCCCGCCTTAAGGCCCTGGAGGCACAGGTGAGGGAGCTCTAGAAGGAGGTTAGCAGGCTGAGGGGAATCAGGGAGGCAGAAGAAGAAACTGACAGCTATTTTCCTTCCCTGCAGGGTTATGCAGCAAAGGAAGAAGCACCTCAGGAAGTGCCCTCCACTGCAGAGTGGCAGGCGGTCACCTCCAGAACCAGGGCTGCTCGTAACACAGCAGTACCAGTTCCTCCAGTCTAGCTGGAGAACAGGTACGAGGCCCTGGCAACACTGGAGGAGAAGGAAGAAGATGAGGCAACCGGACAGGAGGCAACTCCACACTCTCCATGTTCCAAGCAGGCTGAAGGAGCTAAGCAGGCCAGGAGGAAAGAGGGTCAAGGGATCATCAAAGGTGACTCCATCCTGAGAGGTACAGAAGGCCCCATCTGTCGCCAGGACCCCTCAACACACAAGGTCTACTGCTTACCTGGAGCAAAGATTCAGGACGCGAAGGGGATGATCCAGGCCGTGATCCAGCCCACCAATTACTACCCCATGCTCCTAATCCATGTGGGTACTAATGATGCGGCCAGGAGAAGCCCTGATCACCTGATGGAGGACTACCATGCTCTGGGGGGTGTGCTAAAGGCGATAGGTGCACAGGTGGTTTTCTCTTCTATTCTACCAGTGAGCGGATGTGGAAGACAGCATGCGACGTGCATCACGGAGACCAACTGGCGGCTTCAGGAATGGTGTCTCAAGGCAGGCTTTGGCTTCCTCGACAATGACTGGCATATCACAACAAGAGACATGCTCCGATGGGATGGGCTCCACCTTTCCCCTAAAGGTAAGCGTGTGTTTTCTCCTAGGTTGGTGGATCTCCTCTGGTGGGCTTTAAACTAGGCTCGTTGGGGGAAGGGAAAGATGAGGGCAGAGGAAGCATTGGACTGCCAAACCAAGCAACACCCACAAGTACAGCCCAGCCTAGACTGATGAGCAGAACATATACACAGGTAAGCGTCAGGGGCCAGGGTAATGCTGAAAGTAGGGGGCCAGTGCACACATCCACAGGAGGCCTCAAATGCCTCTACACAAACACTTGTAGTATGGGAAAAAAGCAAGAGGAACTTACCCTCCTGCTAGCTGACACCAACCCAGACATAGTGGGGTCACTGAAACGTGGTGGGACCCAACACATGACTGGGCGGCGAATATCAAGGGCTATAGGCTGTACAGGAGGGATAGGACAGGGAGGAAAGGTGGGGGCATGGCGCTCTACATTAAGGAGGAATACACATCCTCGTCAATTAGCAAAGAATCAGAGGAGGGGCACTCTGAAGTGTTCTGGGTTAGAATACAAGGCAGTCGAGGGGAAAGAGACTTAACGGTGGGGGTCTACTACAGACCACCCAACCAAGGGGAAGAGCTAGACCAGGAATCCTTAAGTCAGCTCACGGAGGTAGTTAAGTCAAAGGACGTGGTCATCATGGGTGACCTGAACTTTCCAGACATCTGCTGGGAAGAGCAGTCAGCCAGGTCTGACCGCTCACGTAGGTTCCTAGCCAGAATGCAGGACCTCCATCTAACCCAGGAGGTGCACAGCCCCAGCAGGGGAGACACCTTGTTGGACCTGGTGCTGGCCATGGGTGATGACCTGGTGAGGGGGCTGCGGGTGCTCGACCACCTGGGCGACAGTGATCATCGCCTGCTGGAATTCACCATCCAGCTCAAGGTGGCAAAGGCCTACAGCAAGACAGCAGCCCTAGATTTCAGGAGGGTGGACTTCAGTGAGCTAAGGTGAATAGTTGGGGAAGCACTGAGGTCTCCAGCTGCTGTTCCCACTGTGTGGTGTGGCTCCTATTGTTGAAGGGAGAAGATGGGAGTGGGGAAGGTAGACACACCTGCATGGTCACTTGTTGCTTCCGCACCTCTTTAACAAAATCCACCAAGCGTATTTGAATAGACTTCTTTCCTCTGCCTGTACTATGTATTCTTCTCACAAGGGGCTGTGAATGTTTCCAACAAACAGACATTAATTTTGTACATGAAGTTGAGAGTGGAACAGAATGCAGATAAAGCTACTTAGATCAGTAGGGGTTTTTGCCACTTATAATGAATAGATCTGGTGCCATAAATGGAAATATTTATTTGCTAATTACAGACACAGTTCTTCAGTAAAGCAAAGAAACTGAAGCAATTTCAATGAGGCTCTTGTGATTTTTACCAGCTAAGGGTCAAATATAATTATTCTATGTAAAAAATATAAAATCTGCAATAAATATTCATAAAAGCTATTTAGCTGATTTCTCTCTAACATATTGTACGCTAAATGCTTTTGTTTTTCTCTCACTTTCACCAGTTTTGTGGTGCTGTAGACCATTAATGTCAGTGGGATGACTCCTGATTATTGCCATTGCAAGTGGAAGGGGCGTCATGCCGTGTATCTACATTTTTATTTGCACTGAAGCCCAAAGAAGGTATTAAACAGCCTTATTTTTTCAGAAGTTTTTAAAAAACACTACTTACTGTTTAACTTTTCTGAGAAGTATTGAAAGAATATGCAGTTTAGTGAAGACTTTTCATCTGGCCTGGGAACTGTCACCTACACGCAAAAGACTCTTAGTCACCATTGACTAAGGAGGAACATTTCAGGAAAACATTCCATTCCCTCTATCCACAGATTGTATGCAATTAGAAGCAAAATAAAGCAGTTAAATAAAAAACAGTAAATAAGTTTTGAGGTTCACATTCTCAGAAGGATGTAGTACAGGTGTAAACAGGCATAATGGGGAACTATTGTAAGAAACCTATTTAATACCGTCATTGGGTTTCAATCCTGATAAAGACCAACATATAAAGCATGATATGCCTCCCACCAATACTGATGAAAATCTTGAGTAATTTATTGACAGTAGTGGGTTACACTGATGTGAAACTTGTAGGAATAAGTGAAAAAGAATTCAGCATTACAGAATGGCTACAAAAGCCTGTAGCTGTATACTGGAGGCTGCTAGCTGTACCAGTCTGTTAAAACCCTTTTTTTTTTTTCTATTTTCCCCTAGAGCATGTACCAGGATGAGTCATGTTATTAAAGAAAATTATTCAAATAGGCAATATAGAATTTGTGATTTGGACTTATGCACACAAGCAAGGGAAAATGGAGAGCACAATGGTTTGCATACACAAATAAGGGCAAAATTTACATGAATGTGTATAAGGAAGAGGGAGGAAAGCATTCACAGAATTCATCTTTAGAGATTAATTCACTAGAAATGTAGTCTTTGTGTTCCTCTGCCCCAAAGACTGGTGCTTCTAATAGTGCTGACTGTACTTAAAGGACTGGGATCATTACTCTAATCCAGAGGCGGGAAATTATTTCAGGTGATGGGCCGCTTACTGGGTTTTGGCAAGCCCTTGAGGGCCACATGACAGGCAGCCAGGGGCAGATAAATATTAATTTTCTAAATGTTTTAGGGGTCCTGTGGGCTGGATAGAATGGCCTGGCAGGCTGCATGTGGCCCACGGGACACGTTTTGCCCACTCCTGCTCTAATCTCCGCTCTTGCTGGCTGAAGGCAGGAATACAAGGCATGTCCCCTCCCCCTTTTAAGCGAGACACAGCTTTCATCACTGTTGCCAGAACTTGCAGTTTCATCATAGTCACACAATATTTTACATGTTTCTTAAAGCCCTAGTTCCTGCACTCATGTGCATACATGAGAAGCTCTGGTTTCATTTTAAAAAACAAGCAGTAAATTAACCACATGGTTGCAGAGAAAGTTTAAAAACATTATCTGAATACACCTTAGAGGTTCTGTTGCAAACAAAAAAGAATACCCAGTGCTTTCTCCCCAGTAGAGTTCTATAAATTTGAAACAGTCTCAATGTCTGTGTAGGTCTGATTTATTATTTTAGGGGCTGGAAATATTGGGCCATGGTCTACTTATATGCATTGGAACATCAAAAAGAAAGTACTGCTTCCTTCTGTAACTTCATTATAATGCTCAGTTATAGATAGGCTTCCTTAAAGTGACAGCAGAAGTTCAGAGAATACATCTGGATTTCAGAAACTTGTTATAGGTGATGGCAGTGCTTAGAGGAAGTACCTGTGCAGGGGGGAGTAAGGCAAGTTCATGCTTTCTACTGAACTTTTAAACAATTGGTTAAATAACACGTTTCATTATAATGTGTGCTGTCAGAGAAAATAACAGCAAATGAGCCATGTGAGCAATCTGAAGTTACAGTCAGAATGGTACAGACAGGAACTGCCATTGCTGTGTATTTTGTATAGTCTTTTACATGCAGAAAGTGGCTATGAAATGTTACATCTCAGTGGGCTTGTCTACATGAGGTGTTAACTGTGCAGTAGCCGAATAATACTGCACAGTAGTGCATCAGGGCACCAACAGTGCTAATACACTACTGTACAGTATGATTAGGCTACTGCACAGTAGCATAACTAAGGCATTTGTGAGCACTACTGCACAGTAACTCTGGTTACTGCACATTTATTTAGTACAGACTTGTATAATAAAACACTAAATAAATTATTTATTATTATACAAGTACTAAATAAATGCACAGTAACCACTGTGCAGTGGCATCTCATGTAGACATGCCCACTTTGTAAGATTTTATAGGCACTTTGAATAGTTATGTACTGTCACTCAAAACGTAGACAATTAAAGAATCAGGGCGGAGGTGTTTCTTTCAATTTTCTTTTAATTGTATTTTCCCTGTGAATTGTTTTTCCTTTTAGTGTGAAAAGGACCTAACTACATTCATTTTCACATTGATGTAAATCTCTTGACTTCAATGTAGTTACATGAGCATGAAGAAGTAGAACAAGGTATTATGATTAATATATATAATATTTATACAAATATTATCTTTACTTTATGCTTTATTTATTCAAATCCAAGATGAGAATTTTTTCTACATTTAACATGGAGAAAAAGGCCTTTATTTTGAATTTGAATACAGGCAGTGGTGAGGTGGGGAAGCATGAGTATAACCAAGAGCAGTGGTTTGCATATGGGCAGATTTTATGTGAATGTGTGAAAGAAGGAGGGAGGAAAGCATTCAAAAAATTCATTTTCAGGGAGGGATTCATTAGAAATGTGGCCTTTGTAACTCCATGTCTGGTCCTGCTCCAGGTTGGGGACTAAAGCATGTGTTTCTCTGGGTCCAGCCTAACCACACAGCAGTGGTTGTAGCTGTAGAGCTGCCACTACCACAACTATTGCAGTGTGGCCAGGCTAGGTCAAAAGCAAACATGTGCTCTATGCCACAGGCTAGAGCAGGGCCAGAACTCAAGCCAGACTAGAGGGTAAGACACTGGGGAGGGGGTGCAGGCCAGGTGGCAAGCAATGACAGGTGGGGGGGCAGAGGTGGTAGTGGACATACCAGGTGGCCAGAAGGTGAGGGGGCAGGTGGTAGCGGGGTAAAGGCAGTGGGAGGCCACACAGAACAGGATGCTGGTAGGAGGGAGAGTATATGGCAAAGGCCACAGGGTGCAAGTAGCAGGGGGTGCAGATACTGTGGTGGGAGGCAGATGCAAGGCTTACATGCTCATGCTGAACAGCTGAAGCAACAGCAGTGCTGGCAGGGCAGAAGTATGCTCGGCATGGGGTATAAGCAGCCACTCCCCCTCAGTGCTGCCCAATGCTTCCTGCAGCAGCTATGAGGAGCCTATGCTGGGCTGCCCTCTGGCTCCTCTTTGCTGTCCCTGCTTCCCTGTGAGGCAGCCCAGAGGTGTTGGTGATAGTGCAGGGCAGCCAAGCGTGGGTTCTGTGAGGCTGCTGTAGGAAGCACTGGGCAGTGCTGAAAGGGAGTGGCTGCCTTTCCCCTGTGCCAATCACACTTCTGCCCTACTGCTGCTGCATCTATTCAGTGTGAGCAGATGTGTCTGCAGCAGGCATGGGGAGGGACCAGACAGGGCTGCATATGAGTCCCCACAAGTAGTGAGGGGCTGGGGACAGCAGATGCCTAGAAAAGTAGCCCAGCGCGGAGCCACCTCAGCCCTGCTGCGTGCCCAGGGGGCGGCAGGACACACCATGGGCAGGTGGTGTGGAGCAGACATGGGAGTCGGGTCAGGGCTCTGCATGTGTCTGGCTGATCCACTCCTGCTGGGGTAAGTCTGGAGCAGGAGTGGGGCTCACTGGGGCTGCACACTGCTGGCAGTGGTGGGGAGGTGCCACAGGATGCATGGGTGCCAGGCTGTTGCGGGGCAGGTGATGAACATCTCAGGGGAGCATGCATGGGGGGGCTCCCCCAGAAACTCCACAACCACAATCTCTGCCACACACACACACAATCACACACCCCAAAAACACTGCACCCCCCCACACTCCTCCCCACACCTATAGGTCTCTGGGGGGGAGCCCTACTCACTACTACCCCTCCCACACACACCATCAGCCACCCTCCCCTCCTCCATTCATCCCACAAACCCCACACTCACCCACACCTGCACACAAACACACCCTCACAAACTCCCCATGCCTACCCACATCTGCACATACCCCCACACCATTCCCCACATAGACCCACAGCCCCTCCACAAGCCACATATCCACCCATCCATACCTCCCCCACACTATACAAGAGACACCCTGCAATATACAGGAGTAAGACTTCATTTTCAGCTATTATGCACAACACAAACACATAAATCAAGGCAAAAAATCCTTTTAAAATAAAATTAAAATATGTTATTATGGATGTTGGATTTTTAGTATATAATTCTTTTTTTTTTCTGGTTACAAGATAGCAACCCCCCACTCCCAAAAGGAGTACTTCTGGGGCAAGGGCTTCTGGTGATAAAGGTCAGGGATTGGGGGGTAGGGCTTCCAGCACCAAGATGGTGACCGGGGGTGGAGCACTTGTCATGGGGCCCTTGACAGCTCACCAAAATTCATGAAGAAGCCCTCCAGCTGAAATAATTGTCCAGTCCTGATATAATGGTATAGATAGCAATTATGATGTAGTTTCTCAGGGCTGTCCAAAGTTCACCTCTTATTCAATAATTTTATGACTGCCATAGATTCTGTTACTATTGTAACTCCCACACCTGTAATTCTATATTTGACTCTAAGTCAGGTCAAACATCTTCAAGCCAGTGTGTAAGTAAGAATTTGCTGGGGGGTGTCCCTGTCTAAGCTCAAGTAACTACTCCCAAATGGCTCAGAGCCGGGCAATCCTAGCTTGGGTTTTGTCTTTATCCACTAACACCCATCGGGCACCATCTTTAAAGGGAAGCCTGCGTTGCTCATCCACCATGTCTTATTCTTAGAAATAGGTGCAAGACATCCTTTTTTGACCCGGACTCACCTGGAGGTATTCAATATGAATGTCCTTGGGGCTCCACCTCCCCTACACCCCTTCCATGCACCAACCTTGATGTTCTCCGCCATGCAGCTGATGACCTTGGCTCTCATGAGTTCCGGCATGCAGCATCACCTCGATTGGGTCACTTATAGGTACCTGCTAGGTCAGTTGGTCTGTGCACTGGCTGTGACCATGCTGGTGGATACCCGATAATTCTGCCATGCTCAGCCTACAAAAACTCAAAGAAAGTGGGAAAAACTAGTTGTGCTTCCTGTGACCATTCCCCTGGATCAGATGGACCAGGCAGCCCAGCCAAAGCAGAGTCCCCCACCCTGGAGTCCCTGAGATCTCCTGGCCTCTCGGCCCTGGTGTGGGCAATAACAAAACATAGCCTCTATCCCCAGCCCAAGGAGTAATAAATAAATAGAAAGCCAAATCATAGAAGCAATGGATTGTCCTCCCATTCACGTGTCCCAAAGATCTACTGGACCCTCAGACCCTCAATGCCACTCCTTTCTCTGGTCCCAAGTGTAACCCTCGCTGAAGGCAGGGTCCTTTTCAGGACCGTCCCTGGCATCCCCAGGCTGTAGCACAGCTGGTCTTGCCAGCCAGGAGCACATAGTTGTAGCCTTGCAGTTGCTCCGCATCTCTCCTTCTACAGCCAGCTTTTGTAGCCAGCTCTTGGCACTGGCTGATGACATCATTGCTCCCCACTGTCCTAGCCAAACCAATAATTTACTGATGAAGCATATGGGCTGTGCTGCCTGCTGCTTTCTGATCCCCACCACTATGCCTATGCCAGGTAAGTTTTCCCGGGTCACGGCTTTTCCTATGCCATCTCCCTGGGTCTTTGGGCTTTCCCCACTGCTTTTCCACTTCCTAGGCAGGAGTCTCCAGCCCCCCAGGCTTGTCACTCTGTGACGGAGTTTCCTGTGAAACATCAAATGTTTTTATATAATAGCTTCTATAACGGTAGTTCTAGGGAAATTTACATTGGAAAAACTTATCGCCTGATATTTGTACAGCAACAATATATATTTTTGTGATGTTAGTTATGAATGCTTTAGAACCACTTTCCAGGGTGGTCAGTAAGTGAGTACAGTAAAGGAATAACTGTCTGTGCAAACAGGAATTTAACACTGTCCCCGACGAGCCTTCTCGTGTCACTCCTGGGAGCTCTGCCCTCCTGGCCATTGGCTACTCCCCGTCTGGACCTGTTTGTTACCGTGGTTGTTTGTCCTCCCACATTGCCAACCCCGCCCTCGCCTGCCATGACTTGTTGTTCCCCCAGTGGGGCGGGGCTAGTTCACGGGTCCCTCGGTGGCCCGGGCTTGACCCGCCAGTTGCACACGGGGCTCCGCCACCCCTACACCCCAGCCTCACGACACCTATGGGCTCCACTTCACCGTGCCCGCTCAGTGTTGCTTCTGCAGGCTTCTAACACGGCTCTCATCTTCGGTCCCCAAACTCCGTGGGATACTCCTACCCCAATGTCGACCACTTCACACCAGCCTGCACCGGTGCCTCAGCCACAACCTCTATAGACCCCACACCACAAGCCCTTCACCCTGTGCACCCCATGCAACACTCCCCCACTTGGAGGTTCTGACGTCCTAACTACCTCGCTGACCCTCCACCAGATCCCTATTAGCATGGACAGGGGGGAGGGGCTCCCCTCAGTTGTTCTCTAGTTGCTCATGTTCCTTAATTGACGTCCGCTGGTCTTGGCAGCGATCCTGCCCCAATCTCCCTCCAGCCAGGTGGTCCTCGGTCTTTCGCCCCTCTTCGGCGTAGCCCGCACCCACCGTCTCAGCACTTACTTCGGGGTCCTCTGAATCCTCCTGGGTTGTCCCGAACTTCCGTCGCTCACCCGATCCATCGCTTCTGGGTCAACCTGCCGGTGTCCCAGTCGTCTGGCTTCCCTTCTTGGCCACTGCTCCCTCCGGCATGCTGGCTCTTCGTTGCCCATCCCGTGGATCCTGCGCCATCACTGGCCCTGACAGCAGTGTGGCCTCCGGGCTATCCACTGCCTCCGGAGTGGAGGCCACCATTTTTAAATCCGCCGGCCGGCATCTGACGCTGCTGTCAGCTGCTGGCCGCAGCTGTACGAAGATGTGGCTAATGAGCTGCGCTGGTTCTCCCTCCGGCTCTGCATCTCTCCTGTCCTGGGCTTCAGGTAAGTGTCCCTTGTTACCTCGGCCCCCGGGACAAACACCGTTAGTTATGACATACCATCCTTCCCTGGAACCTACTGTAACAGGAAAGCCATTTCCAGCCCCTGTTAGCAAAATACTTACCCAGGACAGGAGTGTGGAAAGTGGCGTGGAAAAAATTACTTCAAATGGTGTTCACCTCTGGAGACTCCAGAGCTGATAGTGGGGGGAAGCTGATTGACCTGGAACACCTGCTGGAACTGGAAGGACCTATAAAGAGAAGAAAAATGAAAGTTAGTTCCCCAGGAGGGGATGGAAAAGCAACTACTGATAGTTGCTACAATCTACACGGAAGCATAGAGCTGGACAGACAGTGCTAACAACAGCTGACAATGAGTGTAACTGTCCACCCTCTGGATAGACAGCACTAACAATGATTGACAATAAGTGGAATTATTGACCATGAGAGCTTTGTGAGACTCGCGGTGAGTCCTAGTGAAAGGGATAGCCGGGGAACTGAAAGGAAGAGAGAAAGGAGAATAAGAAAGTTCTCCTGAACTCCATTATGTACAGAAAGAAAGAAGGGAAAGATTCCTTCCTAAACCCACTATTGGGTAGAACCCTGAAAGGGAAATCTAAGCTGATGCAAGTGATTGTGGGCCATGAAAAGATCTGAATTGTTGATAACATGAGTTGAGAAGATTGATGATGGAATGTATCATCAGCAGATTCAATCTGAGTGTAATGTACTCCATCCTCCAGGAATCAAGAATTACAGGGCCAAGACAAGTTGGGCATGGACAGGATATAAGGGGAGGTAGAGTCTTGCAACAATAACCACCACCACCAAAGTATGTCAGTCAGGGTTCTCGCGTTTGTGGTGTATATATTGATTTATTTTCTCCCATCCTGAAGAGGAGGCAACTACCCACATACTCTTGTAGGAAACTGGGACCCTTTTTAGGGACTGGTAATTATCCTGTAACATCGTCCTGTGAGACATACATGAAAAATCCTGAAACAACTGCAACTCATACTAAAAGAAGATCCAATACTTAAAAAGATCTTTCCAGAACCACCTGTCCTAGTCTTTAAACAAGTACTGAACCTTGCTAACTTCATCCCCAGAAGCAAACTTCCTATGACCCAAACCACACCAAATGCACGGTGTGGTTTGCATGGTGGCAAAATGCACTCTGCCAGTTTTGAAATAAGGACATTTGTCTTGTAAATTGACAGACTTAAAAGTGAAGGAAACATTTAATTGTACTTTTAAGTGGAATATTCAGTTGTGACCTCATTAAATCTGAATCTTATCAAAAGGTTTACTAGGTTGTGGGCAGCTGGAATGTTGTGCACAGGTTCATAGCTTTAGGGCGATAACCAAGAAGTACTGAAGATCCATCTGTTGATGCCACAAAATGGCACTGGCTTGGATGGACGATTCCTGCTGACCTACTAACACAGCAGGATCAAGGCATTGGACAAATCCCTGCACCATCCTTTTCCTTGAGACACTATCATCCAAACATGATTTTCTGGTTTCAGTGCTCCCAAGGATTTAACTCTCTGATACCTGTCAAAGCCTGTAAGCCACCCTGGGCCGCATGTGCAAGGCTGACACATTTTCTGAAGCTTGTCTGGCCAACACCTCAGCCACTGGCCACTTTTGCTCTAGCTGCCAGAGTCCTGCTCCAGGCCCATGATATGTGAATCCAAACTGCCCTTGCACTGTAGCAGGGAAACCACTCAGGCCTCAGGCAACCCACTCCTGGACACTCCCTGCTTTGCTAAAATCCAAATCCCTGATGGGTGCCAGAAGCCCTGCCTGGGATGCTAATGGGGCTTGTTCAGAGCCCAAAAGAAATGTAAAAAAGACAAAAATTTATCTGAGGATTCACTCTGTTTTCCTGAGCCAGCAGCTCCTTTGATTCCCATTCTTCCTCAGAGGACTCACCCAGGGACCTCCCCGCAGCTCTGACATTCCCGCTGTGGCTGTCTTGCTGCTCTTCTCCCCTTCCCTCTTATTCTCTCCAGTCAGTGTTCCTGGTCACCTGACCTCCTGGCCAGCTGGCCTGGTCATGTGCTGTTGCCTGGCAACCAGACTCCTGGCTGGTTAGGTGTGCTGAGTGATGGGAAAGGAAAAGGCTAGCTGTCCATGAGCAATTCTCCCACAGCCCCTGGAGAGGGATCTTGAAGTGAGGGAAGTGGGGGCAGGAGACAGAAAATCCCCAGCAACGGGCTAGGGCACCTGGGTCAGCCTACCCCTGCCTCCCTTCTAGTAATGGGGTTGGGGCCCCATTACAAAGTCCATCTTCTGATTGATTTCTGTCAACTCAGGAAGTTGGCCAACAAGGATCTAATTGGGAATGATAGGCAGAACAGTGGACTTTGGCTTTCTCTCCAGCAGCAGCTCTTCTAGCTGTACTTGCTAGAAGGTTGACTGATGAGTCAGTGAGGTGAGATGAGGATAAGAGGATTTTAGAAAAGAAATCGTTTATTGTCTTTATTGCAAACTCTACTTTTCTACTCTGGAAAGCACCCTGGGCAGGTGACACAAGTGGAACAATAGTTATATCAGTAAACCACTTAAAGGCCGCAACTGAAAATTAATCACTACTGTCAGAGACAATTTACCCTGAAACTCCAAGACAGACAAATACAAGATTTTATTCTTTCTAAAAATGCACTTTATATGCAGTTGATAGCATGATTAACCTGATAGCATCAATGAACCCTGAGAAATAATCAGTAAACAAAATATACGTTGCATTACTTAGACAGAAAAGCTCAATCCCAACTTTAGGCCATGGTCTTTTGGAAAAAGCAGATGGTAGTAATTGTTCAGATGTGTTGATTCCAATGTGAGCACCAGCATTGCCCCTGTCAAACTGTCTCTTGTAGTTGTTTGCCCAGCCCAAGGCACCAAAAAGACTAGTGTCTCTCTCTTTTACTATCTTATCCTCTGTACATTTTGTAATGCCTTGGTATCCTTCCTGCAGTCTGTTACAGATTTCCTCTTGCACAGTCATAGGGATAACCAATTTGGAACTATTCAACAATAGGCGTTTATTTATAGTAAGAACCTCAGTGCTTGATATGGTTTCACAGAGGCTCTTGACTTTCTTTGCTCCCTCATGTTGCAGCGAATCATGACATGATTCAATATTTCATCTGTCACTTTGCTTTTTTCCATCTCTTTTATCTGATAAATGCTGTATCTACAAGACCTTCCATGAACACCTCTTCCTGTTTTCTCCCTAGCTGTGGTATGCCTGGCGTGAGGCCTATCTATGAAGAATGCATCTGATGCAGGGAAGTTCTTCTCAGGAATATGAGCAATCAAGAGATGAAGCTCCGTGCGAGTCTCAGGGGAAAACATTGTACTCTAGGTGATAACTCATCTAGGTTATTTGAACCTAGGAGAATGACAATTGATTTGTGAGAGCTGAAGCGATGCTGTCTTGCAGGTCCAGGAGATACGTGAGAGGCAAGAAATCTTGTGGGTAATACCTTTTATTGGACTAACTGTATGGTTGGTATGGACATAGGCAAGCTTTTGGGTATCACAGAACCCTGCCACAGGCTTCAAATGAAAGCAGATACAGCGAATCTAAGTAGCAGATAGAATAAAAACTTGTTAAGTAGAGTCACTATTACCTGTGAAGTGTAGGGATTAGCAAGTATCAGCAAGATTATACTGGACCATGAAGGCAAGGATTATAAAGGACAATGAAGAATGTCTTTCATTCAAAAACTTGTCTACTCTATCCCAACCATACAGTTTGTCAAATAAAAGATATCACCCTATGAAATCCCTGCCTCTCATCATTTCTGGACTATCCTGGATACAATATCCCTTATTCTACCAGTGGACCATGAACTCACTGTCTATGTCAAGTCCCTGATGCTTAGTGTTCAATAGGCTCTTTGTGGTCAGTTTCCATATTTAATTTTATACTTACTAGAAAAAAAAATGTGTCTCAAATATTTGCAAGTTCATATAATGGCTATGGCTTCTTTTACTGCTTGTGTTTAGGCACTTCTCTGGCTTGGTGAGTACTTGTGTGGCTCACCCCTGAGCATAGTGAAAGAGGCTGTTCCTGAAAATGTCATTTCTCTATCCCAGCAGCTGGCAACCTTTTTTAGGTTGTGGGCCAGAGTGCCCCAGTTCAGGTCAGAAGCAAGTGGAACAGTGAGGTCTAGCACCCAGCTGCTGCCACCATTTCTCCCTGTAGCAGCACAGAGAGAGCAACCACAAAAGCTCCCTATCACCAAAGCCCCACATCTGTGGCCAGATCAAAAATCTCCACAGACCACAGACTGGATTTGGCCCATGGTCCATAGGTTACAAACCTGCACTGCATCCCATTGGTAGAGATCTCTGGAATTCACACTAGCATGGCTGATTCTTTAATCTTGGAGTTTCCCCCATGCACCCTGCCCCCCACACTGCTGATTGGTGGAGGGACACCATCACTTGCCTTTCACAACTTATATCTTATGGCTGGCAGGTGAAACCCATATTTAAAACCATGGTTTTCACCTCCCGACCATCGAGAACAGGCAGCGAGTAATGGGGACCCTCTGCCAACCAGCATTAGGGGGCATGCATGGAAGAAACTTCGAGGTTAAAGAAGCTGCCACGCTACACACTTCCGGAGCAAATTCCAGAGATCTCTACCCACTGGAACAGGACATCAGTTGAAATCATTATTTTACTTGGCTTACTTATGGCTGTGACTGGAGAAATGCTCATATTCTTTTTTATTTTTGTGAATGCCTGGCAGTTGCTTAATTCCCTTATACAAAGAAGATAGTGCAATGACTTTGTCTTTCCTGCCAAGTAAAATAGGAATTTCTCTATGTGTGTTTCCATACCCATGAAACAATATATTTTTGACAACCTAGGGCTTCCTCATCTAGGTCAGGGGTTCCCAAACCTTTTCTTATTGCATACCCCCTTCCAGATTTACCAGCTGCCCACATACCCCTACCAGCATATGTTTTATATTTTAACCATTTAAATGCCAATTATTATTATAATGGAAATAAAATCCATCATTACACAATTTCTCCTGTGTACCCCCCAGAGATGTCTTATGTACCCCCAGAAGTATACATACTACAGTTTAGGAACCCCAATCTAGGTAATTGCTTGCACTTTCTCTGGATCTTCCCTGCCCCCTACTCTGTCAATGGTCAAACTTAAAAACTTAAGGGTTTTTTTGCGGGGGGTGGGAGGAGTGGTTGTGTTTTGTTTTGGTTTTGAGATATCCAGCTTGTTTGATGCTGGTATCTGGAATCTCAGTTATTTTAGTGACAGTTTATATTGTGAAGTC
>NW_017729033.1:33389810-33391420 GCF_001723915.1 Gavialis gangeticus | reverse complement strand
CAGCTGCCCACATACCCCTACCAGCATATGTTTTATATTTTAACCATTTAAATGCCAATTATTATTATAATGGAAATAAAATCCATCATTACACAATTTCTCCTGTGTACCCCCCAGAGATGTCTTATGTACCCCCAGAAGTATACATACTACAGTTTAGGAACCCCAATCTAGGTAATTGCTTGCACTTTCTCTGGATCTTCCCTGCCCCCTACTCTGTCAATGGTCAAACTTAAAAACTTAAGGGTTTTTTTGCGGGGGGTGGGAGGAGTGGTTGTGTTTTGTTTTGGTTTTGAGATATCCAGCTTGTTTGATGCTGGTATCTGGAATCTCAGTTATTTTAGTGACAGTTTATATTGTGAAGTCATACTGAAAAATAAAATACTATTTCATACTTTCCCATAGAGACCATGGTTACCCCTGGTGTTTCCTTACAGTAATCTCTATGGCTTCAAAGAATATAATCTCAGCAGTTTACCTGCAACCATGCCTTTAGACTGGAGACTTCTGCATAAGAGCTCTCTCTTTTTAGTCATTTTCTATATGTGATATCCCTGGCTGTTTATGGTGGAATGGTATGCTATACCAAGGACATTTTTAATGTTTTTGCTCTCTTCCTTTTCTTTACTACCTATTACAATAGCCTGTATTGTATCCCTTTGTTCTTTGTCTTGAACGTGTATTATTTCTGGCGTCCTAGGATATTTTCTTGCCTATGCTTCTACAGTAAGTGTTTTCTCAGAGGTATTCCTTAGAATACATTCCTTATTGCTTCCTTACCTACTGACATGGAACGATTATGCTCCCTAAATTGTCTCTACTATGAAGTTAGGATTATTTTGGAGATATTAGATCCTTATGTTCCTCAGCCCTATAATAATCCTGTTTTTGATAAACTCTTCATTTGTTTTTATAAACCTGCAGAGTTGGATTAAGGTTGGTAAGAGCTGTTACAAGACTGCTCAAAAACATGTATTCTAAGTTGAATTGAAATGTTTAATTGGAACAATTTTTAAGTTTCTGGGAATGATACTGCAGGTCCCATTGAATAGAGCACAATATTTATTTTAGTCCCCTCTGGTTGCTGAACTAAAACCAGAAACTTAATAGAATGAATTTCTAGAACCAGCTAATTCAGAGAAGCATTTCTTTGGGATTTCAGGCATAAAATCCTGACATTTAGAAAAATTCTGCATCAGGTGTATTCTGCCATTTTTACCTAAATGCCTATTTGTTGCATTTCCATGGGATAGAATGGGGTCCATTAAGGAAGCAAACTACTGCTGCCGCGATCCAAGCATTATCTTCATTGTCTTTTATCCCGATGCCCTGTTCAAACATTTATTTGCCTCCTCATAGTAATTTTTTTC
The DNA here is from genome assembly GCF_001723915.1 of Gavialis gangeticus. Classification (NCBI taxonomy): domain Eukaryota; kingdom Metazoa; phylum Chordata; order Crocodylia; family Gavialidae; genus Gavialis; species Gavialis gangeticus. Next base: position 33,390,050 of record NW_017729033.1, on the reverse strand, counting down.
CCTATGTCTTCAGGTATTTTTTTCACTTGTTTGCTGCTAGTTCTTTGCAGTTCTTATGTTGTTCTGGCTGGGGCAGAGGGTTAGTTGGTCTGTTTTATTCCCTAATTTGCTTTTATTGCAAGTGTGCTCTGAACTCTGTTGGGTCTTGATCCAGGCCTGTTCTTCAACATGGTGGTCAGGGTTTCATAGTTTCATAGTTAGTAGGGTCGGAAGGCACCTAAGCAGATCATCAAGTCCGAC
>NW_017729033.1:33368378-33389799 GCF_001723915.1 Gavialis gangeticus | reverse complement strand
TAATTGGAACAATTTTTAAGTTTCTGGGAATGATACTGCAGGTCCCATTGAATAGAGCACAATATTTATTTTAGTCCCCTCTGGTTGCTGAACTAAAACCAGAAACTTAATAGAATGAATTTCTAGAACCAGCTAATTCAGAGAAGCATTTCTTTGGGATTTCAGGCATAAAATCCTGACATTTAGAAAAATTCTGCATCAGGTGTATTCTGCCATTTTTACCTAAATGCCTATTTGTTGCATTTCCATGGGATAGAATGGGGTCCATTAAGGAAGCAAACTACTGCTGCCGCGATCCAAGCATTATCTTCATTGTCTTTTATCCCGATGCCCTGTTCAAACATTTATTTGCCTCCTCATAGTAATTTTTTTCCCTATGTCTTCAGGTATTTTTTTCACTTGTTTGCTGCTAGTTCTTTGCAGTTCTTATGTTGTTCTGGCTGGGGCAGAGGGTTAGTTGGTCTGTTTTATTCCCTAATTTGCTTTTATTGCAAGTGTGCTCTGAACTCTGTTGGGTCTTGATCCAGGCCTGTTCTTCAACATGGTGGTCAGGGTTTCATAGTTTCATAGTTAGTAGGGTCGGAAGGCACCTAAGCAGATCATCAAGTCCGACCCCCTGCCACAGGCAGGAAAGAGTTCTGGGGTCAAACAACCTCAGCAAGGTGTCTATCCAGCCTCCTCTTAAAGACCCTCAGGGTAGGAGTGAAGACCACTTCCCTTGGAAGTTGGTTCCAGATCCTAGCCGCCCTGACTGTGAAGTAGTGCCTCCTGATATCCAGCCTGAATCTGCTCTCTGCCAGCTTATGGCCATTGTTCCTTGTTAGTCCTGGTAGTGCTCGGGGGAACAGGAACTCTCCCATTGCCTAATGGTCTCCCTTGGCCAGTTTATAGACGGCCACCAGATCCCCTCTGAGCCTTCTCTTGTGGAGGCTGAACAGGTTAAGATCCCATAGCCTATCTTCATAGGACCTGCCCTGCTGCCCCCTGATCATGCGAGTGGCCCTTCTCTGGACCTTCTCGATGTTGTCCACATCCCTCCTGAAGTGCGATGCCCAGAACTGGATGCAGTACTCCAACTGGGGCCTGACCAAGGTCACATGGAAAGGGAGGATCACCTCCTTGGACCTGCTCATGATGCATCTGTGGATGCATGACAAGGTACGGATGGCCTTTCTGACTGCATCCCCACATTGATAGCCCATGTTCATCTTTGAGTCAATAATGACTCCAGCATCGTGTTCTGCCTCTGTGCTGGTAAGAGGGGAGTTCCCCAGCCTGTAGGTATGGTGCTGGTTGTTCCTCCCCAGGTGCATCACCTTGCACTTGTCAGTGTTGAGACCCATCCTATTCTCATCCGGCCACCTCTGGAACCTGTCCAGATCTGATTGCAGTTTGTCCCTCCCCTCTAGCATGCCCACTTCCCCCCACATCTTAGGGTCATCTGTGAATTTGAACAAGGTGTTATTCACCCCCTCCTCCAAGTCACTGATTAAGATGTTGAACAGCACAGGCCCGAGGACCAAGCTTTGCGGAACCCCACTGCCCACATCCGTCCAGGTCAAAAAAGACCCATCCACCACCACACTCTGGGTATGGTCCTCGAGCGAATTGGCGACCCATCTGACTGTGTAGGGATCGACACCAGAGTCGTCTAATTTTTAATGAGAATGGGGTGAGAGACAGTGTTGAAGGCTTTTCTAAAGTCCAGAAAGACAATGTGCACCACGATGCCTGCGTCCAAGGATTTAGTGACCTGATCATAGAAGGCCACCATTTTGGTCTGACAGGACCTGCGTCTGATGAACCCATGTTGGTTGCCCCTAAGCATACACTCCCCTGCTGGTCCCTCGCAGATGTGCTCCTGGATAATCTTCTCGAAGAGCTTCCCCAGGACCAAGATAAGACTAACAGGCCTATAGTTTCCTGGGTCCTCCCTCCTCCCTTTTTTGAAAATGGGGACAACACTGGCCCTTTTCCAGTCTTCTGGCACCTCTCCAGAGCACCACAAGTGCTTGTAAAGTTGTGCCAGGGGTCCCACAATGACCTCTGCTAATTCTTTCAGCACTCTGGGGTGGAGATTGTCAGGACCTGCTGATTAGGATGCATCTAGTCTCAACAGGAGATCCCTGACTAGGTCCACTCTGACGCTTGGCCTGGCTGCACCTCCCCTGGGACCGTCAGGGATCATGCTCAGAAAAATGGATGCAAAGAAGTTGTTAAATAAGTTAGCTTTGACATCTGGTGCAACCACCAGACTTCCTAGTGTGTCCTGCAGAAGCCCTACATTACCTGGAACCTTCTTTTTACTCCCTATGTATTTAAAAAAGGACTTCTTATTGTCCTTGATCTGGGTTGCTAGTCCCAGTTCCATCTTCACCTTACCCTTCCTAACAGCCCCCCTACAAACCCAAGCAATGGCTGTATAGTCCTCACTGGTGATGGCCCCTCCCTTCCATTGGGTGTATACCTCCTTTTTAGCCTTGAGGCATTCCTGGATGCTTTTTATTACCCAAGTGGGCTTTTAAGCACTCTTGTCCCTTTGACCCTTGTTGGGATTGCCACCCTTTGAGCTTGGAGGATCATCTCCGTAAGGAACGACCACGCTTCTTGGACTCCCAACTCCCCTCCCCTCCGGGATCTCAGTCTCTCCCAGACTAATCTCCTTACCTCATTGAAATCCACTCTTCTGAAGTCCAAGGTCACTGTCTTGCTGCAGTTCTTTGCCACCCTGAGCTGGATGGTGAATTCCAGTAGGCAATGAAAACTGTCACCCAGCATGAACGCTTTCAATTCCTGTTGTCAGGCAAGGTTCTTTGGGTAGATATGGTATCTTTTAGTAGACCAACTAAATAGTTGAAAAAAAGTTCTTTCCAAGCTTTTGGGCACAAACACCCTTCTTCGGACATTGGGAGACTGCTGCTGTTCTGTGTTCTCCAAGGTGGAACAGAAGCTAAAGTAAACAAGAAGTCTATGAAAATTCAAATGACTGGAAGTTAGGAAAACAATGGGTAGAGATAGGAGGTTGTGTGGGGAAGGGAGGGAAATGTATGAAGGAGTGGTCAGCTGGAGGCACATTACCTAGTGTATCAGATGTCAGGCGAGTTGTAATGTGTCATAAATCCAATGTCTGTATTAAGTCCATGATTTTTTCTATCCAGTAGATTTATGGAGTGAATTTTGTAGGCTCATCTTTGAAAGGTGTTTTGTAAGTTTCTTTTGAGGATTAGAACTGAGAGATCGGAGAAGGAGTAATTGTCTTGTGAGAAGTGGGCACCCACAGGTAACTGGATATTTTTGTCTTTGATGGATTTTCAATGTTTGTTCATTCTGGTATGCAGTTGTTGTTTGGTTTCTCCTACAAATTTTCCATCAAGGCATTTGGTGCAGTGGATGAGATATATTACATTTCTGGAGGTGCAGGTATAAGATCCAGGAATAGTGATGGTTCTGTTATGGGGTGTAGTTATTGTGGGACTGGTGGAGACATGTTGACAGGTTTTACATTTCTTGTTCTGGCATGGTCTGGCAAATATGCAGTGCAGCTAACCAATTCACATGCACTGTGTGTGTTTTGCGGCACCTCTAAAGCCTTTGAGTACCTACAAAACACACATCCCCATTCATGGGGATGCAGGCCATACAGGTTTGATACCGGACTGAGCTACAAGTGCCATGGAGTAAGCTCTCCTGTATATACACATTAGATTTCCTTGTAAGGGAATACCATCTCCAGGGGTAGTCATAAAGCCACCCCTTTGATGTCTCCTGCTATGCCCTGATGTTGTGTTATTTATTTGAGGGAGGCTGCCCCAGGGCTTTCCAAGCTGTTCTAACAACCACCAGGTATTTGTGGTTCTTGCCTTAAGGGCTAATTGTGTGTAGATACTCCAAGCTATCCTTATACCATATCCCAAGCCTCACAGGTGTTACCATTCCTTTATGTTCACTGGTTTTCAGTCAGCCTTACCCAGGGCTGTCAACACACTCAGCTCTTCCCTGGGGGCTCAACACTCTCAAGTCTCTCTAAGAGGCTCCTGAACCCGCTCTGGTCCCATAAACTAATGCCCCATAGGCACCAGACCCTCCTGGTTCCTCTTCTCCCCCAGGCACCAAGCTCTCCCACACTAACTTGGCCCCCTCTGAGCTATCAGAACCCTTACATTTCGCTCTCCCTTTCCCTCTCTCTCCAAAACATAACCAGCTCTCAAGTTCAGGTGGAAGCCCTGCTGCAAGCTTGGTTTCTAGAGTTCCACTGCTTCTGGTTCCCAGGCTTAGCCTGTCTGACCAGGCCATGGGCTTATATCCCAGCCCGCTACTGGGCAGGTGATGCTCTCATTAGTTCCCTTCTCCACCTGCCAGCTATTCTGCAGGCTGCCCTTCTTCTTAAAGTGACAGATGTATCCAGCACTCTGTCACACTCCTCCATTCATGGTGTCAAAGTTGGCAGGGAAGTGAGGGGGAGGCAGCAGACATTGCATATCTCATATTTCTTCCTAGAAGCATATGACTGGGTTGTGAACAAGGAGGCAGAGGAAGCTGGCAGCATCATGGCTGTGTTCCTATACACACCAGTGAGTGAAACTAGGTGAATCTTGCATGAATAACCCAAAAAATACAGTAAAAAAAAATGCTTCCTACAGCACTCCTAGTGATAAAGGGGCATGCTTCTCTATAAGGCCATTTTTACCCTCAAGCAGTGCATCTATGCAATGGTCTTTATGCAAGGCAGAGCCTAGTGCCTCAATCTATTCTTAAGTCAATATGTGTAGGGGGGACCTACGGTCTCCAAGGCATTCAAATCGGAATCAATCTAAGTGACATAGTTTTCTCTAAGTGGCGTAGTATACATTGGTAGTGAACAGAACACACATTAGCCCTTTGGTGAGGAGGACTGGGTTCTGCCATTTTTAATCCAGCCTATGCTTGTTAAATTTCTGTTCTGTTATGGTTATAGATCAGTTTCCAATCACTTATACTGGTAAAAGTGTAATGGCAATACCTGGTCCAAAGGGTTAAAGTAAGAATGCAATTGTGTTGCCTTCAGAAGGGAGGTAGAAAAAAAAGAGAGCTGTCTCTGCAATGGAATTGGAAACTGCAACCACTTTGTTTTCCTTTGAATAATAGATCTCATGGCTCACATGATTGGAAGAGAGGACTGGAATGTTGATCAAAGTCAGAACACCAATTTGTAAAGTGGTATGCAGCAAGGAGCTCGAAGATAGTGATCCCCCTCAGCTCAATTAAAAGTTCAGCCCATTCTCTATCCTGAAGGACTTGAAATTAGTTTCTCTAACACATTACTCTGTTATTTTCTTTGTAATAAAGAAGAGGAAAAAAACAGAGCAGAAAGAGCTAACAGGTAGGGAAAAGATTTGATTTCTTTCTAACAGTTTGAGTAAATGTATTTATTTTTTAAAATAAACTAAAGGCACTAGAATGAGCCTTCTGTGGGACACAGAAGGAAAGTCAATGGCTGGAAACAAAATTGTGAAAAATCATAGGATATACTACCTAATCCTTGAACCGAAAAAGATCCGAGTCTTGTACTCAGAGGGCATAATTACAGGTTCATTAATGTGCCATAATTATGGTGCATTAAGTTTAGTCATCCCTGTCCTACATCATAGATAGATCATTAGGGGACAGATTCTAAACTTATATAGGTTGACACAGATTCATTAACAGAAGTGGGGCCAGGACAATGCCTGCCACCTTAAAATTACTTGTGAAGTAACCTGCTTTTATTTATGAATAAGAATGTTGCAATGTGGTTTGAATTAAACATGCTTGATTATTATTGGTTTTTTTCAGTGCAGATTTCTGAAGCTACCAAAATGCTAGAATATTTATATTTCACAGTTCATACATTCATAGATGTTAGGGTCAGAAGGGACCTCAGTAAGTCATCGAGTCTGAGCCCCAGCCCTGGGCAAGAAAGAGTGCTGGGGTTAGATGACCCCAGCCAGGTGCTTGTCCAGTCTCCTCTTGAAGACCCCCAAGGTAAGGGAAAGCACCACCTCTCTTGGAAGCCCATTTCAGATTCTGGCAAACCTTACTGTGAAGTTCTTTCTAATGTCCAACCTAAATCTGATCTCCATCAATTTGTGGCCATTGTTCCTAGTTATCCAGGGTGTGCCCTAGTAAATAGAGCATCTCCTATTCCCTGCTGCCCTCCCCTGATGAATTTATAGGCAGCCACAAGATCACCTCTCAGCCTTCTCTTGCAAAGGCTGAAGAAATCTAGGTCCCTCAGACTCTCCTTGTGGGGTCTTGCCTGCAGGCCTCTGACCACATGAGTGGCCCTCCTCTGATCCCTCTCAAGATTCTCCACATCCCTCTTGAAGTGCAGCACCCAAAACTGATTGCAGTACACCAACTGCAGCCTGACTAGTGCCACACAGAGGGGAAGCATCACCTCCCTGCGCCTGTTCATCATGCATCTGCTAATGTATGATAAAGTGTGGTTAGCCTTCTTGATCACTTCATCCCACTGATGACTCATTCATCTTGGAGTCAACTATGACTCCAAGATCCCTTTCTGCTGCTGTGCTTCTGTGTTGTGTAAGTGTGTTGGTGGTTCTTTTTACTCAGATGCAGCACTTTGCACTAGTCTTTGTTGAACTGCATCCTATTTCATTCTCCCCATTTCTCCAACCTGTCCAGATCTACCTGGATCCATCCCCTACCCTATGCTGTGTTAACTTTGCCCCATAATTTGGTATCATCTGCAAATTTGAACAGAGGATTCTCCACGCCCTTGTCCAAGTCACTGATGAAGACATTGAATAGCCCTGGTCGAAGAACCGAGCCTTGCTGGACTCCACTGCCCACATCTTTCCAGGTTGATATCGACCCATCCACCACCACTCTCTGGTTGCAACCCCTAAGCCAATTTGCCACCCACCTGACCATGTAATCATCTACATCACAGCCACAAGGTTTATTTACAAAGTTTATTTACGAAAACAGAATGAGATACTGTATTGAAGGCCTTCTTAAAATCTAGGTAGATGACACCTAACTCAGCTCCTGCATCTGAACATTTTGTGACCTAGCCATAAAAAGAAACAAGGTTAGTCAGCCAGAAACTACCTGCAGTGAATCCATGCTGATTTCCTTTCAGCATTATTTCCCAAGCTGGGATCTCAGAAATGTGAACCTTAATGATTTTTTTCCAGATTTTTCACAAGGATAGAGGTAAGACTAACTGGCCTATAGTTTCCCATTTCCTCCCTCCTCCCCTTTTTGAAAATAAGGACCACATTGGCCCTTTTGTTGTATGTTTCTTTTGGTTGTGTTAATTAAGTTCTTTATTATTGCAAATTTCAGTTGTGGGCCTTTTTAAAATAATATGTTTTCAAAAAAACTTAACACGTTAGGCAAATGTACAAAACTGTTGTGGTTGGTTGGTTTGTTTGTTTAAAACTGAAGCAAAAAGTTTTATTTCTATTTTGATGCCAAAATTCTAGATGAATGAGATGCACGCTTTTTCCAAACATCATGCTGAGTGTTTCTTGAGGACACTGCCTTATGATTTTTTTTTAATTGTTGAACTGTGAACAGCAAAGCAGTGATGTTAGAATACTGCCCAGTACACGGTGACAATCATGTTCTGCTTTTGATGTTGTTCTATTTTGTTTATACAACTATTTTCCTTGGCATGTGACACCTTAACAAATAGCCTGTTTGGAAGAAAATCAATTAAAGTTCCCAAAAGAAATGTTGTGAGATACAGGGCATGAATCCTGACAAAATTCGAGTACAGTATGGACCACATATAAATTAATTGGGATTTCTGGTGACTACAGCAAGATTGAAAGCTGTATTTGATGGTGTCAAGACTCAAGGAGAAATTAAGAAATACACTGAGACCAGTGAATGACATGAGAAGAGCAGAAAAGAGATACTGAGGAAATATTCTCTGCTCCTAGTGCTGGCTGCCAATAACTTGAATTGGAGTTAACTGGTATTCTTGACAGACACGGTCCAAACAGATTAGAAGACTGAAAAGAAGAGAAAAAGGAGACAGCAGAAGTAGCATTTTTGGAAACTGTCAGTACCAAAAGAACACATATCTAACAAAATTTGATCCAGAAACTGAACAGCAGACTGAGAATATGAAATGAGATACAGGGGTATTTCTTCTGTATTTCATCTGTGCTATTTTATCTTTTTTAAAGAAAATAAATTTATCTGAAAAGGAGTGAAAAAGCTTTGCTGAGGAGAGATAAAATGTGTTATCAGCCAGTATTTATACAAGATAATGAGAAGAGATACATTAGAGGTTTGAGCCACAGTTGTAATCAATATGGGCACTTTTACTAATAGTTACCAAAGGTGAGAAGTAGACAGCGTGTTCTAGACTGGAGAAATCTTGACTAAAATTTGATTACACTATAGCCAGTAGTTCCTTTAGAATTTGAGCCCATGATTCTTTTAAAGACCTGAGTTCATTTTTGACTTATGTACTTAACACTTATTGGATATGCAAGGCCTAGAATAAAACATCAAAATAAATGTAGTGCATTTATTCTTTTGCACAGTCAATTCATTATTTTTATTCTCCTCTTTGCATGTGCATTCATTATTGCACTTTTGTTTTATAGGATTGAAAACAAATCATGAAATCATACATGGGACTTAACTTTATGATTAATTGTGAGGGAGCTTACAAGTAAAATTATTCTTTTTAGCTATTTTTCCATATGTCAGATGTTTTCTTTCACTCAAATTCTCATTCCATTATAACCAATGCAAGTTTTGCCATTGACTTTAGCGAAATAAAAATTTCTTTCAGAAGCAAACTTTTCTATTATATCTGTGAAAATCTTGTTCAGTTATATTAAACTAAATACATGTGTGGTTATGCCTGAAGCTCTTCCTATTTAACAAAATTATATAATAATAATTATTCTTCAATGATGACCCATATTCTAACACTAGCAGGAGTTCTGGAACAACAGCCATCTGAACGGAAGCAAATCTGCATTATCAACAACTTGACACTTAAATATGCTATGTAACAATAAGTCTGTCTGATTGTTAAGTATATAAAAAAGGAATAGATATTGTTATTTAAACAATAATGTGCATTACATATACTATCAGTTAGTCAGCTAATGACTGCAGAGATGAAAAGTGCTATATAAGTACTAAGTATGGCAACTATTATCATAATATATTTTCACAACCTAGAGATGACAAATTTGCAAGAAAGGTCATCCCTAATAAGAGAAAATACCTCCACATAATATCCTTCTTTATTATTTGTGCTTCCATGTCAGTTAATTTAAAATTGTAATAGACCTTTAGCACAATCACTACAGACCAACACCTTGATCCTCAGCTTATACAAAAATGGCTCTAAAATGCACTTGCTACTAGTGATCCCAGGGTGCTAGCACTGTAGCTAGTGGTGTAACTAGGGCCCACGGCAAAATAAACCCTGCTTATATTCCCTAGTTTTTGGCCACATCTCCAGCACTGAGTATAGAGGAAGCCGCACCAGGCAGAGTAGGTGTTGCATTGTTGGTTCTGTGCAATCCCAGGAACCACTGCACTGACTGATACTTCTGGGCTCAGAGATGTTGACTTTAGGACCAATCTAACTCAGCCAGAAAGTAATCCACAGTAGTGGAGATTTATTACTAATAATCCTGAATTATGACTGATGAGGCTGGGTCTGTTCTGTGGTTACAGAGCCCTGGTTGGAAGACCAAAACTTAAGGATTAAGTGCCAGCATCTACTATACTGAAAACTATGGCTGATACTCATATTCATATTAATAAGGACAGTACCTTGGCTCATCTGAATTATTTATGTTGATGCACTACGGATAATATTTTCAAAAGCATCCAAATGGCCTTAATGACTAAGTTTATTTTCAAAAGTAGTTTTGGTATTTAAGGGCCTGATTTTAAAAGGCACATGGGTACCTTGGGATGCATGTAGGGGCTTCGTGAGATTCTCAAAAGTGCCTATCCCCTTGGCAGCAATATTTTAAAAGGTATTTAGGTGACTAACTTCCACTGAGATCAATGAGGCACTTAGTGCAAGATCCAGATCAACTTTGAAGGCTGTTTCACTTAGGCATTCAAACTAAAAGAACTAAAAAGAACTGCCTTGCCCCAGAGGAGTAACCTGATGCACAGGGTTAAGAGCCCAGGATCCCTACAGAGTTAATGGTTAATAGCTAAGTACTGTTCTGGAATGTGCCTGGAGGTAGCCAATAGGAAATACTAGGCCCAGGGACGTGCCCTTATCCCTGTCCAGAACTTTGGCTCCTCATTCAGGACTGCACTTCCACTGATCCAGGGTTTAGAACAGCAGTGCCTATTGACCAGTCATAGATGCCACTCACCCTTTTCAGTGAGGACCTTGTAGTTAGAGCACTTACCCAGGAAGATTGCCCTAATCACTAGGCTACAGAATAGGTTGTATGGGATATTCTCCATCCTTCCTGTTGAAAAAGTTGGACTGTCAGATGTTACCAAAAACCTGGTACTGTTTGGTCTTTAGAGAAACAAAACTAATGCCTGTCTATGATCAGGACCTCTTTTGCAAGCTTAGACACAGAATTAAGGGAAAGTTACAGTTCTCTTAACATAGTTATTTTAAACACCAAATCAAGATACAATTACATTTTCCAATGATCCTCCATTCCTTCTTAGCAGGTAAGGTACTACTGCCACCCAAATCAGATTAAGTGGCAAGAGCCAGGTCTATAACTGAACCCTACACCCCAAAGCACAAGAATAAGCACTGGTCTTTATGCCTACCTGGCCACCTGCAACAGAGCAATACAGATTCTCCCCTACAACAGCTGGAGGAAATACAGAAATGAGAAAGAAGGTGGCACGTAGACTGGCAGCACATTATCTTGAATTTACTGGTTTCCCCAAATCCCTTCCACTTTATACCCATTATGGATATGTGGCTTATTTTAATATTTTATGAATGATTTTATTAAAATGTCTTTGTTTTACTGAGACTTTGAGAATTGGACTGAACCACTTTTTTGGTGGATTTGAAAGATGCCAAATAGCTGGGGTCTGTCTCAAGGTGAAAATTAGTTCCAGAAGAAGAGACTTTTATCTCTTTCCCTCATCATTTGGAAATGTTACTTGCCATGATCTGTTTCTTTTACTTTGCTGACCAGGCTAGTTGTAATGTCTGCAAAATGTTACTCTAAAACAGGCTTTGAGGCCTTCTGCTTTAGCCACATCACTGCAGCTTAGCATAAGTCTCTTAAAAATGGCTAGGGCTGACAACAGGTGGTTTCGGTTGTGGACTCCTTTTCCTCTGTGCCTCTAGATTGGTGTCCCAGATCAGCTTTACCTCTCACTTTCTTTTCTTTTCTACACCTAACATAACTTTTGGCTTTACCATATTCAGTTAATAAAGACACGTGATTATTGCAATATGATTTTAACACAAGTGGGTCCAGGGGAATGTGATGGTATGGGTGCACCCCCACTTCTGCTACTATCCCCAGCTGATCCAAGGTGCCTAGCTCAGCAGGGGATTATATATAGGTTCCTTCTTCAGTGTCCTGGACCCCACTGCCCCCCCTTTCTTCTGCAGGCCATCTGCTCTGCTGTGTTGCCACCTTGTCCATGGCACCCAGGCAGTGTGTGCAGGGCTCCTGGACAACTGGGGCAAGTGGCTGGCCGCGACCCCACACTCCCCACTAGAGTGGGCAGAGTACAGGCTACTGCTTAGGACGTAAAGGCAAGCTTATTACTTAGGACCCACTTGTACATGCTGCACTTTGAGCTACTCAAATGTTGATCAATGTGAGCACTAGCTGGAGTCTGGAGAAATTATACCTTCTCTGACTGTCACCCACCTGCACAGCTGTGACTTGCCACTAGAGAGCTGGCGAGCAGGGGCCTGAGTAGGAGCTATAGTTGTCAGTTGCCACCACAGGGCTGGTGAGCCAAGACAAGCTGCTATCCCTGTTCTAGTGGGGAGAGGAGGGTTGTGAGGCAGGAACATAAAGCTGGGAGGTAGAAAGTTAATGGGACATGTGGGTAATTAAATGGCAAGTGGAAAGGAAATGGGGAGTGGGAGAAGGGTGATGAAATGGAGGAAGTCAACCACTGAAGGTTAAAAGAAAAAGTTAAAAAAAAAAATTAAAAAAAAAAATAATGAGGTAGTGAATTACAGATGGTCTCATATTTTTATAAACTGGGATTTGGAATTGCTCATGCTTCCTGGGGTGGCTAGGAGTTAGGAGTTGTGAGGGATGGTGCTTTTGGTAGAGCTACTGCCCCTGACTTGGGAAGGAAGCACCAGCTAATGTGGACCTGATCCAGCCCCCTAGTTTTTCCCCCCCCACACCCAACCTATGGACTTGCCCATGCCCTGTGGCCTAGTTGGCTGGCATATACTCTGCAGGCTGTTTTCACAGGGTTGTGCCCGTGGAAATGGGAAAGTCATACCCCTAGGGACAGGAGGGACAGTTGTGGCTTGGTGCTACAACTACCTCCTGGACAGCAGTTTAGGGGATGGAAATTTTGTCTAAACACTACAGGAGGATGTAGGGGGGCACTGCATCCTGGGATGCTGGAGGACTGCAACTTGGGTGGCTCATCTGTGGGGAGTGGCCACACATTAATAGAAAATGAGCTAGTTAACAAAAATCAGAGATAACCCTGCTCTGGAGTGGCGTAACTTTTAGCTCCCTCAAATGTGCTCACAAGTAGTTTCACATGTTAATGTATGGACAATCCAGGGGTTAAGAGCTCCAGGATCCACCTAAAATGAATGTGTACCAAGGCCCTTATTGATTATATACCAGCTGAAGCTCATATTATTCATAACTGAGACTTTTGCTAGGTCCGTATTCTGCACTAATCAGTATGGTCTGTTAGTTACCAGTCATGTCTACAACTTCTACAAACATCCAGATCTCCAAACTTTCTAGAGCCAAATATAGCTCAAAGTAACCTGACTCTGTAGCTTCTGTAGACCAGGAATAAAAACAGTCCCCAGTGGGCACATCTACACATATATTTGATCTGAGATCCGTTTACTTGCAAGTAAACTACTTCCAGTTAAACACTCCCAGACAGGTGCCTACACATGGAGAGATGTGACAGCAGATTTGCAATGGGCCGCTCCCACTACTGGGGGGAGCTCAGGGCTCTGGCTGGCCACCCATACTGCTGTGTACAGCACAACTGTGACCTTTGTCCCAGGGCACAAGGATCGCTGTCAGCTGCACATAAAGGGCATGGACTTGCAGGCCCTCCCAACTAATGATTGTGGTCAGTGATGGTGACCCACTGCACCTGCAAGGCCTTGACCTTTATGCAGCACTGCCATTCATGCCCACATTCCTGCATCTGGCCTGACAGCCCCTCATAGACATGGGCATTGAAGAGCCCACCCCCCATGAACTGGCGCTGCACCTCTGCCTTGCCTCACAATGCCACAAGGTCACCAGTCTTCTCCATGAACTAGCTGGGGCCCCAGGAGGCAGGAACTAGTGTCAGCAATGACAAGGCCACTGGGCTTCCACACTGGCTCTCCAGGCCTTCCTGCAACTGTCCCTGTGCTGTTGGGTCTGGGCAGCTGCCTGCAGCACCCAGGACAGAGTCACAGCATGGGACTGGGAGCCGTGTGGCAAGGCAATGCCCCACAGAACCTGCAGGCTCTGGGCAGGCTGCTGGGGGTGGGCTACAGGCTGCTTGAGCTGGCCCCAGTGACCAGGAGCCACTTGCAGCTGGGCCTCAGTGCCCCCTCCCCGCCTCAGCTGGCAGGCCTGGATGACACAGCACTGCAGTGTCAGACAGCAGCACCAGGGTGCAGGCAGGCTAGTGTGGCTAGCTTGCAGTCTGCCCATGAGGGCACAGGGGCCTGGAGGGGCCTCAGGCTGTTTTCATGTGCCCCAGGGCTCAAAATGTCTGCAGGCTTTTCAGAGCCTGTGGCTGGGGCAGGAACCCTGGGGCAGGAGATGCTCCCAGTTTGGAGCCCTGGGGCTAGCCCCAGGCTGTCTCTGGTTGGCATCTACATGTGCATTATTGCACAGTAACTATTCACAAGTAAATTTGCTACCTGCATTTGCAGCTAGCAAATTTACTCGCAGGTAGCATCATTTACTGTGTAGTAAGCATGCACACGTGTAGACACGCACTTACTGCTCAATAACCTACACTACTGTGCAGTAAAGCATCACAGGTAGATGTGCCCAGTGAGAGGGAGATTAGGTTCTGGTCCATGCTTGCAGGACTTTTTATACATTTTATGCATTTTATGTTAGGCAATCCCTGGTAAAAGAAACAAAAATAATCTTCACAATTACTGGAATGCAGCCAATCTAAATAACCTCTTTTATTTTTTTTTACTAAGGAGCCTAAAATTAGCCTACATCCCATTTTGGCACATAGGTGAACTACTTGGATATGGCTTCTAGTCTGCTTAGGCCCTTTTGTCACCTATCTGAATTTTTAGACACCTAAGTGTCTTTAAAAATATGTCTGCTTATATTTTCAGGATCAGCCCTGCTATTTAGTAACCTGAATTCATTTGGCTTCAATGGTGCCCACTTTTGCAAAGGATGAATATAGTGTTTTTGCTTTTCAAATATGTCAATCCTGCTCATAAACTGTAAGTATCTGGGTTCAAATTTTGATAAGCCATCTCAAGTACATCCATAATGTCTACAGGAGCATTCATTTTTTTGTGCAAACTTTATGAGGAAAGTGATCTGAATACTTAATTTCTCTGTCTCTGTGAGTAAATATTTTCTGAACACACTTAAAGAAATTCACAGTTTCTGTGGTTCATAGATTTAGATTGTTACAAGCACAGCCTGCAGTGATTTATTCTGAATAAATATGCAGTGTACTCTGTTAACAAAACCACAAAAGAGGATAAAGCAATTGGTAAGAAGAGATGCACAGAAAATCATCTCAACTAATCCTAAATTGCAGGTCAAAGTTCTAGGTTGCTGGGTGTTGTAAATTCATGAGGGGGAGGAATTTAGTGACAGGCCAAAGTCTTTAGGCCTTAATTAATGTCACAGCAATGACAGATCAGCAGCACACTCATTCAGTTCATACAAATGACTACCCAATTCAGCTTTGTTATCTACTAACTGCTGTGCAGGAAAAACCCGAACTGCCACAGATATGGCATCGTAATCCTAAAAAGAGGTTGTACGCTGTGATTTTCAAAGAAAACGAAAAGTGATTTATCTGCTTAAATCCCAGTGGATTTTAGGTGCCTAAATCTTTAGGCTACATTCAAATAACAGCTGTAATGCTCTGTTTGTTCTAGGCTGCCATGGAGCATTTTAAGGATAGGTGGACAATATTACTGGCGTTAAAATATCAACCCCACTTTCTAATGGTCTCAAATCACATGAGTATTTATTTTAAGAAATTTTGGGTAATATGTGCTCCTCTGCTGGTTTCAACTGGCAGCGATTCTTTTAATTCCATCATCTGGCTGAATGCTTACCCAGGAAACCATGTCTCACTGGTCTTCCTGTCTGTAAATTATTTTTATTGACAATCTGTTGCTTAAGGAGGTGAGTGATCTTTTACTGATATATAGCACAGGCATATATCCCATTCCTCTCCCTTCATAAATAGCTTGAAAAACTATAGTCAGTGGACCTGTGTAAAAAGATGAAGCAAACACTGAAACATTATGAGCCACTTTCCAATAAAGGTGGGCTGGTTTGGAGCTAAAAAGCTGTGATGGTATCTTACCTCACAAGTATTTCCCTTGAAACACTGGAGCTACCAGTAGAGTAAGCTACTATTCACTGGGTGTATCTACACATGCACTTTACTGTGCAGCTTACTAATTAGCTACACAGTAAAGCATAACAGTCTACAAGTATGCCCATATTAAAGCACAGTAAATTAATGTCAGAGACAAGTACTGTCCAGAACAAGTATTATCCTACAGCAAAGTAGTTATGTGCACTGAAATGCACATGTGGACAGTGACCAGGGCTGACTGGGACACAAAGATGCTACAGCATGGAGCTGGCTGCTGGCTAGCCCTGCACTGTAGCACCCTCATACCCCAGCCAAACCCTCCACAGCATGTTGAGCTGGGGTGGAGCAGCCCCAGGCTGGCAGGCTGATGCCCCAGGCCCCCTGCCAACTGAGGCTGCTCCACCCAGGCTCAACATACTGCAGTCTCAGGTGCATGTCTAAATACTTCACCTGGGAACAATAAATTCCAGTGTGAACTGCACCTGAGTTTATTGCTATATGCTAACTGCACATGTAGATGCAACCACTGTGAATAAAGTAGTCACATTCTGGTCCCTGCAGCTTAGATTAAAAAACAAATTGTTTCAACCTAAAACCAGGAAACATTTGGCAATTTCAGATGCATTTCACTTTGACTTTTAGGTTAACTTGAAGTCTGACATCAAAGTGAAATTCTGAGGCTTACTATACTTACATTCTTCTAGTTAAAATCTATAGTGAACCTATTGTAGGCTCTCACAGTTTGAGACACTAGTGAGGCAGCTAACAGAATCAACAAGGAATGATAATAGTTTAAAATGCCAGTGCTCTCATGTGCCTTCAATTTGCATCTCTCATGTTCAACAACAAAGACCTTTCTCTTACCAATATAATTATTCAGTCAATGAGTTGAGCATTTTCATCTTGCATTATACTTGACTTGAACAGTAAGTAAACACTGACCTTATTCATGGAAATTTATTCCATAGACATTCAATTTAACTCATGCTTACATGGTGAATATTTAATGCTCTAATTCTACTTTCAAAACAAAATATTAACCCTTTAGAAGGCAAGTCACTTTAAATATCAATTTAGTTCTTGTTATAAGTCTAACAGGGATATTAGAGGATGGTGTTGTTGCTAAAGTATAAGACAAAGACTGGAGATTCAAGCTCAGTCATTGGCTCTATCACACCCTTCCTGTGAGACCCTGGGCAAGTCAGTTAATGCCTTTGTGGACCATTTTCATGTACTTTTTCTGTCTTGTCTATTTTGACTGTTACCTCTTCAGGCAAGAGGTCATCAAGTCTAGAAATACACAAAAACCTGTGGCAGAACTCTTTAACCTCCCTGGATGGTCCATCATTGACCTTGAGAGTAGCTGTTCTTAAACAAAACTTTAAAAATCACTTAAATGTGAAATGGCAGAACAAGAAATCATCCACAGACTGGATTTTTTTAAAATATGGTTTCAACAGGGACTATGGATTCTTATCCCATCACTTGGACTAGCTTTCATGATCCCTATATCCCTTTGGGTTTACTTTTACTTGCTTTTACAACAGTGCCTCACCACTATCACTCCTTTTCACCCCTTCATGTTTTGTCTTTAAATCACTCTTTCTGCTTGAATGTCTACTCCCTGCAAATGCTTTCATAGCATCTGATGAAGTAAGCTGTAGTTAGTCTATAAGGTATAACATTGCCGTGCCTTCTGCCTGACTTCAAACTAACAGAGTTAACTACCTCTCTCTGGGAAGCAAAAGTTCTTCCTCATATCCAACTTAAATTTGCTCTGCTACAATTTGAGACCATTGCTCCTAGGCCTGCCCCCTAGAACCAAAAATAATATTCTTTCTCCTTCATCCTTATAACTGTGCTTCAGATATTTGAATCCTTTCACTGCGTTCAGAACCTACTGCTTCCTTAAGTACACTATAATGTATCTGCCAATGTGCTGTGTTTTATATCTAAAAGCAACATGATTTGGACATGCATTGAAGTCATTAACCATTCAAATTCATTAGTAGATATATGCAATATGTGTATTTATAAAACATCAAATAAAACACTCAGGATCCTGATACAGCATTCCAAAAGTCTACTGTAAAAGATAGGCTGGATTCATCAGGAACATCTCTTTGGTAATTGTCATATAAGACAATAATAACAAGGACCAACAGTGATGGACCAGGAAACATTGTGGACATTGGCCACATGTACACAAGATGCTGACTGAGCATTTATTACTGCACAGTCATTTAGTACTTGTTTATACAAATATTAAATGGTTACACAGTAAGCCAAGTTACTGCACAGTAGTGCCGATGGATAGTTTTTTTTGTGATGCTGACTGCACAGTAGCCTGAAACTACTCCATAGTAGCATCATGATATGGTTTATGCCACATGATGCTACTGCACGGTAGTGTTGGGCTACTGCCCAGTCAGCATCTCCTGTAGACATGGCCATTGTTGTCCAGCCAATGAACAAGAAGATGGTACTTGCTCTACAGAGCTAATATAATAAAAATGATAAAACATGCAGACACTCCTGTTGGAAAATATATGGTCATAGTTTCATAGTTGTTAGCGTCAGAGGGGACCTCAATAGATCTTCAAGTCTGACCCCCTGCCCTGGGCAGGAAATAGCCCTGGGGTCACATGACCCCAGCCAGGTGCTTGTCCAGTCTTGTCTTAAAGACCCCCAAGGTAGGGGAGAGCACCACCTCCCTTGGAAGCCCATTCCAAATTCTGGCAACCCTTACCATAAAGAAGTTATTTCTGATGTACAACCTAAATCTGCTCTCTGTCAGTTTGTGGCTGTTGTTCCTGGTTATTTCAAGGGGTGCTCTGATAAACAGAGCATCTCCAATTTCTTGTTGCCCTCCACCCTCACCCCCCCACCACCCCGATGAATTTGTAAATGGCCACAAGATCCCCTCTCAGCCTTCTATTACGGAGGCTGAAGAAATCCAAGTCCCTCAGTCTCTCCTTGTAGGGCCTCACCTGCAGGCCCTTAACCATGCAAGTGGCCCTCCTCTGGACCCTCTCAAGGTTATGCACATCCCTCTTGAAGTGTGGCACCCAGAACTGGACGCAGTACTCCAGCTGTGGCCTGACCAATGACATGATGATGACCAGCAGTACAAGTAGCACGCCAGTAGTCTTCTGGTGCTGACAATTTTTTTTTCTTTCATTTTGTAAGGCATTATGGGAAAGAAGTAGTTGTAAGGCAGATCCAGCAGGAATGTTCTGAGAATTCACACCAGATATGGCCCCATCAGGTGAGTAATAACTTTGTTTTTCTTCTTTAATTCAGCCATTGTATAGGTGCCAAGCATTCAATATCATCATGACTTTGTCAGCTGTGTACATGCACAGTGACAGAAATTTAGACAACTAAGGAACTTTACTAATAGAAATTTAGGTGTCCAGGGAATTTAAAGACAGAAGCTGAATGGTAGTTTTGAGACATGTAGGTGACTAAATCCAAGTCCTCTGCATTGTCTTGAAACAATAAAAGACACAGTCATCCAGTTGATGGGCAGACAGCCAGAGGTTTAAGAAGAATGGGGTTAAGAAGGAGGCAGTGGAGTGTTCTCAAGGAACTCTTCCTGTAGTTTAAGGACAGCAAAAATGTGAAACTCTAAGTGAGCTTGCAGCAGTTGGACCATCTGTCCCTGAGCCTTTGGGTCTAGGTTTTGGAAACGAATATAAAGCAGAGTCAGAAGGTTTAGTGCTACCCATAGTGATATTCAGGGAACAGAAGAGAGTGAGAATCAATGTCCTATCACTCACAAGTCTGTAGAACACTAAATCCAGTTCACTCTGTAGCAACCAAACTATAAATCCACAAATGCAGGCTCTGCTGGCACATAACAATCCTTTCTGCTGAAGTGCTGATGCAAAAGGATACTCCTGTTTATCATGCAGTACTTTAGGGACAATATAGAGAAGTAGGGCACAGCACAAAACTAGGTATTACATGTTTGTAGCAAATGCATTACATTACATTCAAAACAAAATATTATAAGGAGATAATTAAACCAATTTATTGGGATTTATTCTGGCTGACTAGAAATGGCTTGGCAACTTAGCTTGGTGGAAGCTTTGGGCTGGTAACCTTGTAAGATTCTCATGAGAAATCTGTTATTTCCTCATCAGAAATAGTTCCTCCTATAACCTTTGGTATTTCTGGTATTTCTCAAGGCTGAGAAACGGAAGTAAACCAGCATGTGAAAATGAAGAACAGGTAGGGAAGAGGAAGGGTGGAATAAGCTATTCCTTTCATGAAGTTCTTATTCAACTTTTACTCATGCTCAGTTATAAAACATCAGTTAACATATCTCAGGAATTCAAGTATTCACTGCTCCTTTTCTGCATCTTGGTTGAACATCACAAAATGTCACATTACATACAGGAATATATTATTTAAATTAATTCTTCCAATGTCAATAAGGAAACCAGAATTTTTTCATGTGTACATGTGATTTATTTTCTTCTCCTCCTACACCTCCAATCAGCTTCACCTCCTTCACCTTCGACTGTCTGATTTTCACTGCTAACTCCATAAAACTATGCCAACCTTGTTCCAGTCCTTCATATATGCAACAGATCTGCATAGGTTCTGTTGAGCTCATAAAAAAAACCTAAGCAAACAAAATCACATTCATCTTCCATCCCCACCACAAGGACATATCTGTCCTTTCAGTATGCTAAAAATAGGTTTATGGGTTATAAAAAACATGTATTGTAAAAGACTGTAAGAATGCATCTCTCCCATAGTATTTAGGATGTGCCTGCTAATATCATTTCAACTACGTAATTGCATGTAGTTCTTCATTAGAGCCAATAATAAAAAGGGGACTCCTCCATGGCCATTTCTGAATTTCAAAAAGTCAAACAGAAGGGAGATTATAGTATAAAGGGCAGGGGATGGCTTGGAGATGAATGATGAGCAATTTGTTTAAGGCAGCTGTCAATAACTGGAATAAAGCATGACCAAAAAAAAAGTCAGAGCCCTGTCAGACTACTATTATCTGAGCCTAAAATACCAAATTAACATAAAGAGATCTAAATTTTCAATCTACAAAAAATGTTTTATTTCACTCTGGGCTGGTACTTTCTTTCTTTTATGTATTTCAAATAGACACAGAAGAAATGCAAAATCCTCTAATACATTTAGGCACTATTTAGGTATCTAATTACACCTGAAATGAAAAACTAATTTAGTTTCTTCAAGGATTTAAGTCAAAATAATGGGAAAAACACTGTTACCTGAATTCTTTTTAAATTTAAGACTCCTCCTTGCATTGAGTATTATTCTACTGGAATAATTCCCGATGTCCAGCAGAGTAAGAAAGACTACAAACAAGCTCTCAAACTGTTAAATACAGTACAACTGCAAGAAAAAAAAAACAGTTTTCACCAAAATGGGTATGGGTGGAAACCTGAATAATTGAGACATTTTTTCACAATTGAAACTTTTTTTCGATCACAAGTATTAATATTTGCGGTTGCCTATACATGAGCAGAGAGGCTGTAATTCCAGTGTACATGAGAAGCTCCAGGTGCTTTAACTAGAGTCATTCTTGGAGCCGCTCTAATTAAAGTACCCCCACTTCCCCTCCCCCCCCCCCCCGCCCCACGTATAAAACCCACTTATTTTTTAAAAAGGGGCCTTTTCTAATAGTGCAACA
>NW_017729033.1:33366590-33368217 GCF_001723915.1 Gavialis gangeticus | reverse complement strand
CCCCCCCCCCCCGAGTACATGTATAAATGCCATGTATTCTTTAAACAGGGGCCTATTCTAATAGTGCAAATGTTATGCAACTGTCTTATTTACATAACATAAAAGAAATGAAGGGATATATTTTACATTTTACATGGACAGAATGAAGAAATGTTATCACTGTGTCTTTTAATTCATTAATAAGTGGTTCAATTCTACTTCAGCCAGGGAGATTTTTTTTTCTGTTGTATTAGCTAACATCCCATTTTCATTTCTTTCAATGCAAAGAAAACAAAGTCTCCGGAAATCATTAATTACCTTCTTTTAATATCTCTCAGATAACTTTCTACAGAAATACCACTGAGTTTTAATTATACCAAGAAGTCTTGTAAACTTCTGAAGGCTTACATAGAAACTGGATGAGTAGTTAAGTAATTGTTTTCTTTCATTAACTCAACAGCCCTTACACTTCTTTTCCATTTCTGTGACTGTATGAGTATTCTTTCCAATGGCAATATGGAAATCCAGACACAACTAAGTTAATGGATTTCCTATTTCCAAACTGCTTCACATAACAAATTATGTATTAGTATACCATTTTTTTAGCTTGAACCTTGCAAGAATAGATCTTATTTAACCTGAAACTTGCTGTGAGAAAACTTTGTCACTAAATGACAAAGGCCACAAACATGTGGAGAGCAGCAAACATAAGGATAGCAGCAGAGTAAGGACCTTGGACTTCAGAAAAGCAGACAACTCACTCAGGGAACTCATGGACAAGATCCCCTGGGAGGCCAGTCTGAGGGAGAGAGGAGTCCAAGAAAGCTGGCTGTACTTTAAAGAAACCTTACCGAGGGCACAGGAAAAAACCATCCTAATGTGCAGGAAGACTAGAAAGTGTGGCAGAAGTCCAGCTTGGCTTAGCAGGGAACTCTTCAGTAAGCTAAAACACAAAAAGGCAGCTTACAAGAAGTAAAAACTTGCTCAAACAAGTAGGGAGGAGTATAAGAGTATTACTTGGGCATTCAGGGATGGAATCTGGAAGGCCAAAGTGCAACTGGAGTTGCAAGTAACTTGAAGGCTAGCAAAAAGGGTTTCTACAAGTATGTCAGCAACAAGAGGAGGATCAGGGAAAGTGGGGGTCCTTTACTAAACAAGGGCGGTAATATAGTGACAGAGGATACAGAAAAGGCTTAAGTACTCATTGCCTTTTTCACCACAGTTATCACAGGCAAGGTCAGCCCCCAAACTACTGCACCAGGCAGTATAGTTTGGGGAGGAGGTGAGCAGCCAAGACTGGCAAAAGACCAGGTTAAGGACTATTTAGAAAAGCTGGATATGTACAAGTCCATGGGGCCGGATGGGATGCAACCAGCAGTGCTCAGAGAATTGGCCAATGTGACTGCAGAGACACTGGCCATCATCTTGGAAAAAATTGCATCAATTGGGAGATGTCTTGCATGTCTGGAAAAGGGCAAATATAGTGTCCATTTTTAAGAGCGTAGTACGCTCGTAGTATGGGTAACAAGCAGGAGGAACTCACCCTCCTGCTAGCTGACACCAGCCTGGACATAGTGGGGATTACGGAAACGTGGTGGGACTCAACGCATGATTGGGTGGTGAATGTCAAGGGCTATAGGCTGTACAG
>NW_017729033.1:33353801-33365872 GCF_001723915.1 Gavialis gangeticus | reverse complement strand
AGGCTCCCACCCTGGGGGTTTTTAAGAGGAGGTTGGATGAACACCTTGCTGGGGTCATTTGACCCCAGTGCTCTTCCTGCCATAGCAGGGGGTCGGACTAGATGATCTGCTAAGGTCCCTTCCGACCCTAGAAACTATGAAACTATGAAACTATGAAGAGTAAATATATTGTCCATCTTAAAGGAAAGGAAGAAGGAAGATTCATGGAACTAAAGACTGGTCAGCCTCACCTTAGTCCCTGGAAATATCATGGAACAGGTCTTTAAGGAATCGATTTCTAACCAGTTGGAGAATAAGGTGATTAGGAACAGTGTAGGCTGCTATGGGCAGAGACTGGGCAGATCACAGCAGGGTATGTTTGGTCTCACTAGTTGGGCTGACCAGTTTTACTTTTGCTGCTGGCTTTGGCCAAGGACCCACTATTCAGGGTCCTTGCCTCCGCTGCAGCCAGGCTAGTAGATAATACTAGGCAACCACCCAGGCTTGGTAGCAATCCAAAACAAACAAAAGAAGTTAAATAAATAAGTTGGCACTTAGCTGTCTTCCAGCGGTTCTTCCAGGCTTCAGTTTCTGGTTGCCTCTTATCCTTCAGAGGCTTTGCAGAGCCTTTAGGCTTGTGCAACAAAGCAAATGATCAAGCAAACAAACAAACAGAGCCCTGCTCCGGGCTCTCCCGGTGGCTGCTTTTAACCCCTGGCTACTCCAGACTCCAGGCAGCCTGCTTCCTGGCCAGATGCAGCCCCTTGAGGCTGCTTTCAGTGTATTTTAACCTTCCCACTCACGTGACTAACCCTCTCTCACTCCCCACACCTGTGTCAGCTCCCTTGCTGTGGGACTCACTGTGTCCCAGGACCTGGTTCCCCAGCCTCCGGTGAGCTCTCCCAGGTCTGGGGTGGGTGTGCAGAGGTGCTTCTGGGGTGTGGGGCTGTTCAGATTCTCCCAAACCCCTAGTAATCTGTTACAAACAGTTAGCATGGTTCACCAATGGCAGGTCATGTCCGTCCAACCTGATTGCCTTCTATGATGAGATAACTGGCATTGTGGATGCAGGGAGACCAGTGGAAGTGATATACCTTGACTTTAGCAAGGCTTTTGATTCAGTCTCTCACAACATTCTTGCAAGCAAGCTCAGGAAGTACAGGTTGGATTAATGGACTGAAGGTGAGTAGAAAACTGGCTGGATCATCAGGTTCAGAGGGTAGTAGACAATGGCTCTATGTCAAGTTGGCAGCCAGTATCAAGTGGAGTGCCCCAGGGGTCAGTCCTGAGGCTGGTTTTGTTCAATATCTTTATCAATGACCTGAAAGATGGGATAGTAGGCACCTTCAGCAAGTCTGAAGATGACACCAAGCTGGGAGGAGTAGTATTTATACAGGAGGGTAGGACTGGACCAAAATAAATCTCATGAGGTTCAATAAGAATAAGTGCAAAGTCCACAATCCCATGTACTAGTACAGGCTGGGGACCAACCAGCTAAGAAGCAGCAATGCAGAAAGGAACCTGGGGTTACAATGGACAATAAGGTGAATATATGCCAACAGTGTGACTTTGTTACCAAGAAACCTAATGTAATACTGGGCTGGATTGGTAGGAGTATTGCCAGCAGATCAAGGGAAGTGATAATGCATCTCTGTTTAGCATTGGTGAGGCCACATCTGGAGTACTGTGTCCAGTTTTGGATCCCCCACTCCAGAAAGGTTGTGGACAAATTGTAGAGAGTCTAAAGAAGTGCAACAAAAATGCTTATTGAGGTTGGAGCACATGACTTATGAGGAGAGCCTGAAGGAACTGGGCTTATTGGAAATCTTTACATGTGCTCTGGGTTTGGGGTGGGGTGCATAGGGGCACTTTACTTAGAGTGGCTCTCAAGAGTTTTTCTAATTAAAGTGTCCACAGTATCTTGTGTATTCAGGGCCCCACACTTCAAAATGTCAGCAGAGGCACTTTAACTAAAGCTCATTTGATGAGCTTTAGTTAAAGCACCTCCGCTGTTATTTTGAAGTGGGGGGACACTGAATACACAAGATGCCAAGGCTGCTGAAGCATGATAAGTAGCATTGGGCACATGTATAGATACCCATTTAGTCTGGAGAAGAGAAGACTAAGAAGGGATTTAATAGCAGCCTTCAAATACTTGAAGGGTGGTTCCAAACAGGATGGATCTGGACTGTACTCAGTGGTGGCCCATAATGGAACAAGGAGCAACCATCTCAAGTTATAGCAAGAGAAATTTAAATTAAATATTAGGAAAAACTTTCTCAATAGGAGGGTAGTAAAATAGGGGAACAGTTTGCCTAGAGAGATTGTGTAATCTCCATCCTTGGAGGTTTTTAAGACTCAGCTAGAAAAAGTATTGGTTGGGATGATCTAGTTGGGGATGGTTCTACTCTGAGCAAGGGGTTGGACTAGATGATGTCCTAAAGTCCCTTCCAACCCTATGATTCTATGCAAATCCTGATAGGTGTTGGATGCCAACTTTAATAGTTTTTCTGTTTTCTTCCATTTAATCTTCCTTCTTTTCTCTCTTTAGCAAACATACTGCCACAGCAGTTTGGTATTGCTCTGTCTTTACATTGATTTTTTTCAGAACATTTTGAGAAATTGTATTGTATGTTGGAGAGCTACAGTAGCTGTTACAGCAATAAGAACAGTAGTCAGTAGTATACCAGTTTGGCTTTTGATATAGGCTAAACTGGTTATTCATGTTGAATAATATCCACTTGTATGCTAAGAGCTAGATACAATACATGGCTTATAGAATGATTTACATAATTTAGAGATGTAGAAGTTAAGAGCCTCAATGCACTTGGATTCTGAAGCAGAATTTAAAACCCTGAAGAACTGCCTAGGTCCCTCATACAGGACATGGTTCCCCATAAAGAGCACTTCAGAATGGGGTCTAAAGCCACTAAGCCACTGGAAAGGAGTCTCAGAGATAGCTCCTTCAGAGCCTCAGCTTTGTCACATATTGCAAGAGGAAAACAACAAAATATTGACATAATTTCAGAGAGTGCAGGGAGAAAAAATAAATTGAAAGTTTTGAGGACAATAGTCCTCAAAAAGAAAAAATATATAGAAATTCGAATGAAATTCCCATGTACTTCACTATTAGAAGAAATACAAGCTAATGTGATTCTGAGTTAAGAAAATGGTGAATCCCTGGATTAACTCATTGGCAATTTAATTAAGACAGGATTGTTTTAGACATAAACAATTACAAACTAAGAGCAAGGTTACTGAGAGAACCTGATTTAATTCTATAGATCAGTTGATGGCTACAGAGTTGAAGAACCAAATAATGCATAGCTCAAACAGCAGCCATAGCCAAATGAAGCACAGCATTAGTCAGGGGGAAGAACTTTAACTTCTTGTAGATGTAACACTTGCTATATTTGAAAACTAACAATGTTCAAGGATCTGTAAATAGAGAAAATAAGAAAAGCAGTCAGCAAAAATATACCATTGTGAAGCACAGGACAACACTAAAAGAGTATAGAGTCATCCATGGGAAATGATAGAATAGGGTAACACAATCAGATTAATATCTTCTGAAATAAAGGAACCACTGGTAATGGTTAGAAGACATGGGCTGTGACACTTCTTGTTACCATGCAAACGAGGGAAAGGAACATAATGTAATGTGATTACAAAGGGAATGCTAAAAACTGTCACTGACTTTCACATGCAAAATACCAAAACAAAATCTGTGTTTCAGAGATGAAACAAAATGAATCTTTGTGGGAAAGCATCATTGACTCATGATTAAAGAAGACTATTAGATTCTAGAGCTTAGCTACACAGACTTCATTAGATCTATATCAATTTATACCAGCTGAGGATTTAGCAATTTGAAACCAAGAACCACTGGATTTCCTCCATGTTATTCTCACTACAAGTGTACAACTTGTTTTAGAGAGTGGGCAATGGGGAAGTTGTACCCATGCATATTGCACTCAAAAGACTGCTGTTTTATGTAGATCAGATGACAAAATTAGAACAACTCCTGACATTAAGGTGAATCTTGCTGTCTCACCAATGATACATAAAGCAACAGTGCACAAACACAGAGAATATATCAGGCTATGATGATAGTTGGGGAGTTCTAACTCAAGGCAGCTTAAATGTAGGCAAAGAGCTTTGACTAAAATCAGAGAATTACCCTGACTTCAGTAGAAAGGACATCCTTTTAGATGTGTTTATGCTGCACCTAATGGTTTACCTGCAGCTAATGGTTAAGCTGCACCTAACGTTTACGCTGCATCTTTGGTGCATTTGGATGACTTCAGCTACCTAGACATGTCATAATAGTTGAAGATCTGATCACTCACAAAGCTTCCTCACTTGCATCAAGAAACTCTATCTAACTCAAGAAGTCTACAGGCCAACCAGGGGCAAGGCGCTCCTAGACTTGGTTCAGGCCAAAGGGGAGGATTTAGTGAGCGACCTGAGGTTCGAAGAGAAACTCGGCAACATTGACCATGAGATGATCACTTTCTCCATCCACCGTAAGTTGGGGAAATCAGACAGTAGAGTAGAAATCCTTGATTTTAGGAAAGCTGACTTCCACAAATTTCTGTAGACCAACATGACTACAACCAAAAACCCAGCATTCACTTCAGTTGAACTACATTGGATTAAGGCTAGTGTTACCAGAGATGTGGCCCAACTCTGTTGAAGTCAGTGTAAAGTCTTTGATTGATTTCTCTGCCTGCTGCGTTGGGTCAAATTATGAAAATTTGGCCCCTATCCTTAATTACCCCATAAAACTCTTTGCAAAACCTAACTT
This sequence comes from Gavialis gangeticus, assembly GCF_001723915.1. Classification (NCBI taxonomy): domain Eukaryota; kingdom Metazoa; phylum Chordata; order Crocodylia; family Gavialidae; genus Gavialis; species Gavialis gangeticus. The sequence continues at coordinate 33,361,086 of NW_017729033.1, read as the reverse complement.
GTCTTATAGTTGAATGTTGGAATAAATAAATCATGACTCAAAGATCTTTGGCTAATTTGTTCTCTCATTGTCACCCAGACACCCTTATTTATTTTATTGCAAATCTAGTCGATTATTTCTAATAAAGTCTGACTCTGCATTTCCTGTCCTCTTAAATCTTTACAAATCTACCCCCTCCCTCTCCCTCCTCTTTTCTACCTTTTGTGAAATTACACTTAAATCTCATAAACCTATGAATTTTTTAGTTATGGAAATAATGCTGGATTATGCCTTTAATAATAACTTTAATTACTAGAGAAAACTGGAAGGAAACACTTCAACTAAAATCATTGTCAGACCTTTTAATAGTTTTGGAAAGAGTTCTCCCTTCAATATATTTGATGTTCCTCTGTTTAATTGAACTATTGGGTTCGGTAATACTAATATGGGTTCAGTTGTGCTTCAACAGGTTCTACTGGCAAAAGTTTGGGATTCATCCTCAGCTGGTTTAACTTGTCCAAGCTCTATTTACTTCAGTGGAGTTGTAGTAATTTACATCAGCAGAGGGCGTGATCTACTGACTTGATTTGAGAGTATAGTGGATCAGCTCATTTACAGTAGATTTATTGTTTGCTGTGGGTAAGGCTGAATAAATAAGTAGTAGCACATGCTTTAATCATGCAGAATAATTCAGACTAACAAGGCAATAATGCCTTAGGAACCAAGGAAAAGACACAGAAAGTGAAATTTCAAAAGGTCTTTTACTTATTTAAGTGCAGTTGAATGATTGCTGAGTTGAAAATAGTACAAAAGAGTTTTTAGCAAGCTTTCGGGTGCAGTAACCTTTTGTCAAGCATAGGGAGTCTCCGCTGGTCTGAGACTCCAAGGAATGAGAGAAGCTCAAATTGTGGCAAGATGTCAGTGAAAATGTAAATGGGTAAGGACAAGCAAGACAGCAGGTAAAGCAAGGGAGGGGAGAGAGAAAAAAAAGTCTCCCTCTGACCTTTTTTTCCTCTTTCCCCCTGCTTTCTTCCCCCTCCCCTCTCCTGCTTTACCTTCTGTCCTGCTTATCTCTACCTATTTACATTTTCACTGACATCCTATCACACTCTTAGCTTCTCTCATTCCTTGGAGTCCCAGACCAGAAGAGACTCCCTATGCCTGGTGAAGGGTGACTGCATTCAAAAGCTTGCTAAGAACTTTTTTCCAGCTACTCAGTTGGTCTAATAAAAGATATCACTTCTACTCAAAGAATCTTGCCTACTGAAGTGAATAGAATTCACCCAGGTGTAGACCTGAAAACTCGAGATCAATATTTGCTGCTATGGAATCAAGGAGAGGTAGTTTGGAGTCAGGCAGAAGGCATGGCAGATATGCACCATATCGACTAACTAGATAAGATATATACAGGGTGCAGGGTTTCATAAACTGAAGTTTGCTTCATCAGTTGTGATTCCTCAAAAGATGCAAAAGGTGGAGGGGATAGAGAGGGACTGTGCCAGGAGAAGTAAAGAAGTGAACAAATCAGTCTAAATTGGCCAGACAAGGCAATCTCTACATGCAAGAATAAATGAACACCAATCTGATATCACCTGGAGGAACACACAAAGGCTTGCGTCAGAACACTTCAACCTCCCTGAGGACTCCATTGGTGACATCAAAATTCTTCTTCTCGGGCAGCAAATTTTTAAAAACCAGTTTGAATAGGAAACCGTAGAGCAAAGAAGTTATCCAGAAACTGTATTGCATTGAGTATGGTTTAAACATGGACTATGGCTTCTTATCCCATTACCTGGATTAGCCTGTGTTACCCTTTTATTCCTATAGGTTCTTTACTTGTTTGCTTCTCCCAGTACTGTCCCACTCCCCCAAGACCCCTCACACCTTCCTCTCCCTCCTCTCTTCTGACCTTCTGTATTAAAAACACTCATTCCACTGTATAGACTGCTCTATGCTGTCCTTTCACAGCATTTGATGAAGTGAACTCAAGTTCATGAAAGCTTGTGCTTTATTGTCTTGTTTCTTTAGCTTATGAGGTGCATATCTACTGTGGAATCAAATCAGGAGATAAGAATTCTCTTATAATATATTGATCATAAACTTCCACTCTTATTTACAGTGATGTGAATCACCACCAATATCACTGATTAGATCACTACTGCAGATTTACACCAATGTAATTGAAAGAAAAACTCTGCCTCTGAGAACACAACTTATGTAGATTTTCCTATTAACATCAGCTAAATCTTGTCCCTACTCACATTAAAGAGTTTCTGTCAAACTGTACTTTCCTGTTAGCACAAAAGAAAAAACATTACAAAATATCAACTACTTCTATTTACACAAGGGCTGATGCAGTATTTATCAGCATGAGCAATCTGAAGATTTATTCATTCTCATCTTTGGAAAACTTCTTTGTTGTTCTGTGACAAAAGATTTTGTTAGTACTCTGTAAAGTCTTTTCAGAATTACAGAGAAAAAGCCACTGCATTGAAAAAGACTGGAACATAAAAGAATTATATGAATAAGTTTCATCATGGAAATGCACATTTTTTTTTCTTAAGTAATTATAAAAGGTACAAATTAAGTATAGTAGTAAGTAATATTTCAATAAATCAATGGAGTGGAACATTGCATCCAAAAACAATACATTCTAAAGAATGTCAAGGTTTCAATGTCAAACACTTACAAGCAAGGAAATAAACTTAGTGTTGCCAGTACAATCTTCATCCATTTTGCCTAAAGTGTTTAATTAAATTATCATACTATTTTTCCAAGGGATCTGGCTTCATTTGGGGCACAGGGTGGATGGATGCTCACTAAGTAATTGTTTAATATTTCTTCTTGCCTTCAACTTTGAAAGGATGGGTGTGGCCCTATCCTTTGTTATACACCATTCATCAGGATGATTAATTTCCTCATAAACTTTTTTCTTAGTGTTTTCATTGTAGTTTCTTAAGGCCAGATTTTTAAAGGGCCATATTCTGGTTTCAGTTACAGTCAAGCAGTAGCGTAACTGAGGAAAGCTAACTTGGACAGCAACTGTGGTTACTACATTTTTTGGAGGAAGAGAAGCAGGTTCAAAAGCAGTCAATATTGCAGGAGTGGCTGATTGTGCCACCCCAGTTGGTACAGGGGGAGCTGGTGCTGTCCCTGATGCTGCACAGGTACTATGCCTCTGCAATATAATGGGAGTTAGATGCTTTTGAAAACCCCATTAGGCACCTACAACCTAGGTCTTCAAGAAGATACTGGATAGGCCTGGGATGGTTTAGATATAGCAAATCATGCACCTCTGCAGGTTGTTGGACCAGATTACCCATGTGATCCTTATGATTCTACTATTCTAAGTACCAATAAAAAAAATCAGGCCCTAAATATTTTATCATATTGATATTTATCTTCACAACATTTAGGTGAGATGAAATGACAGTATCATCCTCATTTTTCACATGACTAACTGAGACATAGATTTAAGCCAAAATTTAAAAAAATGTCAAGTAATATTGGGCACCCGATATGAGAAGCCATGGGTCTATAGCCACTGTGGTTCCCAGCAGTAAGCAAAAGCAATTAAAAGTACCACTTAGGCTCTGTATCCTTGGACTGGAACATGCCTGATCACCTTATAGGTCTGGCACGTATGCACTCTAGACAGCATACAGCAACTATAGGAGGATAGAAGATGTTCAGTATAAATGAAATCTTCAGGGGATGTAGCTGTCAGGCCAAATTGTATTGGGCATTTGTGAACTGAGATTTTTCTGATGCCTATATCTTAGCATTAAATTAAATTAAATTTAGGTTAATTTTCACAGAGAGAGCATATGGCAAAGCCGTAACATCAAGGCAACCACTTTTCAAGACTCTGCTCCAAATAATTTCTTTAGAGCTTCTCAAGAAAACTATTATAAGATTTTTTTTTTAAAGGGATGAAAAGAACATTTTTTATCTAACTTGCTTCTTGGAAATGGCCAAATCAGTCCAGCTGAATTAAAAACAAACAAACAAATCACCTGAGGTAGACAATTAGCACAGGAAAGTTCTGCCCAGGTGTTTTACATCTGGCAAAGGTATAAACAACTGAAAACACGGTTTTATAATAGCAAGTGTCAGTAACCTAAAATATATGTTTATATTGTAGTTTTACAATAATTTAAAGAGGGCTATGAAGACATTAGGAATTGTCTAAAAATTATAAGCAATATTGAAAGTGGGGGAGAATACAATTCTGTATTTATTACCTTCTGTATATTCTTTGCCATATAACTATGCTGAGGTAGTGTGTACTTATCAAAAGCTGATTGTGCCTTGTTTGGGAAAGGAACAAGACAAATCTATTCAACTACCCCAGTGAAGAGGAAGAGGGCTGCTGCTGCATGGGAGCAAGGAGTGTAGGGACATCAAATATGGCATCTTAAAGAGGGTGACCTGACCTGTCTTGGTCCTGCACAGCAGCAGTGGTTGCTGCCAGCCTACCTGCCTGGTGCACCATGCCACTCTGCCTCTCTGCTGGCCTCCAGCACAGAACTTTTGACCAAGTGGCTAGGACCAGCCTATGGAATCACAGCCAAACCAAGACATATGATCACTCTACTTCAAGAAGAAATCTCTTCAGTTTTACATGATACTTTCAAACTGTGCCTACCTCTCAGTGCCCACACAAAGTACTGAAAAGCACACTTTAGTAGGTACATTTAATTTCATAGCACTATCTGCAGAGATGATGGCATCCATTATTCTGCCATTCTAGTTAATATTTTTTTTCATTTTAGCATGTCATTAGGTTTTGAACCTGCAAAAAATGTTGAAGAGCATGGCAAGCACTTGCAATTTCTGGAGACCAATCCTGTCTGTATTTTCAATGACAGAACAAGTTACCCTCTGATATTTCATGCCTATTCACCACATAAACCAGGAACAGACAGTTCAATTGAAAATGGGATGATTACAAATGTCAACTTGTAGCGTGTGTTTTCTTTGTCACTTTATATAGTAATTCAAGTAAAAGTATATGCAGCTAAAATGTGTAAAGCCTCAGAGGAAACTGTTTTCGTTTTGTTTTTTTTTCTGGAGAAAGCCAGTTGCAGACACGTCATTACACTATGACTTTCCCAAGATCTGTATCTGATGAACAGATTTAATGTAGTCTTAGTTTAAACAAATTTATATAAAGTGAAATCCTGGTCCCACTGAAGTCAATGACAAAACTCTTACAGGCTTTAGGGAAGGCAGGAATTTATTCATAATTATTAATATAAATAAACATTACTCTGATAAACACTAGAAGGGTCCCCCCCCCATTTAGCATTTTACTGGATTCTTCCCTTGCAATTAGCTTTTACTAAAAGTACATTTTATTTAAATAAATGAGATTATTGACTTGGTATCAAGCAGAAATACACCAAGTATTCAGAGTGCATTAAGTGAGCCTTTCTGATATTAATATTGCTTGTTGCAACTTTATTGTGGATTTTAACTTCACTGCTTGAACTGTGATAATGGCATGCCAGAGCCTGCTTTAAATATACTGACTTAAAGTCACTAAAAGAGAGATCTGCATTTGAAAGGTATATATAAAATGCTTGGACAGAATTGCCCACATCTATAATATTCTTGGACCAAGGCATGTTGAAATTCCACAGAGAACTTCACATGAATGGGATTAAGACTGATCCTTCTGTTCTGCTACAGGGTGATTTCTGACTACTGACACTGGGTCTAAGTGTAAGGTCTGCACTTGGGCAAACTAAGTTAAATAGGGTGGCCCTTTAAACATGATCTAACCTCCCCATTAGCCCTCCCCTCACAAACAACTGCACTTAGCTTATGGGCAAGGTTCTCTTCCACCTACTGGGCACATCTACACGTGCCCCTATGGTGCTGTTGTTACTGCGCTGTCCTTTAGTACTCCTTTTGGAAGTACTAAATGACAGTGCAGTACCAGTCCACGCTGTGCTTTCCACATGGCGATGTAGCTGTGGCATCATGGTTTTTGCCCACCAATGCTATGTTGCAATAGTGCACTCCTATGGTGATGTAGTGTCACGTGTAGATGTGCCCACTGGGTATTACTGTATTGCCAAAGTGCTATTTCGCCCTGCTCAAGTCCCTAAAAAACAGTTCTTGGAAAAGATTCAATACTTTTCACTGCTTTTTAGGACCAATCTTATGTGTTAGCTGATAGTATACAATAAAAGTGGATGCATACTGGATTTTCAGGACTTGAAGAGGGTGTAATAGAATCAAACTTATGTGCCTAGGTCCACCTAGACACTTGCGTGAACAGAATCTGGCCATAAGTGTACAGTTCAAGTTTGCCCCGTGATGTTACTTTGTAAAGTAAGTCTGAGGAATTAAACTTTGTTAAATTCCATAAATTACACTGGGAGGAGGGGGAGGCATGGAGTGGTGGGGTGGGGCAGGCAGAACAGTCCTTGAAAAACCTAAAACTGAAGTATATGGGTTTAACAGAGTCATCCAAAAGAAGACACAGAGTAATCATTATAGGCGATTCACTCCTGAGGGGGACAGAGGACCCGATCTGTCATCCCAACTCCTTAGCCTATGAGGTCTGTTGCCTCCCTGGGGCTCATGTCTGGGATTTGACTAAGAGGATCCCCAAACTTGTCTGGCCCTCTGACCACCATCCCATGCTACTCATCCATGTGGGCTTGGAGCAATCTTAGCTGGGTCATGCATGATTACAGAGCTCTGGGGGTTGGGCCTTAGGGTCTGGGGCCTCCAGTAGTTTCTTTTTCAATCCTCCTGGCCATTATGAGGGGTCTGGCTTCTTTGATCACAGTCCACACTTAAGTGAGAGAGGTAGTGAATTGTTGGGAAGAGATGACATCCACCTCACCTAGAAAGAGAAGAAGATCCTCTTGGCCAGAATGTCTGACCTACTCGACAGAGCTTTAAACTAAGATTACTGGGGGATGGGCAGTCAATTAACAGTTCTAGCTCAGGTCATGCTAATTACAGTAATAACAACTTGGGTAGCCCAAGGGAACTCACTCTGACAACAGCCCAAGGATAGGTCATAGACTCATAGAATCATAGAGGTCGGGTTGGAAGGGACCTTGTAGATCTTCAAGTCCGACCCCCTGCCTGGGCGGGAGAAAAACTGGACTCAAATGAGTCCAGCCAGGTAGGCATCAAGCCTCTTCATAAAGACCCCCAGGGTAGGAGCCAGCACCACTTTCCTTGGAAGTTGGTTCCAGATCCTAGCCACCCTAACTGTGAAGTTGTTCTTATGGATGTCTAATCTAAACCTACTCTCCAACAACTTGTGGCTGTTATTCCT
>NW_017729033.1:33344490-33353409 GCF_001723915.1 Gavialis gangeticus | reverse complement strand
AGATGGGGACCACGTTAGCTATCTTCCAATCATCTGGCACTTGGCCCGAGCACCACGAGTGCTTGTAAAGCCATGCCAAGGGCCCTGCAATAACCCCAGCTAGCTCCCTCCCATCACACAAAGAAGCCTAGGGCTTCCCATGGCAGAATCAACTGCCTGTACACAAATGCTAGGAGCCTGTGAGACAAGCAAAAGGAACTGGCCCTTCTCTTGTGCAATAAAGATTACAACCTCGTAGGGATAACGGAGACCTGGTGGGACTCCACCTATGACTGGTCTGTGGGTATAGAAGGCTGTACCCTGTACAGGAGAGACCATGTTGGGAAGAGGGGTGGGGGTGCAGTCAAGGAGCAGTACACCCCCCTACAAGCTGGGTTCACTAACCAAGAAAGGTGCCTCGAGACCCTCTGGGTTAAAATACAGGGAGAGAATGGGGAAGGGGATATAACTGTAAGAGTCTATTACAGACCTCCCAACCAAGAAGAAGAACTGGATCGAGAATTCAATAGGGAATTGGCTGAGGCTGCATGCTCCCAATGCATGATTGTCATGGGGCACTTCAACATCCCCAACATCCTCTGGGAAGAGCACAGGGCCAAATCTGACTGGTCGTGTAGCGTTCTCACCTGCTTTGATGACCTCTACCTAACACAGGAGGTCTACAGGCTGATTAGGGGAGAGGCACTACTAGATCTGGTTCTGGCCAAAGGGGATGCTCTGGTGGGCAATCTGAAGATAGAGGGGAAGCTTGGTGATAGTGACCATGAACTGATCAACTTCTCCATTCAATGCAGGATGGGCAAATCCCTCAGTAAAACAGAAATCCTCAACTTTGGGAAGGCAGACTTTCACAAATGCAGGAGACTGGTCAGTCAAGGCGCTAATAGATCATGGGCCCTTAGGAAGAGGATTCCATAAGAAATGGTTATTCCTTAAGAACTCAATCCTAGAAGCGCAAGGAAAGTCCATCCCATTCTGCAGAAAATGCAGTCAGCGGGCAGGAAAGCCCCCTTGGCTAAATACGGAACTGGTGGACATCCTGAAACTTAAAAGATAAGCCTACACCAAATGGAAAATGGGAATCATCACTACAGAGGACTACTCAGCACTTGCCCGCACCTGTAGAAAGCAGTTCAGAAAAGCCAAGGCAGAAACTGAACTCAGACTAGCCTTCAGAATCAAGGACAACAAAAAGTCCTTCTTCAGATACATGGGTAGTGGGAAAAAGAACAAAGGCAATACTGGACCCCTGCAAGATAAAGTGGGGCAGCTAACATAGTTTCATAGTTTCGAGAGTCGGAAGGGACCTGAGCAGATCGTCTAGTCCAACCCCCTGCCATGGCAGGAAAGAGTACTGGGGTCAAACAACCCCAGCAAGGTGTTCATCTAACCTCCTCTTAAAAACTCCCAAGGTAGGAGCCTGCACCACTTCTCTTGGAAGTTGGTTCCAGACCCTAGCCGCCCTGACTGTGAAGTAGCGCCTCCTGATATCTAATCTAAACCTACCCTCTGCCAGCTTGTGACCGTTATTCCTGGTCACTCCTGGTAGTGCTCAGGGGAACAGTGACTCCCCCAATGCCTGCTGATCTTCCCTGACTAGTTTATAACAGGCCACAAGATCCCCCCTCAGCCTTCTCTTTTGGAGGCTGAACAGGTTCAGGTCCCATAGCCTCTCCTCATAGGGCCTGCCCTGCTGTCCCCTGATCTGACACCCAAGAAAAGACCAGTCTCCTAAATGAATACTTTGCATCAGTTTTCCACCCGCCCAAGGGGGTTACACTGTCACATAGAATGCAAAACAGCCAGGGAGTGGGAGATGGGTCCATAATTGATGTTGACCAGGTGAGGGAACACCTCGAAAGGCTAGACATCCATAAGTCTGCAGGCCCAGACAGAATGCACAGAGAGTCTTGAAGAAGCTGGCAGACATCATAGCATGTCCTATGACAAAGATATTTGAGAACTTGTGGTGCTTGGGTGATGTGCTGGAAGACTAGGAAAGAGACAATGTGGTCCCAATCTTCAAAAAAGGAAGGAAGGAAGGTTGATCCAGGGAACTACAAGCCAATCAGCCTGATGTCCACCCCTGGAAAGATCTTGGAGAAAATCATCAAGGGAACCATCAGCAACAAGCTAACAGAAAGCAACCTTCTGAATGTCAGCCAACATGGCTTTGTCACTGGAAGGTCTTGCCTGACCAATCTCATCACCTTCTATGACCAGGTGATGCATTGACTCAATGAGGTAGACAAGGTTGGTTATATACCTGGATTTCAAGAAAGCCTTTTACTTGATCTTCCATGATGTCTTCATGGTTAAGTTGGGCAACTGCAGCCTTGACCCTCTTATGGCCCAGCAGCTGGGGAACTGGCTCTGGGGTTGGACCCAACAAGTACTAGTTGATGGGAGTGAATCAACACGGCACAAGGTGACCAGTGGAGTCCCTCAGGGCTCAGTTCTTGGGCTGGTACTCTTCAACATTTTCATTAATGATCTGGATTTGGATATCAGATGCAGACATGGACAACACTAAACTGTGGGGGAAGACAGCCACACTAGAAGACAGGCTGGGGATACAGGTCAACCTGGACACCATTGCAAGGTGGGCAGACCAAAACCTGATGGCATTTAATGCAGAGAAATGCAGGGTGCTCCACCGTAGAAGGAACAACCAGCATCATACCTATAGGCTTGTCAGTGCTACGCTTGCTAGCACCATAAGCAGAAGAGTCTTGGGGGCCTTGATCGACCACAAGATGAATATGAGCCACCAATGCGATGCTGTGCCTGGCGAAACTAACCAAACTCTGGCGTGAATCCACCAATTCATCTTTAGCAAAACCAGGGACATCATCCTCCCACTTTACTTGGCTTTGGTGAGGCTGCAAGTGGAGTACTGCATCCAGTTTTGGGCACCTCAGTTCAGGAGGGATGTGGATAAGCTCGAGAGAGTCCAGAGGAGAGCCACCCAAATGATCACAGGCCAAGAGAGCAAACCTTACAAGGAGAGGCTGAGGGACATGGGACTCTTCAGCCTGGGGAAGAGAAGGCTCAGGTGGGATTTGGTGGCAGCCTATAATTACATAAAGGGAGTGCATCAGGATCTGGGAGAACAGTTGTTCACCAGAGCTCTCCAAGTAAGAACAAGGTCCAATGGCCACAAACTCCCAGAAGGCTGATTTAGATTGAACATAAGGAAAAACTTATAGTCCGAGTGTCCAGGGTCTGGAACAGACGCCCCACAGAGGTGGTGCAAGCACCTACTCTGTACTCATTCAAAAAGTGTTTGGGTGTTTATCTGGCTGGGATCATTTCTTCCCCTCAGATTTCCTGCCTATGGCAGGGGGGCTAGACTCGATGATCTCGTGAGGTCCCTTCCAGCCCATAACATCTATGAAAATAGACATCTATGAAACATCTATGAAATCTATGAAACTAAATACTGAAATAAATTTATTTTTATTATTACATTGTGAAACCAGAATGTACAGCTCTGAAAGAAATGCATATATTTATAGCGATTTCTGAAACATTTAAATATATTACCAGTCATGAAGCACTTTAAAATTCTTTGAGCCTGATTCTCTGCAGGTACAAACTGGCACAGCTGCACTGAAGTCAAATTCTTTGTAGAGTATTTGACCCTTTATATATTTAGTTTCTAGTCAGTGCTGCAGTTACTAAACAAACAAAAAAACCCAATTCTATTTATCATATTGGTAACCTCACAGGTTTCTGACAACTATAAAGACACTGCTAGAAGAAAAAAGGAGGCATGATTCTTAAGAGCTTTAAAAACACATTTTCATGAAATCCTAAACTTTTATCAGTACTTTTCTTTTACTAGACTCACCAAATTACATTATACCAGTCAGAATAGAGACTCCACAAAGATAGAATAGTGTCTGCTCAGTCTCTCTTCAACTTGACAAGATCATTAAAGACCACTCTCACTGAGTGACAGCAAAAAACTTCCCTATTATCTCAATGACCAGAGAATATTTTATTTATCTATCTGTTTATTCAAAATTACAGCCTCATTTCAATGGGATGTCTATTTACATGAATAGAATGACAGGAAGTGACAACTCCAACCCACTGCACTGGAAAAGCACATTAGGTGGAAGGTTTTGATGTGACAAATTCTGCAATGAAATGTTATTAATGTTGTAATTTAAGTGGTCATAATTAGGCTTCAAAGCTAACACCCCATTAAGATGAGCAGGAAAGTTCACATTTCTCATTGTTATCATTGCAGTCTGCATATTCAAGAAGATAACCATGAATCCATTTACAGTGTCAGGGTAATCTGCAAAACCAGAAGCTGCAGAAATCTTTTTCCACAGATTGTAGGCAAACAATTTGGAAAATATACACCTCACAGATAGTATCTATAGGATCCTATAAACAATACCAGGTACGATCCATAGGATCCTATTGTCACAATTGAAATTCACATCCAACAATTTCAAATAATTGTCTAGGGAGACAGGGTCATGGGTGTGAAGACCAGGGAGAAAAGAGTTTCATTCATTCACAGAAAAAAATAGGGTTTCCTCAACAGCCGTTCCTCAGATTTTGGGGTTATGGGTGGTTCTCTCTGTAATCATTTTAAAATGACCAACCCAGGCAATACTACAGGAATCCTGTGCACGCCAGTTCCTATACCAGGCAGTAGATACTAATTATATGTGTGTCTGTCATTCTCAGACTGAGGTTACATCATTACCCCTCTACAATTGTAAAATTACAGTTAGTACAAGAACCAGAAAGGACATTGAGTCAGGTTCCCCATTACCTTCTTCCTTGATTAGTTATTCAAGGAAAAAATGAGCATAAAACATGAATGCTACCAAACTGGAGTGATAGTGTTTCGTACTACAGTATGCTGGTGATAACGAGATGTAAAACAGTGAAGAAGTGGGTGGATAATTTGCAATTCTCGTCTTCAAATCCATTCTTTTCTTTGAATCCCAGAGGAAATGTATTTGCATTTCCCTGAAATGCAAAAATATACTTCTTATTTTTAACCTGTCCATTGTCATCTGTGATATTAGTGAAGATTATTCAAATAATTTTCTCTTACTTTAGTAACTTGAAATGAAATCAGATCAATCTGTAACTCACTAAGTGTTTTATACAAGTAGCACACCCAGTGACAGGACAATTTTAAACAACCTTCACTCATATGATTCATTTCCCTGAGGCTTTTTACATGAGTATTAATATGCCCAGAACTTCCATGCCAACAAGGATTTGCTTCTCAACTTGCTTGTTTGGTGAGAGTATTTCCCCACAGGCAACTGACTCATTACATCCAATTGGCAGCAACTATTTTATTATCTGAATTCACAAAGTCAGTGTGTCTTATCTACTCTACTTTTTCTATCATGTGTGAGTTACTTATTCTGGCACAGAGCCCAAATCGGTAGAACCCAGATCATGACTTAACATATGTCCAGGGATACGGCATAAAGATTCTTCTGCTACCACCATCCCATGCAAAGGCCAGAGACTGTACTGCAAGCCCCATACACCCTTGGAATTACATTTTGTTTGTCTCCCCAGCTCCACATGGAACTGCAGAGTGCCCAGGAGGAAGCAGGCCACACTAATGGCACTATATTTAGGCACTAGAGGCAGTACAGAGCTTCATACCAAAAGCAGGGCAAGGAAGCTCCCTGGATTGGGTAAAATGTTCACATCAGAGGACAATGACATCTAGGTCAGAGAACAATGACATCTAGGTCATGATTCACTGTCAACCCACACCTTCATTCCGGTGCAATGACAATATGAGATGCTGTCAGCAGGGCTGGCCTTACGGAAAATGATGCCCTGGGTGAACTTGTATTTTGGCATACCCCCAAGTTAGTGGCACTGCAGGCAGACTTAGGTGGGCAGGGGTACAGTCTGGCAGGGAGGTGGAGTGGCATGATGAGCCAGGCAGGTAGGACTGACTAGAGCAGACGCCATGCCACCTTCACGTGCCTAGCCTGGGCTCCTCCTGAGCAGCAGCTAGAGGTAGGGGTTGAGCTGGGCTGGGGACCACTCCCTGCCTGGGACAGGGATTGGCTAGGGAATGGGGAAAGCAGGCTGCTCACATGCGTGTATATGTGGGGCACCCCCCCCGACCCCTAAGGCTGGCCCTGGCTGAAAGATCAGAATGGCAGAATTTCACACCTGTTTGGTTATATAAGGTCCAGGAGGCATGACACTGTCCATCAGCACAATCACTGGTACCCAGAGATAGAAAAGTGACAGAAAAGGCAAGCAGCAGGAATGAATACAAATCATCAGAGGCAAAATAGGGCAGCTCTACAAGACAGGGGCAGTACACAGGGTAGCAGTGTCTACTGGGTTGCTGGCAGTACCAGCATGACTATCTGGCAGTGATACTGGCTGCTATCTCTACAGCCCCACTAAGTAAGCATCCAAGGCAGCTGCTCTGGTCTCCCCTCCTCCCTCTTAGTTATACTACTGCATGTCACTTGTAGACAGCAAAAACACATGCAACTACTCTTGAGAGTCATTTATACCCATTCTGAAAACTCATAAGCACATGCATGACTTAAATAATGAAAAAAGACAGGGTGTTTCATTGATTTTTTGGTTTTTTTACAGGACTGAGGTCTTAATTTGTAATAAGGACTCTAATCTACCTTCCATTGTCTCAGTGGACTTTGGTTCCTGCTCAAGATCAAGATATCTTGGGCTCTTCTGTGGTTCTTATAAAAACAGAAAAATTTAAACGTGAAATTTCAAAAATGACAAAGTGACCCACTTGCCAATCATCACCATGAAACATTCAAGATGAGAAATGTGTGGCTGACACTATAGTGATTTCAGTTATTAGTGATGTGAATCTTTTTTGGAATTAGTAATAAAGTAGTTACTAGTCTGCCATTTATTAACATTACCAAGTACTAAAATACTGTTATTCATCTGTATTAACATATTTTAGTTAAACAATAAACACCAAAAGTAAAATTCATTCTGTTCTATCTGTGCACTGACCTCTGCTTTTATCGGTAAATTCCTTTCCTTTGAATATGTGGATATGAGTGGGAGCAAAAGAATGGATTTCATGTGCTGTTCCTGTTATATGTCATTGATTAAAACAGTGAACGTCATCTAAAGGCTACCAGATACTAGTTTGTCAGTCTCCTGGTATGCTTAGCATTATGCCTGTGAGTCATTTTTTCAGTAATGAATCTTTATAGAGTTCTAGTCTACAAGTATCAGTCTTCTGTGCATCATGGCATTTCTCTGAAACAGACTTCCACAATTTTTTATGACTTACTACTTGTTTGGAAAGCTAGAAATAATATTTTTCAGAGGCATAGCTGGGCAGCTTTGCACTCTAGGCATGATCAGCTGCTACTGCAGTGGTGGCTATTTTGTGCTTCCTCACAGAGGCAAAGCCTGGGACTACTGTACCAGATGCCCCCTTCACTTATGCTACTGGTGGTTCTATTAACAAAGTACCCAGCAGCCTAATGACAAACCCAACTACAGTTTTAGGTACATTTAGACGTAACTGTTTATGCTAAATGTATTGATTTTTTTCTTTGTGTTTATGGAAGCCTAGATGAGATGGTAAATATACACGGGTAAAGAACAGGATTTAATACAAGAGGAGCATGGCAAGACTTGTGTATGTAATGAAAGAAAAGGATGAAAGTGGTTAGTTAATTTTTATTTTGCATCCTCTTACTTTGGGCATAAGTGTAAAATCTGATCTTCAGCCAAAATAAACTGATGTCATTCTGTTGATTTCCATGAGACTACTTCACCTTACACTAGTGGAGGTTTTGACCAATGGAGTATTTTCCTCATTAGTAACATATTTTATTTGTCTCAAAAAGTGCTACATAAAAGACTGAGTGGGTATTCACTTAGTCACTTGTTTTTATTTGTTGGCTCGAGCTTAGTTTTCCAAGTGAGAGAGGTTTTAATATTATTTTTGAAAGACACTGCTGGAATTTTCACTTAGATCAAAAGCCTGACCTTAACAGCAGCCACCTTTGGGAGGCATCAGCCACCTTTGGGAGGCATCCTATTTTCCAGACTTTCTTTCATAATTAATTCATGCATGATATAAATAAAAAGCTCATGTGTGATGTAATGCCATTCCATACATATGCGCACATATTATGGATACACACACTTGCATGGTTTATTTTAACCTCTCAGTGACAGGGATAAAGGTAGGTTGGTCAATATAGCTCGAGTTTGATCCAACTTTCACCAAAGATAATACCATTTTCCATTAAATGAAATGGAGTTGTATTGGAACTCAGGAAGAGAAGACTGGAAGATAGGATTCCTGTTATCTAGTCTTGACTCCATGTGTGTGAGTGAACCTCTGAATGCCTCATCTTACTCAGATGAAAACAGATCACTGTGAATTTGATAAAACATTTGTGAAATGTGTTGCAGCAGCAGGATGAAAGGCCAGATATCTCCACTAAGCATCCTTTTTTGCACTTATTTCCATACAGCAACATGGCTGACTCCTGTCTCATACAAAAAAGTAACACATGAATCACACCTGCCCAACTCAACTGGACATGAAACAGCCATGTAGAAAACTGGATTGAATATTTTTGATGTCAACGTTCAGCATCGATTTTCATGATTCAGATGGAAAAAGGCATCTGGTCCAATGGATTTACAGAATGGCCAAGTTCAAATAACATTCATAACACTCTGAATGGGTCAGACTAGCATGGTCAAAGGTTATAATATAAAACTAAACACCAAGTGGCACCCCTGCTCAGATCCACAGCAGCTGTGTCAGGGACATGATTTTTATGAGAAAAAAGTCAGAACTACTCTGGTCACTTATGCCTCTGATATGACCCTTTAACTGTAACATTTACATCTATGTTTAAAACAAAACAACCCCCCCCCCCC
>NW_017729033.1:33337121-33344400 GCF_001723915.1 Gavialis gangeticus | reverse complement strand
AAAAAAAACAACCCCCCCCCCCCCGGTTCCTCTAAGGGTGGCTGGATAAATGCAGTCTTTCAGTAGCTGATTCATCCAAAGGGTGAAATACGGGATTCACTAAGGGATTCTACTTAGTAATTTCCTCAGCTGAGTTGGGTTTGTAAAAGCTTTGTGCTATAGAAAAATCCTCTGCGTAAAAAGCCAATAATATTGTTGATTCCTCTGCTCCAAAAGTATTATCCCCTCTCACGTTCTCAGCCATTGAAAGGGCTGTAAAAATGCTTCATTTTACATGGAAAATATGGTTATTAATTGCACTCTACCAGGACTTAAATTATAATATATATCAATAGCAGTATGATTTTTGAGCCATGTTTTAAATAAGAACAGTTTTGACAGGTATGGACCTGTCCATAATGCTTCTTTCTAATGGAAAGCACACAGGTTTTAAGTTCCTTATAAATTACCACATGGGTGACTATGCAGAAAACCTGACAGCTTATGTCCTCACAGAAGGAGGATGGGTTAGTAGCCACATGGAAGATATGGGCACATGAGCTACCAAATACATGGAGCCCAATGATTCATGGAAGAACCTGCCTCATGAATTTTAGAGTAGCTGTGGTGAATAGCTACTGCTCCACACAAAACATTTCCACTCAAGACACTGTAGTGCATCCCAGAGGGAAGGTGCATTCATTGACTCTCCCATGCTATTTGTGTAATCATAGTCCCCATGAAAAAAGTGGAAACTGCAGAGGGGAACCTTATGTTGCTCATTATGCTGTTTGCCTTGCCTGTACGTGGTCTCTAATTTCCCCAGAGTAGCGTTCAAATGGGATAGGTTCTGCTCCCTCCAAAGGCATTCAATATACCCACTGCTCTGCTCCTTCCATACAGTGTGACTTCTGGACACATTTACCCAGTCCAGTGTTCTTCTCCAGTGCCACACATTGCATGGGTCCCAAGTACATGGGCTTCTATTACATAATTAGAAAAGTTTATCGCTATATAAATATTCTTTTGTGACAGCAGGGGCAAGACTGTAATTCAAAGAGCACACACAACCAAAAGTAAAAGTAATACAGTAATAACACTAATATCACTGTCAGCACAAAAAACCTTAACCCTACCTTGAGCAAACAGCAAGCTTTACTGCTCTTATTGGTGTATCTGATAAGCCGTTACATAAATGTTCCATTATTCATACTTGCGCAGGAGTTTTGTTGTTCAGGTGAACACATTCTACTCTACAAGTATCCATTTAAAATGGACCAGCAAGTATTCATAAAATCATTGACCCCATACAAACATTAGAACACTTAGAAATGACAACAGGACTGTTGGAACAGAATAAAAAGTCTCTGGTGAATCTAAGGGCCATTGTCTTGTGTCCCCCTCCTGAAAATTACTTTACTTTCAACAAAATTTCTGTCTACTGTGTCAAATCCTGCACTGGCATAGATCAGTATGGCTCTATTGAAGTCAGCTGATCTATGCCAATTTTATACCAACTGATGATCTAGCTCACTTATTTCTCCTACAATTCAGTGTACTGTATCACAAGGTGAAGGAAATGAGAAAATGAACTGATGACACAGATATGTACTTCAGGCCTGTAATATATAATGCCACTAGCATAGGTTAAGACATTTCTATAAAATGTACAGTTGGTCAAAATCTTATATTTTACAGCAACAGGTTGATTTCAATTAATGAAACATATCATGTTGACTTTCTTATTTTATTTTAATAATGAGAGAGGTAGCTGGCCTATTAGTCTGAAGTCAGGCAGAAGGCAGGGCGGGCTGACACTTTAGGGCAGGGGTGGGCAAAATATGGCCCGCAGGCCAGATCCGGGCCATGAGCCCATTCTATCCGGCCCGCAGGGCCCCTAAAAAAATTTGGAAAATTAAAATTTATCTGTCCTTAGTTCAGGGACCAGGGGCAGTAGAACCAAGAAGAATCCTTGGCAGGCTCTTGCAACAGCAGCCCCCCCTGGCCCTGCCCCCCGAGCTGGAATTCCCAACAGGGACTTCTGGCCTGGGATCTTATGGCTGCCCTGGTGCATAAAGCTCAGGTAAGGGAGGCGGGGAAGAGGCAGAGAAGGAGCTGGTGTGGAGCATGGGGAAAAGTGACCCCTCCCCCACCCCATGGCCGGCACTCCCTGCTGAAGCTGCTCGCAGCCTGCGCGGGGCTGTCCTGAGCAGGCACAGGCAGCCCCACACGGGCTGTGAGTGGCTGCAGTGTGGGACGCCAGCCACAGGACAGGAGAGGGGCTGCTTTTCCCGTGCTCAGCACTAGCTTCTAACCTGGCCCCATGCTGGCTCCGGGCTCACCCATTGGGGTTGAGTGGCAGTGGCAACTGCTGCAGCCTCCCTGCTTTCCATGCTGGGCAGCGTTTGCTGCTGCGGCCTGCCCAGAGCTTGCACTGTGGTAGGCTGCGGTGATGTTGCCACTGCTGCCCCTGTGCTGCTCAGCGCACAAGCTCTGGCTGGGCAGAGGCAGTAAACATTACCCGGTGTGACAAGCGGGGGGGCCGCAGCTGCTCCTGCTGTGGCACAGCCCCGACGGGCGAGCCTGGAGCCAGCACGGGGACCAAGCTGGCAGTGGGGGCAGGTTACAAGCTGGTGCTGAGCATGGGAAAATGGCCCGTCACCCACCCTGCACTGCAGCCACTCGCAGCCCACCTGGGGCATGGGTGAGGCATGAGTATTAGTAGCTGACAACTTACTTCATCAGATTCTCGGCTTTCTGCTATTTCAATAACAGCAAAACCTCTTCTTGACTTCATTGTCTTAATTAACTTAAGGGCAGATTCCTTTACACCTATTAGGTGCATAAGCATTTAAGCAACTAAGTACAATTCTATTCCACTCCTCTTGAGTCCATGAAGAAACTGCTAATGAAAATGTTGAGTGGGTCTTTTTCTTTCACACAGCTTTTTGTAACTCAATCTTAACGGTAAAGTATGTATTTATTTATTTTAACAAAAGAAGCTACATTTATAGATTTTCATGGATTTTAATTTTAATTTTCCTGGTGTGAGAGGGGAAGAGACAGCAGACAAGGGCTTTCTCCATTTTCCCCATGCTCCATAACAGGCAGAGAAACACTGGGATGGCAGGCTCAGGTGTGCCGGTTTAGGAGTCTGAGCCTGCAGATTGGAAAAAGAGAAGGGCAGGGCCTGAGAGCACAGTGGGCTGCAAGAGAGGTGGGGGAGAGAGCATTGGGCAGGAGATGGAGACCTCAAGGGAATGTGGACCAGAGCCAGGAAGTTGCGCACAGCCCAGGAGGCAAGCTGGGCTGTTTGCATGTCCCAGCAGAGGCACGATGAGGCAAAGCTCCTGGAAAATGTCCCAGAGAGGCTGCTGAGCAAAGTGGGGAGAAGCACAGCTTCCCAGCTCCAGTATGTGTATGGCCTGGGAGGAGACTTGGGCTCTTTGTGCACCCCAGCAGAGGCATGCTGAGGCAAAGCCCTGTGAAAGAGTCTTGGAGAGGCTGCTGATCTTGGTGACAAAGTGGGGAGCAATGTGGAGCACAGCCAGAGTAGGCTGCATCTGGCAACACAGGTACCTCATGGGAAAGTGAGGAAGGGAGCTGTGGAGCACTGCTGAATGAGGCAGGGAAGTAACCTGGCCCTAAGGCTGAGAGAGAGAGAAGGGGAGGTGACCAGTGAGAAGCCAGGAAGTCCGAGTATGGAGAGGCCCCTGTGGAGGGGAGGAAGTTTAGGGCCAAGCCAGGCTGCAAAGTAACCAGCAGCACAGAGGCCTAGGGTGGCAGCTAAAGGGGCAGAGACACAGTAAAGGGCCCCTAGTAGAGCTGTGAGGGTGCAGCAGGAAGCTGACCATCCTGTAGAGCACAAGGCAGGAACACGGACATGAATGCATCTCAGTGGAAGCTGGCAGGTACTTCATGTTGGGTGTTTTCTGAGTTTTCCTTACAAGAACTTCATCAGCACAAGGTCACAGTAAATCTAGTTACAGGGACATTAGCTCATAGCCAAAGGATGGCCTAAAAAGAACTGCTGGCCAAAAGTCTCTCATCCCCTTAATGGTGGGACATTCAGGTGAGAAGCAATCATTTATAAGTGGAGCCTTGAGACGATAACATCCATTCCAGCACTGGATGTGGTAAGGGTGGGGCAAAGGGGAGTTTGGAGCCCCATGAAGAAACCAAAGGTGTGGGACCTCGTAAGCTACCTGCTGGAACTGTCTCCCAAGAAGGACAGCAAGTCATAGCAGGTGAGCAGGAACAGCAACCAGAACCAGCAGGTGATGCTATGTAAGATCCCACCCTGACATTGCACAGGGGTAGGGCGTCAATCAAGATGGGACTCAAGCCCTACAATATGTACCAGTGACATATGGACTTTAAATTTTAATTTAATTTCAATTTTATCACATTGAAAATAATCATTTTCTTTATCCAAATGAAAAAACTGAATTTCTAAAAACTAAACAATTCAACAGTCCCATATAATGTTTTTAATATAATTTTTATCCACAAGAAATTTCAAAATGTTTGCTTTTCCTTATGATTTGGTATGAAACCAAATTTCAAAATGTAAGCATTTCATTCACAATGGAAATTCCACTTTCTATTAAACACAGAGATACTAGCTTTCTTTTCTTCAGCCCCTCTGAGCTAGATTGTACCTGTTTGGTACAGGGCACTGTCAGTGGGTGCTTGATAGGACTGAAGTCTCTGTTGATCTTGCACCCAGCTGGTCTGTGTCCTAAGAGAAAACCCACATTATCCTTGCAGAATCTGACAGCAGTAATCACCCAGTCCTCACCTGCAACATCTTGATGTAACTTATAGGCAGGGATCCTGGTTTTCTCGGATTTAAAAAAAATCCCCAATTTTCAGTTAAAAAAAAGGAACCCTAAATTCACATTTCCCCATGATTAAAATGAAACATCAATACATACGTATCCATATATTAGTGGTTTTTCATTTAAATCATGGAAAAATGTGCATTTGGGGTTACTTTTTTTTAACTGAAAATTGAGGAATTTTTAAATCAGAGAAAACCAGGATCCCTGTTTATAGGTACTGGGAGGTGTCCCCTTGGTGAAAGTTCTCTTCAAGGATATATGAGGCTTGTCTCCCCTGAGGCTCCAGCCTCCCCTTACGCCCTTGCCAAACACCAACCAGATGTTCTGATATTGCAGCACATTTCAGCCACCAACAGATGTTCTATTTCTTCAGTCATTCTTTTCCTTAGCTCCTGATTTCCTTCAGTGTTATTTTTCAGATGGAAGGCATCTGGGTAGATCCAATAGAAAATCAGTCACCACTATAACCAACAAAAGAACTGTAACTGCCACCAAACAGCATAGCCCAGCTAAGTATTAAACAGTCCTAAAGTCCCCAGGACACTAATGTTTTTCTGTTTGGGGTTTTTTTTTATACAATTTCATAGTTTCATAGATTCATAGATGCTAGGGTCAGAAGGGACCTCAACAGATCATTGAGTCTGAAGCCCTCCCTAGGCAGGAAAGAGTGCTGGGGTCAGATGACCCCAGCCAGATGCCTATCCAGCCTTCTCTTAAAGACCCCCAAGGTAGGGGAGAGCACCACCTCCCTTGGAAGCCCATTCCAAATTTTGGTCACCCCTACCGTGAAGAAGTTTTTCCCAATATCTAGCCTAAATCTGCTGTCTGTCAGTTTGTGACCTTTGTTCCTTATTACTCCAAGAGGCGCCCTGGTGAACAGAGCATCTCCGATCCCTTGATGCGTCCCCCTAATGAATTTGTAGGTGGCCACAAGATCACCTCTCCGCCTTCTCTTGTGGAAGCTGAAGTGGTCCAGGTCCCTCAGTCTCTCCTCATAGGGTTTGTCCGGTAAGCCCCTAACCATATGAGTTGCCCTCTTCTGTACCCTCTCGAGTCTATCAACATCCTTCTTCAAGTACAGTGCTCAAAACTGGATGCAGTACTCAAACTGCAGTCTGACCAATGCTGCATACAGGAAAAGTATCACCTCCTTGGATCTATTTGTCATGCATCTGCTGATGCATGATAAAGTGCGGTTCCTTTGCCTGTAGTTTTGGAAATGCTTCTCATTGGAACCAGCCTCATCAGTATGAATGACTTCAATTAAAGGTAGAGCAAAAAAATTTATACTCCAGGGGTAGGCACAGTATTTGCTCACAGCTGCCCAATATTCTTCATCTGTTCAGTCTTCACCACCCCGTTAAAGAGTTAAACATCAATCAGTGTTTTCCCACTAAGTTATATGATAATATACCAAACACAAAGAAAATAAGAAGGAAAACAACAACCTTTTTCCCATTGAACTGCTTTCAGTGGCTTTCTCTGTCTCAACACTGCGGCACCCACCATAGATGGACCCTACAGCACGTATGCCCAGTAGCCAGAGCTCCTCTGAGCTCTGAGACTGGAACTCAATCTTGTCCCCACCACACCGGGGTGTCCGTTGCACTTTCCTGGACTACGGTCAGAATCACTTGCTTGTTTCTCCCACCCATTCTCTCTCTCTCCTTCTGCAGGTTCCCCCTCTGAAAAAGGGCATTAAGCATGGGAGATGCCAAACTGGAAAGACTGGTAAATCCTAAAATGGCGTTCCAGCAGCTGCACTTCTCCCTGCATCAGTCCGGCTTCCCATTGGTCTGGTAAGTTTTCCTGATCTCTTTCCTTTTTCTCTGAAGAGGCAGAGGAAGCCTCTTCACAGGCACAGTAAAGATTAGTGCTGTATTGCAGTGCCCTAGAAGAAGTAAGAGAAAGATTTGTGTCCCAGAGCTTACCGAGTGCCCTGGGAGGAGTGAAAATAATTTGACACACTATAAAGACCAATGACTATTTTACTTCTGATTGTTTTTGGAGGATAAAATGAACAAAGGAACTCATGTGAGTGAAGCACCCTGCATAGCACTTGGAGGAAGAAGCAAAGAGTGCAGGAGAGAAGACTTTAAAGGAGGCACCAAAGTATCAGTCTGTGTACTCATAACTAGAATGTCAATATAGCAGGATGTTAAGTTGTGGCAGGAGCAGATCTTTAAAGAAATGTTTTAATTCAGAGCCAGTGTAGTTTGATAATAATTTAGTCCTCCTATATTATCATTTAGCACAGGCATTGTCAACTGGGGGTACACATACCCCGGGGGGGTATTTTGAAAGGCTTTAGGAGGTATGTGGGGGTGGGTGGGGATGGAGTACTGCTGCCTCACAGGAGCAGGGCCAGGGTGGGGCGAGAGCAGTGGTGCCCTTCTGTGGGCCGCACAAACGCTGTGCTGCTGCTGCTCCTTGCCAATCCCGCTCCCCTCCCCCCC
>NW_017729033.1:33333988-33336941 GCF_001723915.1 Gavialis gangeticus | reverse complement strand
GTCCAGCCGCCCTCCCCCACTCACTGTCTGGCCATGTGCCACTCCCCCAGAGGTGCACTTAGTTAAAGCAGGGAGGGTGCCAGAGGTGTACTTAGTAAAACAGGTTGAAAACCCCTGATCTAGCAGGTGGTATTTGAAACAAATCCCACTGAAGGGTGGGAAGTGGGACCTTCTGGAGGCAAGGAAATACAGACAGTAAAGTAGAGAAAGTAGAAGAGACCTGTAGCAACAGGGAAGAAGGGCTGAGAGAAAAGAGCTGTCTAAACAAGAGCAAAGAAACTACATGTAAGCATCATGTCTCTTAGGTGCGTCATGGATAACTGATGAGCATCATGAATCATCATTACTTCTTAAGCAGTATTGCACCTTATCCTGAACAAAGAAAATGGCTTGTGCTCCAGTGTTTATTTTTTCCTTTGTTTGCTCCACCCAACAATTTTATCTTACCGCATTTCTATAAAATTGCTCTTATCTCCCGTTGTTGTATTACAGAACTTCGAAAAAAAACTTCTTACTCATGTGATCATTATTCATTCATTCTTCAGGGAAGTTTCTGTAAAAAAAAAAACAAAAAAGGATTGATGATTCAGTCTTGGATGCACTCTTGCCAAAGCCTGGGCTTTTTAGTAAGATTAAGATTTCTGTTGCTTCAAAGGCGAGGAATACAATAAGTTCACTTTGTGCCAATCTGCAATGGCTGAATGACCGAATACTACAATTGTATCACAGTCAAGTGTAATTAACAGGAAAGATATCTGAAATAAAACACTGAATTGGCTATGCCTTTGTTCATGCCCTTTACTGTTCCAGGCCTTACAGTTTAACACTTTCATCAATGACCTTGAAGGAAACTTAAAAACAGTTAATACAGTTTTCAGATGTACAAAGCTTAAGGGAATGGTAACTAATGAAGACAGGTCACTGGATGCAGAGCGACCTGGATCACTTAGTAAGGTGGGCATAAGCAAGTAATACATGTTTCAATATGTTTAAAAATGCAGGCCATGCTTACCAAATAGAAGAATGAATTCTGGGAAACGGTGGGCGTATCTACAAGAGATGCTTACTGCATGGTAACCAAATAACACTGTGCAGTAGTGTGCCGGTCAAAAAGTGTGCTAATAAGCTACTGTACAGTGTTATTAGGCTACTGTGCAGTAACCATCACCAAAAAACCATGTGCCGGTACTACTGCATAGTAACTATAGTTACCACTCATTTAGTTAGTATTTAATTAAGCAACTAATAAACTAAATGTGCAATAACTACTGCACATTAGTGAACATGTAGACACACCCAGTGACTCCTGAAAAGACATGAGGTAATGGCAGACAATCATCTTGAACGTAAGCAGCCACTAACATACTGTAGCCATATATAGACCTTGGGTATAGAACAAGTAATAAGTAGATGTAGAGAGATTAAATTACCTCTATGCTTTGCACTGTTTGCGAATCTGAGAGTGCGTCTACACTTACATCTGACTGTGTAGTTGTTCCTTGTACTTGCTTTAGCAACTACTGAACTAGCCATTTAGTACCAAATGTCTGCACAGTAACCTCCAGTACTGCACAGTCCTGGTGCCGCACGGGTCGTTTCTGACCCTACTGTGCAGTAGCAGCAGCAGCAGCAGTAGCAGCATGGTTCATACCCACTGACACTATGTCACTGTAACTCATAGCTATGGTGACAAAGTATCTCATGTAGATGCACCCAGTGTATCATCTTTATGTCCACAATTCCAAAAAGATACTAATAAATTAGAGAAGGAAAGCAATTTGATAATAGCAGGCAAAGAGAATAACATGAACAAACAGCTGGAAGTTAAAGCTAGGTACATTCAGACTGAAATAAGAAACACATTTTTAACAGCGAGGGTAATTCAGCGTTGGGACAATTTGCCAAGTGCTTTGGTAAATTCTCCATTACTAGAAATTGTTTAATCAAGCCTTGATTTTTTAAGGAGCTGGGTCTCGCACCGGAGCTAGGTCTCGACTGAGGCTTTTTTCCATTGCGCAGTCCTTTTAAAAGCTGCACATCCAGTTCTGGGCTCTGCACTTTAGGAACGATGTGGAGAAGCTTGAAAGAGTCCAGAGGAGAGCCACATGCATGATCAGAGGACAAGTGAACAAGTTTTATGAGGACAGGCTGAGACATGGGACTCTTCAGCCTGGAAAAGCGAAGGCTTAACAGGGACTTGGTGGCAGCCTATAAATATATTAGGGGTGTGCACCAGGATCTGGGAAAATCTGTTCACCAGTGCACCCCAAGGGAAGACATGGTCTAATGGTCACAAACTCCAGGAAGACCATTTTATACTGGACATAAGGAAAAACTTCTTTACTGTCCAAGTTCCTGAAGCCTGGAACAGACTCCTACCA
The DNA here is from genome assembly GCF_001723915.1 of Gavialis gangeticus. Classification (NCBI taxonomy): domain Eukaryota; kingdom Metazoa; phylum Chordata; order Crocodylia; family Gavialidae; genus Gavialis; species Gavialis gangeticus. Next base: position 33,334,560 of record NW_017729033.1, on the reverse strand, counting down.
GGAATGGTGAAAGTACCTACTCTGGACACCTTTAAGGCACATTTGGATGCTTATCTTGCTGGGATCATTTGACCCCAGCAGACTTCCTGCCCCTTGGGTGGGAGGCTGGACCTGATGATCTTGTGAGGTCCCTTCCAGCCCTAAAGTCTATGAAATCTATGACATCTATGAAATATGTGCTAGTTTAAACAGGAATTAATTTAGGAATGCCTTATGGAACTAGTTTTCCGGCAGGTCAAACTAGATATATACTGGCTCATTTAGGACAGGGGTTGCTAAGCGGAAGTATGTGTACCCCTACGGGTGCTTGGATGGGTCCTAGAGGGTACTCATGCACAGGCTGGTGGGCAGGGACAGAGTGCACCCCAGGGGGCAGCAGCGGCCTCTCCCACAGCACATTCCTATACTCCCATACTGTTGCCCCAGTCAGCCTCTGGTGAGGCTTGAGCAGGAAAAAAAGTGCAACTCTCCCCTGTGCTTCCCCAGCTCCTCCTAGCTGCAGTGTCCCAGGGCAGTGTCACAGCCTGGCATACTTAGCCCTGATAACAGGAGGGTGGGGAGGGGAAGGGTGA
>NW_017729033.1:33304560-33333818 GCF_001723915.1 Gavialis gangeticus | reverse complement strand
CAGGCGACAGCCACAAACAGCACACCATGATGCCTCCCCACCCCAGCTTGCTCTCCAGATTGGCTCTTACTCTCTTGCAGTTCTCTGAATGGTGGGGGGAAGTGTGTTTTGTGCCCGCCACAGCAGCGCACAATTGGCCAGATGTGAGGCACGTCAGCAGCTGGCAGAGCTGCACGTGCAACTGGCGAAGGTGATGGCAATGCTGTGCAGGTGCCTGAAAGCAGTTGTAAATTGAATTACTGTCTAATTAATCTGGCCCGGGACCTGCTAGCCCAGCAGGGCAACTTTGTAGTGCAGTGGCTCTCCTACAGGGCAGTGGGGCTCCAGCAGCTGCCCTGCCACCAGCCCCTCCCTTGACCGCCACACAATGGGAGCAGCCAGGTTCTCCTTATCCCAGGAGCTGGCCTGGGCCCCATTCACCCCTGCCCCACTATCTCTTGCACCTTGGGAGTTCCCATCTGGCCCCCCAGCCCCTTCCCTCTCCCATGCCCCACCCCTGTCCCCCACATGCATATCTACCTGCAGAGGTGGGGTGTGTCAGTGTGTGTATGCATCTGCATGTGTGTCTGTGTCTGTATCTTCATCTGCATGCGTCTGCATCTGCATCCACGTGTCTGCATCTGCATGTGTGTCTGTGCGTGGCTGCATCTGCTTGCATGTTGGCATCCGCGTGTGTCTGCATCTGTGTGTTTCTGCATCTGCATGTGTGCATCTGCATGTGTGTCTGTGTCTGTCCCCTGCCCATCCAATGACAGCAGGCACATGACACCTCATGGCTCTTGGGACAGTGGCAGCAGGGTGTAGAGTCCAGCCTGCAGCAGCAGTTGCCTTTACCCTGTACAGATCTGTGGGCCACACCCTCTCCATTCCACGCCCAGCCACGCACCACCCCTCCGCGCCCCACCCCCCGGAATACTCTTATTAAAAAGGGGGGCTGACGGGTGCACTTATTTTAAATGGTTGAAGGCCCCTGAATTAGGAAAATCACAGTAGGCCAACAATCTAATTTTCTAATTTTCTCCCTCCTTTTCTTAAGGTTATTCAGGTTATTCAGGTTGTATTATTTCCTGGTTTATTTCATCTGTCTCTCTTTACTCTTCCCCTCTCCATTTTTTTCTAGTCTTTATTTCTTCATTCTGGCCTTCTTTTTTTCCTTCCCTTGCTAATTCTCCCATCCTTTTCTTTCCATTTTGAGTCAGTGAGAAAACTGAGTCCAAGAAGCAAGGTTTATATTTCATTCTAAAAGATATGTGGTCATTCTAATCCCCTCCCATTAACAGCTTCAAAAGATTTGGCCCAGTTGCTGAAATAACCCCATCTTCTCTTAAACTGCTGTTTTAAGAGACACTGCCATGATATAAAAAATATTCCTAACTTAGTTTCAAACAACTAAATTCATTAACATTGATTTTTTTTAAATGATTAATTTCCTGTTTGTTTTACTTCTGTTTCTCAGCTTGGAGAATGCAAATGGACCTAAAAGGACAGATTTGTTAGTTTCATTTAGTGCACTTCTAGTCAGTTTCACTGTTGTGTTCTCAAATCAGAAGCATGATCCTATCATGGAAAAAATGCCTTTTTATTTTATTTTATTTTAAAGGTATTTCTTTAACCATATACCTCCAAAAAAAAATCCAACACAATTTGGATAAATAAATAAAAAGTGATGAAGCAAAGAAAGCTAAGTTCAGACTCTAGTTTATAGAGTCTTGGAGAGTATTACTGGCATGCTTAATTTTGCAAACTGTGCAAGCATAATAATTATGGCCATCTTGTGCTAAACAAATTAAGTTGATGGTCCCAGTGCAATTTCTCTTACACAGATACTCACAGTCCACCTGACACCTTTATGTTCTAAAACTAGAAGCAGAAGACCACTTTCCTTCACACACCCTGTACAAAGTGAGTGTAATCTTTGCTGCACAAAGTAGTAACTACTCCAATGGGCATGGGTTGCCCAGAAAGCCAAGACTGCACCTGGTATTGCAGCATGAGGGTACTTCCTTCGCCACTGCCAATGCCTTCCCAGCTATGCTAAGCTACCGAATGTTTTACTTTCCAGAGTCTTTAGAGTATCTGCTTCTCCCAGAGCTACATTATTTTAAATATAGAGATTAAAGTAAAAGAAAAAATAATGACAATTCAGCTGACACTGAGAAATCAGATTGGCAATTCTGACATTTTTTCCTCATAAAAACATTGATTAAGATCAAATGAATTTTATCACCTAATTCTGAATTGTACTTGTTCTTCAGATTTAAGTTTGTCCAACAAATGTAATCTAAACATATTTTGGTATGATTTTATACAAAAAGCAAGAAATTTAGAGAAAGATTCTGGTAGAATTCACATATTAATAAATTTCTCTGAGCAGTTGCTGTAAAATAACATTTTCTTTGTAAACAGAACACACAAAACACAGAATCTCTCATTTGTTTTCCTTGTTATTCTATGTATAATATATTGAGTGTGCAGTAACAATGCAGGAATGCGAGAAAAGATATTGTGGCAGTTCCAATAAACTTAATATGGAAATGGTGATAGACTATACTGATCCATATTCATCTGCCTGCCATATTCATCCCTAGTGTGATTCTAGTGATGTCAGTAGAATTACATCAGAACTGAATCTGGCCATGTATGTATTCACTTAGAAACAATACTGTATATTTCACTGAGTTATACTTTCAAATGCAAGAAACATGGATTGAAATGTAGTGAAATTGCATATGCCAATCTTAGTTAAAGTGAAAAGTGTACTGCAAACAGCACCAACATGCACTTGCCTTGGCAATGTTCCATTACCTTTGCTGGGAATACATAGGATATGATAAATGCCTGCAATATGCTGCAATAGTTGATTAAGTTATGCATGGATGGCAAATTGAGCAGATTTTGTCCCATGACGTGTGTACGAACTATTACATCCAGGGCAAGTCTAAAGTAATAACTGATCTGTAATAAGTAGGTCATATAAACTTATGTGAATCATTTACCCTAAAGCAGCCACCTGTTTCCTTTGGTATTTCACTATTACGTAGTGCTGGCCGTGAGAAGACACCTTCTAATTCAAAAATAAATAGAACAGGCATGAACAAGTTGTGCTTGTGGAGCTGAGGAACAGCAGGTGTTTCAACACATAGAAACTGAGATTAAAAAAACATAAAAAACAAACATAATTATTATCCTGACTTTTGGCTGGTCTTTTCTGTTAAAGGATGTTGGCACATTTAAGTGTGAAAGTTTTTTGAAAGAAATACAGGTCTGATAACTAGAGAAATTAGCACAGGGCATTAAATAAACCTTGCCATAATGTGACTTGGACTATAATTGAAATGCAATTATGACACTCTATGCCTTAAAATCACAGCCTTGTAAAATGGTTTCTAGTACATGTGCAGAGTTCCCATTATGTAGCAAAAATACAGTGACAACAACTAACATGGTCTCACCCTCACGAAAAAAAAGTATATTTGCAAGTTTTTCTTCTCTCCAGGCCTTAACCAAAAAAACCCCCAAAAACAAGCAGCAAAAGAAATGGCCAGGGCAGAATAGAACTTGTATTGATTATATTGATTCATTATGGAATATTGTTGAAACACTGGTGGATACATTAAAGCTATGTTAAAAACCCTTCATACTTCCTCACCAGACACATATGCACACAGAACATGTTGAAAAAGTGATTTTAAAAAACCCGTTTCTCAAAAAGTTATTTTCAAATATAGAGATAAAACAACCCCAGCCCCCAACAGCTGACAGTATAAACAAAGGGTTGGGTAAAAACAAAGATCCTGGTGACATTTACATCATATGAATTCCCTGTTGTAAGTTTTCTTTTAGGGATGGAGGAAAAGAAAAGTAGGAGGTTATTTTTTCCATTATAAAATCTGTCACCAGCTGCTCTTCTTCATAGCCCTAATTAATTCCTTCTGATCCAGTGCTGTCTCCCTCACACAAATGCCCCATTCATTCCAATGACAACACTTGCCCTGGCAAGAATAATTTTACATGAGTGAAGGTGGCAGGGTATTTACTGCCATAGCCTCAACTGAAGTCAAAAGAGCACATTAAACAGTTGAAAATCTGGCCCATAAACTACCCCTAACTGTTTTCATTTCTGTTCCCCCCCGACCCACACAGTCTGCGTAGCTCATGTAATTAATTGCCACTTACAAATACGGGAACACATAAAGGTGGAAGGGGTCACCTTTGTCATTGAGTCAAGTCACTTCCTGGCCCATGGCAGCCACAGGATGTAATCTAATTCATATAAAATTAATCAAGTTCCATCATAAAAGTAGTTAGATTTTTTTTTTTGCCCTCTCTACTCCTCCAGGACAGGTGTTGCAGAACCTCAATGCTCTCATGCTTAGAAACTAAATGCTGGACAACTATAGTGGACAACTATACCCATTTATTTTTGTGCCAATGTTTAACTTTTCTTCCTCCTGGGTGTTTACACCCCTGACATATTTATAGCATTCATATTCCCTCTAAGCCTCTATGTTGCTAGACTAAACACCACCAGGTCCTTTTGTCTCCTCTAGATCCCCCTCATAGGTTCTCCATGTGCCTGATCACCCTGTGGAACATTCTCTGTACATGCTCTGGCTTGAACTGAGAGCTCCCTATTAGCCCTTTCTTCTTCTCAGTCCTCTCCTCCCCTTGTTAAGACCCTGATCTGAGGAAACAGTGTATGTTTGTTTTCTTCAGTTTGTTTAAATGCTATAATTGGAATGGTTGGTTTCAGTCAGCATAAAAACAATTATATATTTTAATTTTCTACATAACTTACAGAACCCAGCACACAAGCTATATCTCTTCCTTTCTCTGGCTCAGCATTTTGGAACAAGCCGCATCCAAAGCCAAAATTTCCTTGAAACTTTTTCACAAAACAGCAGTGAAATCAAGAGCTTAGTAACTTTCTTGCATGCATAACAACACCATCCACAATTATATAAGGTAGGATAAAAACAATTAAAGCCTATAAATCCTCATGCTTTGGAGCATACTTGAAGTTTGCTTGAGGTTAAATAATTAATTATTCCTACAGTCACAGTATTTGATAACTGACCATTACAGGAATTCTTGCATCTTCTGGTAAGGGCAACTGTAAAAAACTGCATAATGATCTAGGGCAGGGGTGTTAAAATCATCCAGCCCTGCAGTCTGGATGAGGGCACAGAGTTAGTCTGCGAACCATATTGGGCCCACAGACTTGCTTCAGATGCCAGATCTAGTCCACAGGGCTGGTCCAGTGAGGGTGCTACCAGCAGTATGAGCCCCAGACCTGTCAGATATGCTGACTGTAGTATTCACACTGGCTCCAGCCCCACATGCTACATGCAGCATATACCCACCCTGGCCACGCATGCACCACACAGTACACGGGGCCAGTCTGGGGTGCATGCTACACACAGTGTATGGTGCAGGTCTGGGGAGCTCAGTCACAACGGACCAGCCCTGTGCCATAATCCCATATGTATACACATCAGCCATGGTGTTGGGGATAGTGTGCTGCATAAATCCGTTAAGGTATTGCAAATTATTCTCTTCCATTGCAACTATGGAGCTCCAGAATATATCTCTTCAAAAAGATGTCACTGGGCTGCTTTGGTGCATAATGCTCTTCCACTCAGCTGTGCCTAGAACTCTGATATAACCCCAAACTTTTCTATAGCTATATTTACCCCAAGCCCAATATGTTATCTTTGCATTCTGTGTTTGTCCATGCAATATTTCATGATGATCTGCTCAGGAAATATGTATACATCTTGCCTATGGCTCATCCTCATTAAAATAGCTGTTGCAACCTGCTTCAAATACTGAGACAGAAAGTGTCTTTTCACCTGTTTCTGCTCCTCAGTGGGTGCATCTACACGAGACAATTAACTGTGCAGCAGCGTAGTTTACTGCACAGTAAGTACGCACATCTACACATGTACACACTTACTGCACAGTAAAAACACCTAATTTGAACCTACAAATGCAATTAGTTACTGTGCAGTAATGCACATGTAGACATGACCCAGAAGCAGCCCTGCCACTAAGGGCCTTTCCTGAGGCTAGCCCCAGGGCTTGAGGCTGGAAGCCTCTCCTGCCTCAGGGCTGGGCTGCCTCTCTGGCAGACCCTGCCTCAGGCCTTTAAGAGTCTGCAGGCATTTTGAGCCCTGGGGCACACCAACAGGTAACCTGAAGTGACTCCAGGCCTGGTGTTCCCCTTGGCAGGCCATAGATTGGCAGGCCTCACCAGACTGCCTACACCTCTGCACTGCTGCCTGGCACCACAGTGCCATGTGGGTGCCAGGCCTGTGCTGTCCAGGCCTGCAGGCTGCTGCAGGCTCAAGCCAGGCCTGCCAGCACCTAGGCTTACCTTCTGGCTGCCAGGTACAAGTCCACATGCCCACAGCCCACCCCAAACAGCCTACCTTGAGCCTGCAGATGCTGCAGGTCATTGTCTCAGCTGTGCAGCTGTCAGTCCCACACCAGGCCCCTGCACTGAGCACTGCAAGCAGCTGCCAAGGCCTGGCAGCACAGGGAAAGCTGCCCACAGGCCCAGAGAACTGGTACAGCAGAAATTGCAAGGGCAACATCCTTGCCAACACCTATGCCCACACCCATGCCCACCACCTGAGACCCCAACTGGTCACAGGAGGAGATTGGCAGCCCCACGGCACTGTGAGGTGAGTCAGAGGTGCAGAACCAGTTTGAGCAGGGTAGGGGCTCAAATGTCCACATTTATGAGGGGCAAGCTGGTTGGGGGAGCACAGGCATGACTGATTGGCGCAAAAATGCCACAAGAGGTCAAGGCATAGCAGGCACAGTAGGCTGCCATCACTGACCACAATTGTCTGTCGGGAAGTGCCCATAACTCCATGACAACTGAGGGACGTCCTCGCATCCCAGGACCCAGGCCAACTCCATGGCAACTGAGGGACGTCCTCGCATCCCAGGACCCAGGCCACAGCCATACAGTGTGCAGCAGCATGGGTGGCCTGCCTGAGCCCTTGCCCTGGCCTAACACCTGCAGAAACATGTCACAGGCCTGCAGCTGCCACTCCTGCCAAGTTCCCTGGCTGCACCCTCCACCAGCAGCATGGGAAGCCTGTGCCTGCACCTGCTGTGCCAACTCCACAGCTCCAGCCCCCTCTACAAGATGCAGTCAGCCATGACACCACCAGCCTGCAGCAGTGCCAACTCTTCCCAGGTGGGGGCCACCAACAGGGCACCCACCTGCTGCACTCCACTGCCCAAAGTCACCACATGGAGCTACACACCATTGTCAACAGCCATGACCATGCAGAGTCACCAGCCACACCAGCCCCAGTCATGTGCTAAGTCCCACACTGGGAATAGGGCTCTCCCTGTCCCAGTCCCTGCTCCCAGCCTCTACCACTGCCCCTGCTCCCTACCTGGCCCCAGGTTGCCCCCATGCAGCACACAGGGAGGTGGGAGACAGTGCAAAACTTCATTAAGAAGCCTGTTCCCCTGCAGTTAGGCAGACACAGGCCTCTTACATGCCGAGGAATTTCTCAATGCCAGTGGTGATGTCCTCCTAAGCTGCGGGGGGCTTGAACACATAGTGCAGCCACAGGTAGCCCTCCAGGTGGTGGCAGAAATTGTGAGGCAGGCTGGGCTTGCTCCCCATACTGCCAAAGCTCAGGATCCCATGTCAGATGTACAGGTGCACCTGGATCACCATGACAATCAGCAGCAGCAGGGCACAGTGTGTCGGGCATCCTTCAGTCTGTGCAAACAGCTCCTCATGTACTGCCCCAGGACACCTCCCCAGAGAAGACAACTGTGTTTGTGTGTGGCAGGTGGGGCAGAGACATGGGCAGATGCTTGTCCCAGTTATTTGGAAGCCCCACGCCCCCTGATTCCTAGCACCATGGGCTGGGTGGCAGCACAGAAGCCAGGCTGGCTTTCAGGAGAGGCAGGTGCAGTGGGGTCTGGAGCCACATCAGTAGGTGCTGCCAGTATCCTGGCTTGTCCTGCCCTGGAAACAGGTCAGAAGAGGCAGGATGCCTGCAGCCAGCACCCAGCAGCCTACCAGCCCTCAGGGATCAAGCAGAGATTTGTGGGGGAGGGGGTTCAGCTGACAGCCACTTGATCCTGGGCCTGCCTGGCACTTACCATGATCCCTGCCATGATCCCTGTCCTACCATGAGCCCATGCATGCCTGACCCTCAGTCAGAGGCCTCCAGCCATGGTACAAAACATCTTATCTCTGAAGTGTTGCAAACTCACACAAATAGCTTCTTTCTCATGGCTCTACAAGGCCTGTCACTGCATGCAGAAGAGAGGCTGCACTTGGCAGCCAAGATGCAGCCTCAAGGTCACTGACTCCCACAGCTAGGGACATGTAGATATGCCAGCTCTGCCAGAGGACCCTGGATAGGACCCTCCTCCTTGCATGGCATTGGAGGACCATCTGGTAGACACTCAGGCCTGGCGGGTGGAGGAGATGCCCCACCAGAACAGGTGGTAGGTGGAGGATGTGGCCCATGAAGATGCACAGGACCAGGTGGACTGAGAGTTTTGTGAGCAGCTCCAGGCCCCAGAGCGTGAGCCAGTGGAGGCACTGCAGGAGCAGACAGTGATCCTGGGCAGGGCAGTGTAAACCACAGATGATGATCACCAGGTGCTGGACACTGTTATGACCCCAGCGGCCACCTTCATCCCAGCTGGTGCCCAACCCCCAACCCTCTACCTTCCCCCTGGCAGCCACCCACTGCCCAGCAACAGGCCCCGTATGGGCTTGGGAGGAGGTCCTGCACCACCTCCAGCAACCAGGAGCCTCTTTCCCAGCCCCCACCCCAGCTCCTGAGCCACACAGGCCCAGGCCCACTGCACGCCCCAGCTTCACTGTGGCATGCAGCTGGAGCTGCCTGCATCACGGTCAGTACTGCACACCAGTCCTGCTGACCCTGGACACCAGCCGCCATAGGGGAAGCCACACATGCCAGGGGATGAGAAGCTACTGTTGCCCCTGGGTGAGACCCTGACCCACCACACTCATCATGGCATGCACACCTGTGGGATAACAGGCAAAGGCTGGGGTGCTGATCACCTGGCCCTGGGCACTGCGCCCTAGGCAGCCCCACCTCAGGGCAGCACACAAAACACTTGTATATAGTTTTCATGGGGAAGGTTTTTTATTGTTGGTGGGTGGGGTGGGTGGTGGAGGAGCTCTGTTTGTTGGGGAATGAGGGCGGGGTTCTGGTTGATGTAAGGGGAATAAAAGCTTGTTCTTCTGAGATGTGTCTGCAGTGAGCATGGTGCTGGGAGTGGGCAGGAGGATGGGGGTCCATGGACAGCAGTGTAGGCAGGCTACAGCAGGGAGTACTGGAGCCAGTAATCAGCCAGTGCCTCTCACACCCAGTGCCCTGGCCCCTGCTGGTGGGTATGCAACTTTCCTGGGGCCTTGGCAGGGGGGAGGGGCACTACTGCCACTGCTGCCACAGGTGGTGCTCCCACTGCCAGGCATCCTCCCTGCCCCAAGCCTCCTCCACCCAGACATCATGGAAGAGCTCCCTGAGGCCTCACATGTTATGCAGCATGCAGGCTGTGACAATGACTTGGGGGAGGTTGTCCTCGGCAAGCTCAAGGCAGGCAGTGAGGGTGCACCAATGTCTCTTGAGGCAGCTTAAGGTGCACTCTATCAGCATGTGGGTCTGGCCCAGGCAGCAGTTAAAGTGGGCCTGGTGGTGGTCCAGGTGGCCCGTGTAGGGCCATATGAGCCAGGGCAGGAACAGGTAGGTGGGGTACCCAATGAAGAGGGGCAGGAGCACCATGGCACCCAGCTGCACATCCAACACCCCCAGGATGAAGCACCCACTCTCCACCAAGCCCAGCAGGCCACAGTTTCATGCATGAAGGTGCTACAGTGGTCCACGAAGCATCATGGAGTGAAAGCTCCTCTGGTTGTAATAGAAGCAGTCTCTGTGAGGTGGACAAATGATGGGGATGTGGGTCCTATCCAGGACCCCAATGCATTGGGGAAATCCCAAGGTACAGAACCCTACCACCACTGGCAGGGGGTCATGCACAAGGAGCATGGTGTGCTCCAACATGTCCTGGAGGGCATCACACACCTTCAGGATGGCCTCCCTGGTGGTGGCCTTGCCTACTCCAAACAGGTGGCTGACATACTGCAGGCTGGTGAGCATGGTCAGCTTGAGCAGGCTGAGGACTATCCAGGTGTTTGCAGGAAAAGGCAGCTTCATGGCAGTGTCCTGCCACTCCAGGTGTGACCAAAGCTTCTCCAGGAGATCCTGAAAGGTGGTTCAGGCCATTCTGAAGACCTCCAGCCACTGCTCATCATCCTAAGTGTGCTGAACAATGTGCAGCCAGCAGTCCTGACTGGTCCGGTAGGCCCAGAGGCAGTAGGACTGGAGGCCCAGGAGAGTGACGGCCCCCCAGTGATGGCATCCTGGAGCCTGTCAGTGGCATCCCTGCCAGGGTCTGGCCAGGTGGACAGAGTTAAGGCAGCAGGTGCACAGCAACGGTCCTGGGATGGTTGGTAGGTGGTCATTTCACATGGGGGATCCAGGAAGGGCGAGATGGCCATGGGTCAGCCACTGGTCAATGTGGCAGGCCAGCAGGGCCAGCGCAGAGGCCAGCAGGAGCATGGGGCACTGGTCATCACAGCCAGGGTCAGGGCCTGGAGCAGCCATGGCATGGGGAGGCAAAGGTATGGGAAGGCATGCTGTCCCTGTGCCACACATGCTGCTCCTGGCTGGGCAAGTGGCTGGCCAGAGAGCAGCAAGCAGGACTGGCTTTTGAAGAGGACTACCAGCTGCTGGCAGCTGCAGCTGCAACCTGGAGATCCCCCTGGTTGTGGCCATGGCCCACTGCAGCGCCCCAGGAAGCAAGAGCAGATTTGCTGTCATTGCCAGGAAATCTGTTCCCGCTTCTGTCATATTGAATGTAATAGTTTGAATTCTTGTAATAAATACCCATTAGCCAGTTTAGAAAAAAAGCAAGGTTCATCTTCTTACCTAGGCTCATTGCTTGCTTTTGCCTATATGCTGAATGTCTTGGTTTTGAATTTTATCTTTAGAGGCCTTTAACAAAGTTAACCTAAAAATGACCCTTAAGCAAACATTCCGAGAGATCAAAACCTAGGGGCTTTTGAAAGGGGGTTGGGAAAGAGAGGTCACCACAGTGGTGTGGAAAATCTCCAAAAAGCAAGAATAAAAACTGACCACCTAGCAGAAACCTGTTAAGTAAGATCTGAGCCCAAATTTGGGAGTAGTGACAGGTTTGGGTAGGAGGGGCCCAAGACGGCAACTCACCCAGTAAAAACTGTAACCTACGGTCCCAATTTGGAGGTAACCTCACTTGCAAAACACCGAAGAAAGAATCACAAGTGTAGGCCAGATCAGACTGATCACCTGAACCACCCTCTCCGTGAACAAGAAATCCCGTTCACGCTGAAGCCGTGAGTGCCCAAGTGGGACTGAAGGAAGGGGACTTGTTCCTATCACTGCTGAGACCAACCCTAAAACCATAACTAAAGAATGCAAGTATATCTGGGGATCTGGTTTCTCAGAACTCTAGGATTGTAAGAGAAATAACCTTACTTGTAATTGTAGTTGTTTTTTGTAATACTAATTCTTATAGTATTGTTTGGGAAGGATTTCTTAAAGCTAAGCAGCGTTATATGTGTAGCAAGGAATTTTAAAATAAAATTGTGCTGTTTGAATTAAGTGTGCGATCATTGTGAAATCATGCAATCAACCTAATACTCTCCCAGCCAGGCGCATCAAATGAATCACTAAATTGTGTGGGATCTTTCTCTACTCCATAACCCACTAGAGACAGCTTCTTTGCACATGTAGTTGCCTGCCTGGCACTGTTTACTCGCTAGTAATTTACTCACGAGTAAACTGGTGCCACAGCAAATGCACATATAGTGAATAATAAGCTAATGCACCCAATGAATAATAAGCTAATAAGTTTCTACCAGGTTTCTACGAAGTTTCAGCATTTGGTTCTGGTTTAACCCTTGCCCTTCACTTCTATTTTCATAGATCAATAGATTTCAGTTATGTGAGGGGAAAAAATCGAGAACGGACTACCTACTTCCAGACTAAGACTCTCACTCTTTGCACTACTGCTCCTAGTCTCACTTTTATGCCTTTATTAACACTAATTAGTCAAACTGACTGCAGTACAATTATTTATGGTGTGCAGTGAAATTATTTAGTGTGCAGTGTTCAGGAACAACTTCTCACCCAAGGTGCTTGGAAGAGATATCTTTCATTCAGACGCTGATTTTCCAACTGCCTCTGCAAAACACAACATGAGAGTCTGCCAAGCCCCTCCTCAGACTTTCTGTCTCCAAAGCTAAGCCACTTGTAAGAAGAGTTTCTAATAGTGTACAAGTGGACAGAAATACATGCACCTTCTCTTCCAAACATACTTGGAAAAATATAGTCTTTACAACAAATTGGTCAAAACCAGAACCACAACTCTGAACTTTCAAATGTCATCATGTTTAGGAGTCGATCTAAAAACTCACGATCCACATCTCCCTTTTGTTTTCCATGGGGTCCATTAACCACGTGATATTTCTGCTCACTGGATGAGCATTGCATGAACTCTGAATACCCAGAAGTTCTAGAAAGAAGTTCTAGACATGCCTATTGCTTCTTTATTCCCCTTATATTGAATATTCAGTTTCAAGTGGCTGATCCATGGTCTGCTACTTCTCTGTTGTGCTACACAAGTGACAAGCATATGTCTTATTTTATTAACAAGACTGAAAATAAGTACCCAGCCTCTGAAAAACATATTCATTCTTGTGATAAGTATTCATTGACACTGTAATTCTCTGGCTACTTCTTCTGTTTTGTCAGCACTAAGAAGCTTTATTATTATTCACTTCATTCTCTCCGAACAACAGGAGTGCAGGTGGGGGATAAACTGTGCAAGTTCTTGAGTGAACTACACACAGAATAGGCTTTTATTATCTTTTGTTTTCGCTGTTGGAGAGATTTCTCCCCACAAACCCCAGATGTTATTTTTCATTACTCTTTTAATCTTTGTTTAGTTGATGCAATGGCATTTGGGACTGCTCGATACAGTTTTCAAAGCACTGTGTCTGATATTTATGAACCTACAGATTGGCTTTTGTTTGCTTGCAGCAGTTCTGGTTCAGACCAGTGTTTTCTTGGGGTTGTACAACATGAAAATTATTTGCATGAGGTTCAGGTTCATTCAGAGTATGCAGGTGTGTGTCTTCAATTGAACTCTGGTGACAAACCTTGGGAAGTTTCATTTTGTGACTAAAAGGGTCACAGCTTTACTTGTGAAAGACAGAATAGTCCAGCATATCTGTTTGCAGCACTTATATGATTTCCATCACCATAATGCCTGAGCATATATCAATCTATAATGTACTTAGCCTCATAACACCTCTGCAAGGTAAGATATTCCAAGGGAATATGGTGCTGGCTCCTACCCTGGGGGTCTTTAAGAGGAGGCTTGATGCCTACCTAGCTGGGATTATTTGAGCCCAGTTTTTTCTCCTGCCTAGGCAGGGGGTTGGACTTGAAGATCTGTGGGGTCCCTTCCGACCCAGCTTCTGTGATTCTGTGATATTTGTATTTGTAAGCAGGTTGCCTCACCTGTGAGCTTCTCCACCCCTGCAGCTGTGTCCAAGCCCCATGTCTCAATCTCCAGATCGTGGCACTTGGCTGGGCAGAACAGTTCCAAGCCCCCACCCAGCATGCCAGGTGGAAGCTGGGCAGCTTGTTCCTCACTCAGCTCCATGAGCCCAGGTTGGGGGGCTTGTTCCGTACTCAGGTTTGTAAGTGCAGAGTGCAGAGGTGGTGGGGAACAGGCTGGGGGCTTGCTCCCGCCCAGCAAGCTCTCTAGTCTGTTTCCCCCCAGCTCCACGCTCGCAAAGATGGGCAGGCTCTCCTGCCAGCAGGAAGCTCCCAGCGCTGGCTCCACAACTGCAGGGCCAGTGCTGGGATATCCTTATCTCACAGCCTGAGCTCCACAGTTATGTCCCAGAGCCTTTAAGTCCCAGAGCTCAGGCTAGAAGGGTCTCCCAGTCCCCTGCTCCCTAGTCATGATGGTAGAGTGGAGCCTGAGCTATAAGGATCTCCCAGGTCCCACTCCCCAATAACAATCTCAGAGCAGGGGCCTTGGAGCTACCTGCTGCCAGGGCAAGGGAACATAGTCCCCACCTGGGTTCCTGTGGTGGAGCCCACCATGGCAGCAGACAGCAGATTTTGCTCCTGGTTGGGCGTCTACATGAGCACTACTGCATCGTTTCTAATCTTGAGTAAATCTGCTACTTGCAGTTGCAGGTAGAAAATTATACTAAGCATGTGTACATGTAGATGCACCTTCTTACTTCATAGAAAACTATGCTAATGCAAAGTTAAGCATCGTGTAGATATACCCAGTGGGTATGTCTACACAAGACCCTACTTCGTAGTAGCAATGAGATACTGCTCAGTAGCTCATTGCAACCACGCAGTAGTATTGCTGGGCACTAACTATGACACAACACTACTGAACAGTAGTAATGAGCAACTGCACAGTAGCAGCAGAAAAAAAGGGGCAGCAATGGTACTGCTCAGGTAGTTTTCAATCTGGAGCAAATCAGCTGGCATAGAGGAATTCAGGAAGGTAATGGCCTCTATCAGACTTTTGGTGCCAGGACTCACCTCTCCTGCAATGTAGGTAAGTCCCATGACAGTTAGGCACTTATGTAATAAAAACCTAATGCGTTTGGGAATATAGGCTTAAGCAATGTGTCTAGGGTCACATAGGAATTCTCTGGAAAAAAGGCTGGTTTCAGGGCCCATACTAATGTCCTAAATACTGAACAACTTTTCCTGACAAAAGAGTGACATAGGAATAAGTAATCCCAACATTTTCACTCCAGCTCTGCCATTTATTGAGTCATACTGGGTGCACCTACACATGTGCTTTACTGCAGCTGACTAATTAGCGTTGCAGTAAAGCATCATTGTTTACACATGCATCCATATTAAGGCACAGTAAAATAATTAACTCTGCCATAGGATAATACTGTCTGGGACAAGTACAATCCTACAATGGAGTAATACACACTACTGCAACACTTGTGTAAACAATGACTGGGACTGGCTGGGGCACATTACACCCATTATGACTTAGGGGTGGGGACTACCTGACACTTAGCTCCACACTGTAGCACCCTCATGCCCCAGCCAGCCCCAACATGAACTGACGCCACCACTCAGAGCCTGGGACTGAACCCCGAGACCTTATGCCAACACAGGGCTGGCACCACAGCTCAATGTGCTGCAGTCCTAAATGCTGCACCCAAGATAAATAAACTCTATTGTATTTCTTCACTCTAATTGTATATGTAGGGTTGCAGCTTAACTGCTCAACAATTAGGTGGGTAGGAAGCTGGGTGCAAGGTAGGACCCAGAGAGTTCTAATAAACAGACCTGTGTCATCCTGGCAAGCAGTGGCCAGTGGTGTCCCAGGGATCTGCGCTTGGTTCAGTGCTTTTCCACATCTTTATCAATTATTTGGATGTGGGGGTGAATAGCTCACTGGCCAAGTTCACAGACAACACCAAGTTATGGGGGAGTGTGGTTACACTTGAAGATAGGCTGCAGATACAGGTGGATCTAGACAGGCTGGCAAGCTGGGCAGACCGGAACAAGATGAAGTTCAACATTGAGAAATATAAAGTTCTCTATCTGAGGATGAACAATCCCCAACATACTTACAGACTCAGTGGTGCCAAACTGACTAGCACCATGACTGAAAGGGACCTAGGGGTAATAATAGAATATAGTATGAATATGAGCCATCAGTGCAATGCAGTAGCCAGCAGGGCAAACAATACTCTGGCATGCATCAACCAATGCATCTCAAGAAAAAACAAGAAAATAATTCTTCTGCTTTACACAGCATTGATGAGACCACAGCTGGAGTACTGCGTCCAGTTCTGGGTGCTGCACTTCAGCAAGGACATGGAAAAGCTTGAGAGAGTCCAGAGTAGGGCCACCTGCATGATCAGAGACTTACAAGACAAGCCATATAAGGAAAGGCTGAGAGACCTGGGTCTCTTCAGCCTGAAAAATAGAAGGCTGAGAGGGGCCTTACTAGCAGTTTACCACTACATCAGGGGAGTACATCAAGAGCTTGGCGAACAGCTATTCACCAAGGCACCCTGGAAAACCAGGAGTAATGGCCACAAACTCCTGGAAGACCATTTCAGGCTTAACACGAAAAAAAACTTTCACAGTTAAGGTGTCCAAACTGTGGTGCAAACTGTGGTGTCCTTCCAGAGGTGGTTCAATCACCCACCCTGGAAATCTTCAAGAGGAGACTGGATGGTCATCTCACTAGGGTCACCTGAGCCCAGTTTTTTTCCTGCACAGTGCAGGGGGGCTGGACCCGATGATTTTGTGAGGTCCCTTCCAACCCCTTACAATCTATGAATCTATGTGTAGATGCACCCACTGAGTAGCTCTCTTTCCCCTTCTATATTACCAGGTCACCAGAGAATATTGAGAAATAATATAAGTTACTAAAAGAAGTATAGATGAATCCTAGTGGAATAGATAAGAGAACTCATGTATGAAGGCCACGTAACAGAAATTTTTGTCCTTCTTTACACATTTTATAGTTTTGTTTCCCGCGTGCTAAATTCTCCTACTTTATTGTTGATATATTGACTAAGAATAAAATTATCCTTTAATAGAAAATGTTTTAGTTCCCTGTACCTCTCACAATTCAAGATAAACCCTAAGTAGATAAAGGCAAAAAAAAAATCACTAAAATTGTTCACTGAAATTAGGCATATAAAGTCTGCTAAGGAACATCTGTGCTAAGAGATTTATTACTACAATGTTTCTTTCCTAAGCTCTTCTTTTAGTTCATCTTGAAAAGCTCTGCATATTAACAAGTCAGTTGAATGTCAATTTATAGTAGTTTCATATGGCTTCGTAACACTTTTGAAAAGTCCAAATGCACAGGAATTTGAATCTGAGTTATCTGAGAACCAGGAGCACATACTACATTATCTCCTGCAAGGTGTTCCTTCCTATTGTCAAACCCTGGCATGAAGCAAACAGTTTAAGGAATTATTTGTTAACATACAAATAGAGAGAAATACCTTGTTTTTGCTTATTTTGAAATGTTATTTGCTGTGGATGGTAAATATACATGTGTCAAATCATCTTCAATGGAACAGAGTGGATAGTCATAAATGAATATGGTTATTTTAGGCACATGCCCTGAGCACAGATGTTGAGATGAAAAGTAGGGCTGCTGTTATAACATGCAGCATAATTTCCCTGACCTCAAAGTCAATGAAAACAAGTTAACAAAAGCATGCCACTCAAAAGGTTATAAAAACACAGTGCCCTGATTTTGTGCATGAGTTTTCCAGGAAGGCAAAAATATTTCCTTAACGACCCCTTCTCCTTATCTCTATTACTTTCTTCTCACAAAGTGCTACTTTAGACCATTATACTAAAATCACTCATTGTAAATGGCAAATCAAATCAACAATATATTTACTGGGGTAATGCACTTCCTTAAATCACAATGTACAGCAAAGCTTTTAGAAATAATTTGCTTGACTATTCATATTACTTTTCAGTATCAAATACTTTTTAAAGAAACTCTTGTACATGGTAATAGACCCATGATATTCTTTTACAGAATAATTAAAGTATTTCTAAAATTTAATAAGGTTTTGCAGCATTTTACCATTTGAATAAGGTTTTGCACCATAACTGGAGAAGTTTTAACAGCATTAATGGTTCCTCTTTCCCACTAAAAATAAGTTAACTAAAAACCACATCCTCTCATCAGGGCTTTATATTAGCTGACAAAAGAGAAGAGACAAAGATTCAATGAAGTCCATTAGGGACATAGCTTTTGCCAATGGATTTTATCTGAAAGGACCTCAGATATCCTGGAAACTGGCAGCAATATAAATTCCTAAAGTAGACTTAAGTTTCTGTCCTGGTTAGGACAAGACCTAACTGTTAGGTTAAAGCCAAACTGTCCACCTCATATAGGCAGGTGGTCATGTAGTACAGATGAATCACCTGAATAAACTGTTGCTGTATTAATTTAGACCATCAGAGATCCAATTCTGTTATTTGCACAATATCACGGCATCAGTATACTTTTATAAATCTTTTCTAAATACTTGCTAAGACATGAAGGTGTCAGGCCCTTTTGTCTCTTTGTTGCACTCAACTGAACTATCATAGACAACTAACCGATTTTTAAAAACTTTGTGAGACATTATCTTGCACAAGTACCAAGCACAATGCCCAAAACACCAAAACAACCTAGTTTATCACGGGTAAAGCAGGGAGATGAAGGCACTGCAATGTCCTGCCACTGCGAGGCTGGAAAGTATTTTGTTAAAATTTGACCAAGAGATCCCGAGAATGTAGCTGACAGGTAGTGTATTAGTCTGGGATACCTAGGGCTCAGTCTCCTTTACCTGATAAGGAACTGAATTTTTTGTCCTCGTCACTCAAACAGGAACGTGAATCTATTGCTCAGTCACAAAGTCTGACTCTCTCATCCTTTCCAACAAAAGTTCCAAAGAAACTTACATGTCAACAAAAAGTGTGTCTCTAAATATAAATGATTTTAAAAAGTGTCTTGTGAGCCCGGTAACAGCTATTGAATTCTCTCTCCTCTACCCCCAAAACATACTTAATATCTGAGATAAACTGGAGCCAGTTTACATAAAAAAAGAAGCCAATTTCTCTTGCTACTTCGTCCATTTACACAAATATTTCCCATTACAGCCTATTACAGTTCAGAAAATCAATTTTCTTTGGCAATTCAGCATCAAGATCTGACAACATCAACTACATCATTATCTGCATGGGGTGTGGATACAAAAGAAGATAAGTAACTTACTGCAAAGCAACTTATGGACAGGACAGTAATTACTTGGAGGAATAATGTGTGCTCTGTTCTTTGTCAACACACTGCACCACATGCATAATTTTGTTCAGTTATCTTTTTCTTGCAGAGGCTATAATTATTATTATTTAATTTTAACCAAAAGGTCTAGATCATCATGAGCAATACAGTAAATTCAGTGGCAAGGGGTAAATCTTTCTGACACCACCAAGAAATGTAATCTTTATACAAGTAATAAATATAAAAGTTTAGCAAAAAACCCCAGAAAATATTTGCTTGTGTCTGAATATTTGTAAGCATTACAGAGAATATGAAATATCTTTGTTTTGAAAATGAAATATCTTCAAATTCTGTAAAGCCATGTTTTCTTTTTCAGTTGGATTCTCAGCTGTTGTAGATCAGTGTAGCTCTCTAGCATGTAAGAAATTATATCAAATTACTGTATCTTGCCTGCAGATTTAGGGTCAGATTTACAAAGCTAAATTTATTTCAAGTTCTAAAGATGCATCAGCAAAGGTAGAACAGGATCCACAAGAGCACCCAAGTCAATGGATGTTAACATGATTAAGATTTTTGCAATCTCAGTGGGCACCTATCTATATCTTTGGATACCTAAATACCTTTCTAAATCTGGTGCTGTAAAATGTGAGAAGTGAAGCTGCCAGTCTTTTGTTAAATTAATCTTGATATATTGTTATTCTGCTATTCTTAAAGCTTGCGTCTTTGGAGCTGCATGTTCTTAGCATTTTTGATAACAGATTTACAAAAGGAGGCACAGCTTGGCTAATCATTAGTGTTTCTGCAAAGAAGAAATATCAGCCAAATTCTTTGTTCACTCTCTTTGGTATAGCTTAGTTTGGGCATTTTGGCCACGCTCAGAGAAGTGCGATCGTGTGGTATGTGGCACTGCAGACAAGTCTGCAGTGCCACATACCACATATTCAGTTGTTCTCTGCACTCTACGGGAGCAGCATGGGGGGTGGGGATGACCCCTAGGTATCCAGGGGTGAAAAAACCTGCACCTATAGGCTGGGGAACTCCCTTCTTGAAAGCACAGTGGCAAAAAGAGATCTTGGAGTCATTATCGATTCCAGAATGAACATGGGCCGCCAATGTGAGAATGCGGTCAGCAAGGCTAATCGCACCTTGTCATATATCCATAGATGCATCATGAGCAGGTCCAAGGAGGTGATCCTCCCTGTCTATCCGACACTGGTCAGCCGCAGCTGGAGTACTGTGTCCAGTTCTGGGTGCCACACTTCAGGAGGGATGAGGCTAGCATTGCGGGGGTCCAGAGGAGGGCCACTCACATGATCAAGGGGCAGCAGGGCAGGGCCTATGGGGAGAGGCTAAGGGACCTGGACCTGTTCAGTCTGCACAAGAGAAAACTGAGAGGGGACCTTATGGCCATCTATAAACTTACCAGGGGGAGCAGAGGAGACTGGGTGAAACCCTGTTCCCCCGAGCGCCTCCCGGTATAACAAGGAATAACGGCCACAAGTTGATTAAGAGTAGGTTCAGACTAGATATCAGGAGCCACTACTTCACAGTCATGGTGGCCAGGATCTAGAACCAACTTCCAAGGGAAGTGGTGCTGGCTCTTACCTTAGGGGTCTTTAAAAGGAAGCTCAGTAACTACCTGACTGGGATCATATGAGCTTAACTTAGTGGGGGTCATATAAGCCCAGTATTCATTCCTGCCCGATGCAGGGGGTTGGACTTGATGATCTGCTCAGGTCCCCTCCGACCCTACATCTATGAAACTATAAATCCCCCCCACACCCAACCACATCCACCTATACATTGCACATCCCTCCTATACCCCCATATACCCCACAACCCCCCACATCCACACACACCCCTTCCCATACCATTTCTGCAAACATCACATCCCCCCATCACACATCCAGCATGCACAGCTGCCAGACAGGATAAGACCTGCTGGAAGGAGCTGTGGCTGCAGAGGCAGCTGTCCCCACATCCTGGTTAGTGAAGGGGTCAGGGGGAGCTCTAATTTTTCTATGATGAGAAAACCAAAAGCAAACATCAAAGCATATAGATATTTAGCATTTATTGTATTATGATGATAGAGACACTGATAGGCTTCCAAATTGCTTTAAAATGGTAAATATATCAATAAAATATTGCACAACTGCCCTCTCTCTCTCTCTCTCTCTCTCTCTCTCTATATATATATATATATATATATATGGGGGTCTTTTGTTTTTATTGTAAATCCAATGTCTCATTTTTCCCAGGCCTTCCCCTCTATTTGAGGTTTGCAGAATTAGAAAGTACAGAATGTATGCAATCTATTTCCTTCTTCATGCCTGATGAGCAAGTATAGACAATGGGAGAGCAGATCTATGGTTTTGCCCCATAGTGCAAAATGAACTGTACAATTTAATTTAGTTTTTATAAAGTTTAAAGAAAATGTTTATTTTGCCCTCTCTTAGATGTGGTATGATTGATGAAAAACCTGAAATATAATCATACAGGGTGCCTATACATGTGCAGAGAGGCTGCTGTGATGTACTGTAATTATAACACATTGGTGCAGACTAAGTTAATCGAGTCTGCTGGAGCATGGTAATTACCACATTCAGCAAACTCCAGCATCTTGCCTATCAGCATCCCCAGGCTGAAAAATGGTGGCTTTTGACAAGCTTTACTTAAAGCACCCCCACCACCTTTTTTCAGCACGGGGATGCTGATGCATGTGATGCTCTGAGCACTTTAATTAAAGCGACTCTTAGAGCCACTCTAATTAAAGCACCCCATCCTGTCTCCCAGAGCACATCTATAACTGCCCACAGTGTCTTTGGAAGGTGGAATTGTGAGATGCACATCAGGGAGAGAGACAGTAGATGACAGAACATGTGCTGAGCACCAAAAACTGAAATCAGCCTTTTTTAAGTCCTTTTCCCAACCACAAGCATAAGATGAAAAGTAAGACAAAGAAACAGTGATTTTTCTTCAGAGTGCACTCAAGAGGCCTGGCTTTACTCTCACTTATAATTCCACTGCAGTCAATGAGTTATATTTGTTTTATGCGTTATGTGAGAAATAAGCATCTCTCATATATATGAATTTTATGAAAGATAAACATTGGGCCCTATGTATTTGTCCCACAATGACAGATGAGGTTAAAATAAGATTCCAGAAAAATTGATTTTCCAAGTAATTCATTACTGTATACTTTCAAGATACTTTAAGTTTTAGTTCTCTAAATATAATCAATGAACAAATATGTCCTCTCCCTCTGCGGTTGCTAAGAGCCCAGACAGTAACATGAATTGGAGCTATTCTCATTTAAATCCAATAGCAATCTTCTTATTATCTCCACTGGTAGGATATTTAAGCTCATAGTGCTGTTCCTCTCCCATGGATACACCTATTCATAGCACCAGTGGCAATGCACAGGGGGTGCATCGGGGTGCACGTGCACCCCCTGAGAGCACTGGTGCACCCTGCCAGGCCGCGCTTGCTGCTTAGGTGATGGGCGGGGGGACAGGCAGGAGTGCCAGTGCCCGCCCTGCAAGCACCGGCTGGGGAGTGGAGGGTCGTGGTGCTCCCAGAAGCAGCTGCAGCCACTTTCAGAAGTGGCCGAAGCAATCGGCTGTCTCGCAATTGGCCGCCGGGGGTGCCCCTCCCGTACCCCTTCCCCGGTCAGCAAGATTGCCCGAAGGGGGATCCCTCTCCCCCTCACTGACTGTTTGCTGGGAGGGCACATGCCCCCCTGCCCTGACTAAGGTGGCACCAGTTGCCCATGCATAGCACAGAATTCAGCTTCAGTTTTTCCCCATTAATATTTAGGTTGGCTTCCTTGGATTTCTCCGATTAATTTAAATATTTTTTATCCCTTTATTAACCGAACTTTCCCACCCCCCTTGATAGAGTGTTTCCCACGCATCTCTCCATCTTTTTTTTTAATGGATCATTTATTTACTTGAATCCAGCTCATGCAAGCTTTAGTTTACTAATAGTAACCAATGTGTGTTCTCACTCTTTTATTAATGAGATCTAGACAAAATAACTGCACACCTCTTTTTGAAAAGATCTCTTTCTGCAGCTCTTCTGATGAAAGTGAGAACAGGAAATTATTTTAAAAGTGGCATCCTTTAATCAAGCTGCACCTCATTAATTGAGGTTACATTGCTATTTGCAGTAGCTTTTTAATAGCATGATCATTTAAAAATACATTTTAATTATCTCCATCTCATGCTTGCTTATTTTTCCCCCTTCTGCCCCTTATTTATTTGGAGCAAAGAACGTATGCTGTCATATCAAGCTGAAGCTCACTAATAAGACAAATTCTTTCAGTGTAGTTCTTTTAAACAAATGAGATATTGCTTATTTAAGTAAAAAAAGCATGCCTTCTGGTCATCTTATCAACTATGCATTTACTTATGAAGTCTGGTAGTGGAAGTTGCCTAGTTGATATTTCGTACCAGAAATTAAGTAGTACACTTCACTTGTAAAATATATTTCTTGGAGGAGTGGGGCATAAGACATAAAAATAAACAACCTCTGAGGCTTCCTAGATGTTTCAGCTTGGCAGGTAAAGATCTGCCTTTGCCACTAATGGATAGTTTAATCAACAGAGATGAGACTACATTTTTAAAGCAGAAGAGGTTAGTGTAAAGGAAAATGTTCTCTATATCAAAGAGTTGGATCTGAACTTGAAGTACAGGATTGGCTACAGGCATAAAATATTACAATGAGGGATTACTAATATAGCTAACTAGTTGTTATATAGCTACGTGATGAAAATATTTAGAAATCTGCAATGCCTTTTATACAGACTGATATATTAGACTTCTCACTGTGGAGGGGAGATGAACACGAAGAAACATGATAGAAATATACAAATTAGTAATAGGTAAATCAGTGACTCTATTTACCCTTTTTCACACAGTACGAATAAAGAGGAATACTTGGTCATAAGTAAGCTCTGGAACTCATTGCTAAAGATATCACTGAAGCCAAAAGTTCAATAGGATTTAAAAGGAAGTATTCCATGTAAGGCAGCTGTTCCCTGATTCTGCGTCACCAGGACCTGTGTGGGTCATGCTCCCCAGCTGTGTTGAGTTTATCTCTGTAGGGACTGTAGGTAGTTACACAATGCCAGAAACTCTCATGGCCTCCTTTCCTTGCTGCAGAGCTTCCCTCCCACACTTTTCCATGCCATGTCAGTGACATCACTGAGGACAAAAAAACTGCTTTGATGAATTTAAAAAAATCTGACCAGCTTTGCTGGTAATCTATAAGAGAAGCAATGACAAAGAATGCAGATTTGTGAAGTAAATAGCTATTAAAGGTCCAGGTTATTTTCAATTCAAATATAAACTTATAAACCACAGAGAAGAAATGTTTTAATAAAATTATTTTAGTACTGGTTTTCAACTTTTCATATTATTGTTATTGGAGTGTAGCAACCTCCTTCAATGCCTTGGGCAAGCAAGAGAGCTTTTCGCTGACCAACGAAAAGTGCACTGGGGGAAGTCTTACCTGCCCTAGTTCTCTGTACTCTGGCACAACGGTTACTGTTCTGGCTGTCGCTGTAGCAATGTGGATCTGGTCTACTTCAGCCAGGAATACCCTAGGCCACAGAGGAACTGAAGATGGGTGAGCTGGAAGAAAAAAGGCAAGGGTAGGCATGACTTCAAAACTTGCTCAGTTTCTATCCGAACTTCAGTGAAATTGGCCTAGCTCTGCAGAAAGAAAGAAAAATCTGCTTTAGCTAAATTGTTTCACCAGTGTTTCATCTTTTTTCAGTTCCGCTTTATACCAGGCACAATCTACTCCTCAATGTCTAAGCAATCTTATATTTTTCATCTTCAAACAAGTCAACACCCTGCATAAGAGAGGTAATGAGTTTCATTAAAGTTGTATGTTCTAGTAAACAGATAAAAGATTTGCTTTTCATTCTTCGTAGCAAGTGAAATAGGGAAATAAATACTCTGCCCCTGTAGCTAGGAAAATTTGAAACAAGTCCAAACAGCTTCTCTCAATTGAATTTGTACAAACAGCAGCTCTGAGCTCATAAAAGTATATCACTGTGAAACTTACAAATATGGCTTCATTTTTATTACTTTTACAGTGATAATTTGCAACTATAAATAATTTATGTTGAGCTTTTCTCTATATCACTAACATGGGTCATAAAATCCCTTGGGCTTTCCTGTGTATCCATAACACAGGTTTCATAGTCCCTTTGGTCTTCGTGTGGAAATCCCAATGATGTCAATGGGAGCTATTTTCAGAAAACAGGAGAAATACATAAATCATCTTCTCTTACTCTCATTAGCTGCATTTAATCAGAACATGGATCTAGCACCTTCTTTGTAGTGATATACCTAACTCTGTGGGTATTTTGAATGATTGTAATAGGTTTCATTACAAAATAATGTACTACTCAACATGACTCAGAGTGGAAGAGTCCAACCTTGAGGATTGTTGCTTGAAAATAATCGTTTCTTAAACAGCGATAGTATTCTTCCAGGAATGCTATAATTCTGGATATCCAGATTTCTTGGGTGCGTGAAAAGCTTGGCTTTGACCATTGTGTTTAATATTGTATAAAAAGGATACGTGTCCACTGTCTTTATTGTAATGATGCTCAGAGACAACCCAAGCAGGGTGCGGGGTCTGGGGCAAATCAGCTCATGCGGGGCCTCGCCCCCACTCCAATCCCACATGCCTTGGATGGGAAGAAGCCAACACCCCCTTTGGCGGGGGCGCGGGGGGGGGGAAGGGGCGGGGAGGTAGTGAGAAGCCAGATGTGCAGCCAGCGGCAGCAACACAGAGTCACCATGGCCATTCCGTCCTGATTTACTACCCTCAGGGACAGCCCTGGTGATGCTGCATATCTGTGGTAGCTATTCTAAACACCCCGTTTAATTGGTAATTTTACTTTGAATTTTACCATTAAAGAATTATTGTAGCTTACATTTGGCTTTCCATAATGTTTGGTGTTAAACGCTGTCAGATTCTGGGTAAATTCTACAGACAAAAGCAAATTGTTCACGCAGAATAAACCCAAAGGGCTCAGGAGTGATGAGAAGTCACACTGATCCAGGAGAAACACTGTCACAATGATTTCCAAGTTGGTGCACACAGATCACGTGCCTCTAAGGAATTTGCCATGATAGATGTGTGCAGAAGAGGAAATAAGAGAAATACTTATCAGGAGAAGTGAGGAGTGGGGAAAGACAGAAGAGTGCCCCAGGAGCCATGGTTCAGTAGCAGCTGCTCTGTGAGACTAGAGCATCCCTGGAGAGCTGGAGGAGAGGAGCTAGGGGAGCGTGGTGAGCTGGGGAGCAAGGAATTGCATTCCAAGCCCCAAGAGACAGGACAGGACTTCCCCAGTGTTATTGAGCAGGTGGACGGCCGGTGATTAAGCTTGGAAGAGCTTAAGTAAGCCGGGAGATACAAGCCTTAGTGATGCCACGGGGTGAAGTGGCATTCGCAGCAAGAGGATGTTGCCGCTGAAAAGGGCCAGACGGAAGAAAAGCAGCTGAGCCTCAGAAGTTAGCATATGGGTTTGTTTTTATTCCTTTCTCCTTTTCCCTTACTTTTGTTTGGTATAGTGTTGCCTGCTGTGACCACATCTACAGGGGTTGGCCAAGTGTGACATCAGGAGGGCAGTAAATCCTACCTGAATTATTTAAGGGGAAATTCCCTGGACAGACTAATATCCCTGGAGCAAGAGATATCAGCCCAGACAGGCTTCTGTTCTTTTGTTTGCTTATTTTACTTTGATCGTTAATTATCATTAGAAACTTTGACCATCAGAGAGAGACAGTATTTAAAATGCTCTACTCCAGACAACTGCAGGACCCTTCTGGGACTGAAGAAGAAGTCCAGTGGTCCAAGCCAGAGAGAGAGAAAGAGAGAAAAGCCAGTTAATATCGAAAAAGACAAAACTGTCGGCGTAACATCTGGGCAGTGCTAGACCAGTGTGTAGGGGAAGTCAGAGCCCCAAAAGAAAACTATCTCTAGTGATCACTGTCCAGTGGTGGTGAGAATTACCACTTCCCAATTATTATCATCTTAAAGCATCAAGATGGCAGGCAAGAGTCAGGAGAGTCAGGATCACCTCTACAGAAAACGAGGCAAGCAATCACACATTTGAGAGTCAGGGTCAGAGAGATACCCAGTAGCCATTCTTGTAACTTTAATTGGGCCTAGCCCTGACAATATGTATAGCTAATCGCTATATAGATATATTGACTGCAATGGATATAGCAGTCAATGGTACACACACACACACACACACACACACACACACACACACAGTGATTACACACACACATATATCTATATACACATGATATAGGCATAGCTAATCATTCTATATAGCTAGTCACTTCCACTGACCAGAGGGGAGAGCCATGGTCCTCCCTTCTCTGCCCCCTTCAAAGTAATCTCAGGGAGAATAAGTAGAGAGCAGCCTCTGTGCTCACCTGACTTCACTGCTATCTTATCTTTACTTGGGCTATAAAATGGGAGGCTTCCTAGCCCAGTTGCTCATTCCCCTTGCATACTACTTACCCTATAAGGAGTAGGCAGAATTTAGTACCCTACCAATGTATTGAGGTGCTAAAAGAATCATGGGTACATGTATTGTCTTATGCAAATTTCAACTTTTGTTGCCATAATCTATCAATTACATGATGCACATCCAGCTTAAAATGTTTGCATCATCTAAACAAGAAAGCCAATAGAGCATGTTTCAATTAGAGTATGCAAATTGCTTCTTGCCCATCATTATTAAGTTTTCACAGATTATACTGCATTGACAATGACAGGAATGTGCTCCTACCAAAAGAAGCAAGTATGAAAGAAAAGTGGAATAATATAACTTGCAAACATTGTCTTCATATAGGAAAAATATGGGGTAAAAAGAACAAATGCAAAATACCACTTTCACCTATGGTAATATATCAGAACAGGGGACTGAAATAGCTTCAGTTCTAACAAAAATGTCTCTGATGATTTGCAAGTGGACATTTCCACTTTATATGACCAAAATCTAGAGCAAAGCGTAACCTGTCCTATTATGAAAATCTATTGGATGTGACATGATTAGTGGCATTTGCAAAAATAAATCAGACCAGATGTTTAAGAAGTTGCTTTGGTCAACTTTTGACATGGTCTTAAATATGAAAGATTCCATCTTCTCTTTCTCTGACACTGAATGTACAATAAACCTAAATAAAGCAGGAGGCCTATTGACTTTGACATGTCCATGAAGTAACAGATTTGCTAGAATTAGATATATAGTAAGTCATCTGCTCAGTCCCCTTTCATCTTCATCATGGTTTTTTTCTTCCTTTTTTTCAGCTTACTCACTGTCCCAGCCTTGTGGAACAATTTCACTCCCAGGCTTTGGAGGCTACTTGAACCCCTGGCTGAAGTCGCCCCTGCAGTTCTCAGCATGCTTCCTCAGTAAGTGAGAGGTAAATTAGGAAGATTTGCCCCGAAGCAGATATTGGAGATCTACTTCTGCCACCCACACAATTCACATGTATGCACGTGCACGCACGCACACACACACACGCATGCACAGGCTAGGTGTTGCCATTCAAGGCATTTTTATCATGCCAGCTATCACCCCATTCTAGCTCTTCATCTATACAGGGTGTTTCCACCTGCCCCTACAGCACCATTGTTACCCTACCGTCATTTAGTACTTCCCCTTGGCAGATGGTGCACGGTTATTTTTAGCTGCTATGTTACCATAGCAATGCGCTATAATGAGGGAAAATGTTGCTACAGAGACATAGCTATGATGTCACGGTTTGTGGTAGCCAATGCTACATTGTCAGAGCGTGTTGCTATGGTGATGTAACATCACTTGTAGACATGCCCGCATAAGCACACCTGAAAGTACCCTCTGCATCCACAAAGGAAGAAGCTTAGTGCCTTGCCAAACCATAGACCCATACACTAATCAATGTCATTACTAAAAAGATACTTTTACTCTTGCAAAACTAAATGTTTCTTAGATCATGTAAAACCTTTATCTCT
Organism: Gavialis gangeticus; assembly: GCF_001723915.1. Classification (NCBI taxonomy): domain Eukaryota; kingdom Metazoa; phylum Chordata; order Crocodylia; family Gavialidae; genus Gavialis; species Gavialis gangeticus. The sequence goes on along the minus strand of NW_017729033.1, from coordinate 33,304,850 downwards.
GGTCTTTATTGCTAACTAATAAGCCTAATTTCTTATTATCAGCAAAACAGAAGCTAGGGAAAGGAACAAATAATTCTCTAATAGTTTATGCTGAAATATTGGGCCTTAATTCTCCTCTAAATTACACCAGTAAAAACTTCAATTGAGTTATTGCTGGTGCTGTGCAAATGTAAAACTAGGATAAACCAGAGAAAGTATTTCTGCCAAAAAATGCCTTTAGGGGCCTTGTAGTTACCTCACACGTTCCAAAAAAATCTTTTAAATAAGTCTTTAAAACTGTGTCAAGAGGT
>NW_017729033.1:33298986-33299560 GCF_001723915.1 Gavialis gangeticus | reverse complement strand
TGGTGCAGGCGCCCACCCTGGGGGTTTTTAAGAGGAGGTTGGATGACCACCTTACTGGGGTCATTTGACCCCAGTGCTCTTGCTGCCATGGCAGGGGGTCAGACTAGATGATCTGCTCAGGTCCCTTCCGACCCTAGAAACTATGAAACTATGAAACTAAGTTGTACAGTTTTTAGAGAAGATGCTCACAGAACTTGCTTTCAGTGGGGCAAGTAGGAGTAGTGAGAAAGTCTAAATCAAGAGAAGGAGAAGAGGCATGTCTGCAAACATCAAAAGTTTGGTGGTTCACAGGTTATATTTATCCTTACCTATCTGGGACAACTACCCCTTTATCCCATTTCAATCATCTTTCCCTTCCAGTTGTACTCTTTACATGAAGCAACTGGACAGCCCACTTCAGTGATAGACTTTGTTTGGTGGGAGGCCTTCCTCTCCCCAAATACTGAATCTCCCCACATGCAAGCTTTAATGAACTGGGATGGAGCAACTCTTCTGCTGGCTCACTGGTTTAATTGCACTTCAGGGGTGCATCCAGATGAGTGAGTACATGCCTGCTGCAGCATCTCAAAGAAGT
>NW_017729033.1:33291921-33293986 GCF_001723915.1 Gavialis gangeticus | reverse complement strand
TATATGACCAAAATCTAGAGCAAAGCGTAACCTGTCCTATTATGAAAATCTATTGGATGTGACATGATTAGTGGCATTTGCAAAAATAAATCAGACCAGATGTTTAAGAAGTTGCTTTGGTCAACTTTTGACATGGTCTTAAATATGAAAGATTCCATCTTCTCTTTCTCTGACACTGAATGTACAATAAACCTAAATAAAGCAGGAGGCCTATTGACTTTGACATGTCCATGAAGTAACAGATTTGCTAGAATTAGATATATAGTAAGTCATCTGCTCAGTCCCCTTTCATCTTCATCATGGTTTTTTTCTTCCTTTTTTTCAGCTTACTCACTGTCCCAGCCTTGTGGAACAATTTCACTCCCAGGCTTTGGAGGCTACTTGAACCCCTGGCTGAAGTCGCCCCTGCAGTTCTCAGCATGCTTCCTCAGTAAGTGAGAGGTAAATTAGGAAGATTTGCCCCGAAGCAGATATTGGAGATCTACTTCTGCCACCCACACAATTCACATGTATGCACGTGCACGCACGCACACACACACACGCATGCACAGGCTAGGTGTTGCCATTCAAGGCATTTTTATCATGCCAGCTATCACCCCATTCTAGCTCTTCATCTATACAGGGTGTTTCCACCTGCCCCTACAGCACCATTGTTACCCTACCGTCATTTAGTACTTCCCCTTGGCAGATGGTGCACGGTTATTTTTAGCTGCTATGTTACCATAGCAATGCGCTATAATGAGGGAAAATGTTGCTACAGAGACATAGCTATGATGTCACGGTTTGTGGTAGCCAATGCTACATTGTCAGAGCGTGTTGCTATGGTGATGTAACATCACTTGTAGACATGCCCGCATAAGCACACCTGAAAGTACCCTCTGCATCCACAAAGGAAGAAGCTTAGTGCCTTGCCAAACCATAGACCCATACACTAATCAATGTCATTACTAAAAAGATACTTTTACTCTTGCAAAACTAAATGTTTCTTAGATCATGTAAAACCTTTATCTCTGGTCTTTATTGCTAACTAATAAGCCTAATTTCTTATTATCAGCAAAACAGAAGCTAGGGAAAGGAACAAATAATTCTCTAATAGTTTATGCTGAAATATTGGGCCTTAATTCTCCTCTAAATTACACCAGTAAAAACTTCAATTGAGTTATTGCTGGTGCTGTGCAAATGTAAAACTAGGATAAACCAGAGAAAGTATTTCTGCCAAAAAATGCCTTTAGGGGCCTTGTAGTTACCTCACACGTTCCAAAAAAATCTTTTAAATAAGTCTTTAAAACTGTGTCAAGAGGTGAACTATGTGAAATCTCAAATCTAACCTTGTCTCCATGTCTTCAGTCATGCTCAAAGTACCGTTACTACTACTCAGTCACCTTCCCTTCATCTTCTTCATCTTTTTGCTGTAAGGGCCTTTTTTTCCCTGGCCTTTGCAACTTTACCTACAAGCCATTTCTTCATTTATTATTCTATGCTGATAAATCTCATTAATATCTTTTCTGAAGCATTTTAATTAAATTGGGGTTTTTAGATTTTCCTCATACCTCATTCCTTATGGTTCCCAGATTAACCTAGTTCCCCTCGGATGGTTGCTTTTCATCTGCTAAATGTTGTTTGCCTTGTCTGCATTTCATTAGGTAATTTAACTCTGCTCGCTCAGAGTCCAGTTAGTTTGTTTATCCTTTGTTTATTTCTATATGTTTCAGAGATTATGTGCAGATAAATTTGACAATGTTGGATGGGATGACTTGCCTGTTGAAAACGATAGGCTTCATGGAAAAGCTGGGAAAAGTTGTTTGAATAGACCAGAACAGCATGTCTCTTCACTATAATGCACTAGTGAAATCAGTATTATTAAGCAGGGAACGGCATGCTCAGGGGCAACCAGCATGGGTTCATCAGCGGCAGGTCCTGTCAGACCAACCTGGTGGCCTTTTACGACCAGGTCACTAAATCATTGGATGCAGGGGTGGCAGTGGATATAGTTTTCCTAGACTTCAGGAAGGCTTTTGATACTGTCTCTCACCCCATTCTCATTAGGAAGCTGGGGGACTGTGGC
>NW_017729033.1:33289652-33291851 GCF_001723915.1 Gavialis gangeticus | reverse complement strand
TGGTGCAGGCGCCCACCCTGGGGGTTTTTAAGAGGAGGTTGGATGACCACCTTACTGGGGTCATTTGACCCCAGTGCTCTTGCTGCCATGGCAGGGGGTCAGACTAGATGATCTGCTCAGGTCCCTTCCGACCCTAGAAACTATGAAACTATGAAACTAAGTTGTACAGTTTTTAGAGAAGATGCTCACAGAACTTGCTTTCAGTGGGGCAAGTAGGAGTAGTGAGAAAGTCTAAATCAAGAGAAGGAGAAGAGGCATGTCTGCAAACATCAAAAGTTTGGTGGTTCACAGGTTATATTTATCCTTACCTATCTGGGACAACTACCCCTTTATCCCATTTCAATCATCTTTCCCTTCCAGTTGTACTCTTTACATGAAGCAACTGGACAGCCCACTTCAGTGATAGACTTTGTTTGGTGGGAGGCCTTCCTCTCCCCAAATACTGAATCTCCCCACATGCAAGCTTTAATGAACTGGGATGGAGCAACTCTTCTGCTGGCTCACTGGTTTAATTGCACTTCAGGGGTGCATCCAGATGAGTGAGTACATGCCTGCTGCAGCATCTCAAAGAAGTTTGAGACACTGCAAGAGGCATGCTGAGAATGAAAAAATGTTTTCCATGCGGACTCTAATTTTGATACAGGGAAATCCCAGTATCAAAAGAAAACGAACCAGCCTGAAAAAAGTGGCTCATGAAGCAACCAGAGGCTGAGTCCTCCAAAGAGCATCTCTATGCCTGCCCCCCATCCCCTGATGTTCCCTTTCCATCCCCCCACAAGGTGCAAAGCCTCCTGAAGCAGCAGTAGCTGTCAGGGCACTCAGGGCCCACTACTGGTAGAGTCCCCCCATGGCAAAGCCCTGGCCACCTGGGACCCAGCGCCTCCTGTGCCACATGGCACAGGCCCGGCCCAGCCTGAGGGTATGCGTCTTTGGGAAGGACCGAGCTACTCTTGCTGTCACCTGGGGCCCCCAGCACTGTAGGCAAGAGCCACATGCCCTGTCCAGGCCAGGCCGGGCCCAATCTCCAAGTGCCCTGTGCGCCATTGGGCCAGGCCGGTTCCATGGAGGCAGAACCTAACCCAACCCAAGGGCATGTGGCTCTTATATACAGTGCCGGGGGCCCCAGGTGACAGCAAGAGTGGCCCTGTCCTGGGGCTGCACCACACTGCGGGGGACCTCTGCCAGTAGTGGGCTCTGAGCACCCTGATGGCTGGTGCTGCTGCTGCTGGTGGGGGAACGCCTGTATACCATGCGGGGGGAAGGTGGGGGACCCACACCTCCTAAGCAGTCCCCACACACAGCCACAACTTCCCCCACAAACTACCCACCAATCCCATACCCCCAAACCACTCCCACACACACCACAAACCACACCCCCCCAAACCCTACACCTAGCCCTATACCCACTAATAACCCCTCCAAAACCCCACACCCCTTCCTCCCCAAGTCCCACGTCCCATCTCCCCCACCAATCTCCCGCCTTGCATATCCAGCACAGGACAAGATGGAACCTGCTGGCAGGAGCCATGGCTGCAGGGGCAACTGCCAAACTACAGCCCTACCCCACCAGTGCTGGGACATGCAGCCCCAGGCTGGGGGAGCTCCTGGTTCCAGGAACCACTTGGGTGTGTGATGGGCTGGTGGGAGGGGTAAGGGTGGCAGCAGGGGTATGTATGTAAGAGAGAAAGATGGTGATTGGGGGGCACTCTAGGTAGGAGAGGTCATCAGAGCCAGCCTAAGAGCCCCCCTAAACCAGCCTGCGCAGGGGGAAGCCAGCCTGGAAGGGTCCAGTCCTTGAGCCCCATTTGAAGGTTTCCCAGGAATAGCATGAGGATCACTGGGGCCTGGGCACAGGGAACAGAACAGCAAGGGCTGGCACTGCTCAGAGCCACAAAGCAGGGGGTGGAACAGCTGCAGCTGGACTCATGTCCTGGTGGGATGGAGCTGCTGCTGAGAGGGAGCTAGTGGGGGCAGGCAGGGGCTGTAGGTCAGGAGTGAGGGGCACTGGTGGGGCAGTGTTTTAAGAGTGAGGGGCAAGGGCAGGACACTGGCACATCAGTGCTGCTCAGTGCCCCACATCCTGGTGAGCAACTAGGCAGAGGCAGCTCTGATTTTTCTATAGTTAAAAAAACCAATAGCAAATGCCAAAGTGTATAGATATTTAGAATTAATTTATTATGGTGATAGAAGCACTGGTGA
>NW_017729033.1:33282668-33284652 GCF_001723915.1 Gavialis gangeticus | reverse complement strand
CACCAGGCATGCGTGCCCATACTGTTTGAGAGTTGCCAGCCTGGTACTAGGATGGAAATGGGCTGATTCACCAGGAATCCTTACCCTCAGCAAAAGTGTCCAGCCATATGGTGTCTGGGCAAGACATAAGGATAGGATAGTGAAAGTTTTGAGCAGTAGCACATAAAGTTGTGTTTCATTTTAATTGTGGAAGAACATGGATTTGGGCTATTTTAATGAGATAATTTGGTGGGGGTTTATCAGAGAATTTGCAGTTTTTAAACAGGGAACACCAGGATCTCTGCTGGTGAGGCAAGGGGTGCAACCCAGGCAGAGAAGCTTGCCCAGGGCTGGTACCGGGTACCCAGCTGGAGGGCAAGTGAGGTGGCTGACATCTTGACCATTTGGAGACAAGAGAAAAATGTCTGACAGTTCAAAGCAGGCCAAAACAATGAGCACATATTCCAGGGAACAGCTACATGGATGGCAGAGCAGGGACACATATGGCAATGTGCCACACAAAAGCCAATTGTGCAGCCATGGCCCACTGGTATCTAGCCCAGAGGTGCAGACGGCTCTGCTGCAGTATACATGCCAAAGCCCAGGTGGCTGTGCGATCCCCATCCAGGTCTGGCAGATGTGCAAACATGGGGCTGCAGCCAGCCTGGAAGGGTCCAGTCCTTGAGCCCCAGTTAAGGGCTTCCCAGATGGACTGCATGCCACAGCCCAGGTGGCTGTGCAGTCCCTGTCTAGGTCTGGCAGGTGTGCAAACATGGGGCTGCAGCTGGCAGGGGGTGGATGCTGACACAGGTGGCAGCAGGTCACAGCCAGGCAGAAACCCTCACTGCCAGTCTGCTGCAGGGGGTAGAGGGTGCAGGGGTCACTCTAAGCCAGGGCTGCTGCAGCAGTTCAGCTGGCACAGGGCGGTAGAGTCCCCATATATCAACTATCCAGGCCTCAGAAGATTCTGAGAGCAAGTAACCCTGAGCTGCTCGCCAGGGCAGGTTTTATACTGCTGGGGCCAGCACAGATGCTGGCCCCAGCCTCTAGTTCCCCCTGGCTGCAGATCTGGGAGGAGCTGGACAGGGTCAATTTGCCCCAAGTGGCGTAATTTGCCCCATGCCAAAGTACATGTGCAGGCATGTGAGCTAAGGCACAAATCTCTGGTACAAATTTGTGCGACTGTTGTTTGAGCTGCTTCAAATACATGTGCCTGCATGTGTGGACACACTGCCACTGTAACAGCCTGGCAGTGGAAGCTGATGCCTGGCTGTGACCTGCTGCCACCTGCAATAGCATCTGCCCCCTTGGACTTGTAGCCCCACATCTGCACTCCTGCCAGACCTGGACAGGGACTGCACAGCCATCCGGGCTGTGGTATGCGCACTGCAGCAGAGACATCTGCATCTCTGGGTCAGCTGCTCATGGGCCATGTCTGCACATTTGGCCTTTGTGCTGCTGTCATGTCTTCTGGTGCCCCTGCTCTGCCATCTGGATTACTATTGCCTGGAAGATGTGCTCATCGTAGCCTGCTTTGAGCTGCCAAACTTCTCCTCCTGTCCCAAAATAGCCAGGAGGTCAGTCACCTCATTTGCCCTCCAGCTGGGCAATGTTTTTTTGATATATTTACATTTTAAAGCAATTTGGAAGCCTACTAGTGCCTCTATCATCATAATAAAATAAATTCTAAATATCTATATGCTTTGGTGTTTGTTTTTGTTTTTTTTATCATAGAAAAATCAGAGCTCCCCCTGAGTCCTTCACTAGCCAGGATGTGGGCACAGCTGCCCCTGCAGCCACAGCTCCCACCAGCAGTTCTCATTCTGTCTGGCAGCTGGGCATTCAGGATGTTAGATGTAGGGGGATGTGGGATTTTTAGGAAGGGGGTGGGAAAGGGTGTGGGCAGGTGGCTGTGTGGTTCTTGGGTGGGTGTGTTTGTGGTGTGTGGGGGTTCATGGGCAAGTGTGTGCTGAGTTTGGGTATAGGGGGATATGGGGTGTGTGGG
>NW_017729033.1:33274792-33277668 GCF_001723915.1 Gavialis gangeticus | reverse complement strand
GTGAGTGGGTGTATAGGGTTTGTGGGTGTGGGGTTTGGGGGGAGGCTAAGGGGGAGCCACCACATGCCCTCCCCCTCCCGCCCCTTGTGGCACGCAGCCCCCAGCACTGGCAGCAGCAGCCAGTTGGGCCATCAGGGCACTCATGGCCCACTGCAGGCACAACCCTGCAGTGGCACAGCACCACCTGACCCAAGGTCTGTACATGGCAAATGGAGCCAGCCCAGCTCACCCCATTAGTACATGCCTTTGAATAGGAGTTGCAGGGCACATGCTAGTGGGGCAGGGGTGTGCTGCAACGGGTCATGGGGGGCAGCCATGTGGCAGCTCCCCCCGAGCTTCCCCACAAACTCCACACTCACAAGCCGCCCCACAAATCCACACACCACGCATCCCCCCACACCCACACACCCTACACCTCTCCACACACTGCACTCCCCAACCCCCAAAACAGAAACCACACAGTCCCCCCCCACCCCCATATCCCTGGGACAGCGCCTGGGTCCGATCCACCACTGCAGCCTTACCCTGCTCCTATTTGCTTCAGCATGCTGAGGCAACATGCTGGAGCAGCAGGGGCATGGGGCAGCCATAGAGATGTTCTGGCAGGTACTAGAGCATCTCTGTGGAGGACCCAGCCTCCAGTTGCTTCAGGGCATGCTCTAGGAGTGTGCCCTGTGCCACTTTTTTCCACATTTTCTTTTTTTTTTTTGGACACTGAGATTTTCTGCTATTGAATTACCTTTTTTAATTCCCAGAGTGCCTCTTGCAGCATCTCAAACTGCTTTGAGATACCGCAACAAGCACATGCTCGCCCTGGACATATCCCAGGACTGTAAAATCTCGGGAACTTGTAAGATCTTGCCTTTCAAGATCAACAGGTCAGGCAGGTGTCTTATATGCCTACAAGTAACTGGATAACTGCTATTTCTGTAAAGAAATAACACTACCAGATGAAGGAGTGGGCTGCCAGTCATGACCTCTACCCATCTGGAGCAAAATAGATACAAGCCTGGGAGAAGACTTGCAAGGAAAGGCTGAAAGAACTAGGATTATTTAGCCTGGAGAAGAGAAGACTGAGGAAGGATTTGATAACTGCCTTCAAATACCAGAAGGAAGACTGCAGAAAGGATGGAGATGGGCTTTTCTCTGTGACTGTAGGGGACAGGATTAAGAACAATGGTTGCAAGCTGAGACAGGGGACATTTAGGATAGAGATTAGGAGGGTGGCCAAGCATTGTAACAGGCTATCTAGAGAAGTTGTGGAATCTCCATCCTTGGAAACTTTTAAAAGCAGGTTAAACAGATACTTGGCTGGGATGATTTAGTCAGGAACGACCCTGGCTTGAGCAGGGGCTGGGCCAGATGACCAAGATGACCTACTTTCTTATGATCCCATGATCCTTAAACATTTGGTTTAAGATGAGAAACATTAAGGTCAGTTCTCAGAATCTCCAATCAAATTCATCCTCCACCCTATTTCAATTAGCCTTTTCATGTTACAATGGCATATTTATAATTTGTTTCTCTCTACCACTCTGATTACGTTCTAAATTTGACTGAATGTGACTACTGTGCCCTGAATTCAGAATAATGTTGTACTATATGTATTTACATATATATTGTACCTTTCAGACCAAGCTGACATGACTGCAAAGCTCTACTTTGTCCTGCATCTCTAACATTTCTATTGCAAAAACTAGAAATCTGAAAGTTTATATTGCCCTAAATTGCTCTAGCCTTTGCAACCTCACAAATTTCAATTTCATTACATAACACAGTTTCACCATAGATCAACAGTGGGCAAAATACGGCCCGTGGGCTGCATCCAACCTGGTGCAGAATTTTGTCCAGCCCATGACTGGTCTCTCATTCCCTCCTGGTCCAGGCACAAGAGGCAGAGTGGGCCATGACATGAAGCTGGTCCTACTGCCCCCAGGCACAAAAAGGGGCTGGGGAGATGCAGCAGCTGGACTTCATTTTCCAGCAGCCCTGGCAACAGTGGCTCCTTTCAGCTCCTGCAACCACTTGACATGACCCTGCCCAGGCATCCCAGCACGTCCACCCCACACCCACTGCTGGGGGCAGGACCCACACAGGCAGAGCACTTAGCTAGGGACTGGGATGGGGCTAAGGGTTGGTGTGGGTCGGCATCTGGGAGTGAGATGGAGATGGGAGTGGGACGAGGGAGACCCCGGGATTTTGAGGCAGTGACAGCACAGGGCAAGGCCTGTGCCAGGCACAGTTTCCATGGGCAGGGGCCCGCAGGGAGTGGTTTGAGGCTCTGCCCTGGCCCTGTCCCTGGCCCTGGCCCTGGCTCTGAGTTGTCACCACCCCAAGATCCCAGAGAAGCAGCTCCCTCCCATCCACACACCCTGCCCATCCTCCATGGAGACCCCAGGATCGTAGGGTGGTGACAGCTGTGATGGGTTAGCTGGCAGTGACTTAGCCCAGGGGTTTTGAAAGGGTAAAAGATGATTGGAGGGCTTGGAATTCCTTTTCCTCACCAATCAGGCCCCAGAGACTCACGCCCCATGTCCCTTGCCTTGGGTCACCTGGAGGGGGATAAAAGAGGCAGTGCAGCTGACTCAGGGGAGACCAGCGAGGGACCACAAGGAAGGAGGGCTCCAGGTTCCCCTAGAAGAGCCTGCAGCCAGCAGGAGAGGCTCCCCAGCTCCAGCAAGGATCCGAGCAGTGACCTGAGAGGTTCACAGCCCTGCTTCCAGCTCATTTAATAAGAGGCCAGAAAACTCAATATGAGGCCAGGGCTCCTGAATGGTCAAGACCCCTAGCAGTTTGGAGTGGTACTAGCACTGGTGGCTGTGGGGTAGTTTTTGCCTACCACATGGGAGAGATGAGTTCAAGTCCCAGCTGGGCTG
>NW_017729033.1:33262149-33269792 GCF_001723915.1 Gavialis gangeticus | reverse complement strand
TGCAGTAACAAGGAGAAATTCTTGTTGCAGTAGAAAGGGGATCATTGTGTTTTCCCTTTTTCCCCACCCCCTCCAGGTACCTAGGGCCCTATATTTCTTGTTATTTGATGTTTTGTATTTTGTGCCTTTTATATTTTGCCCACCAGTATTGTTTGTTCTGCTGTTTGTGTTTTATATTTTGTTAACCCTGTCTTTTGTCAACTGGATGAATATGTCTATGACTGTAAGTGTTTAACCTTTATTGAATCCTGCCACCTCGGGGCGTTGTAGTATCCCCTATAACCCCCGGTTTATACCTGTTATGTTCCCACTACTGTTCTGTCATTAAAAGGTATATGGTTAAGTCCCCACTGGTGATCTGGCTCTGCTTTATAGGGGGAGGAGGGTCCCTACACTTCCCACAGTGCTTGTGCACCTGCTCTGATCCCTTCAATTGGAGAGGGGGTACCTCTTGGAGTACCACCTGGGTTACACAGCACTGCCAGGGCAGAGCCCCAGTTCTGTGGGCAGGGATGTGCAGGGAGCAGATCTTGGCTCTATCCTGGCCCCACACTATCACCGGCACGTGATCCGGGGGTCTCCATGGAGATCATCAAAGAGCTGCTCAGGCAGGGCATGCAGCCAGGCACCTGGGGACCTGTGTTTGGAGCCATAGCCAGGGCCAGAGCCGGGGCAACAAGGTGGTGACAGCCCAGGGCTAGGACTGGGGCACAGCCACAATCCACTCCCTGCACACCTGCCTGGGGAACCAGCACCCATTGAAGGGACATATGGGCAGCAAATCATGCCCCAGCCCAAGCCCCATGCTTACACTGCATTGCGATCCTGCCTTGTGATCCGAGCCTTGCCCACCCATCCCACTCCTAAACATTACTTCCCATCCCGTATAGGGAGTTTTGGTGAGCTGTTGCAGGGGGTAGGGTGGAAGAAGGTGTTGACTCAGTCCGTGGCAGCTGAGCAAAACTACTTATGTAGCTCGCAGGCCCAAATAATTGCCTGCCCTGGTATAGACCATATATAAAACATTTTTAATGTTTTCCCAATGATGCTACTTTCATTGCTTTGGGCTTTCAGCAATGTACCTCAGCAACTCTAATCAGGATGAATGGGAAAGGTGTGGGACAGAGATAAAATAATAGTTCTTCTAATGAACATTTAGCCGTGAGTTTCATACTCTAGATGTTTACTATACACTGAATTCAACACCCTTCCACATGTTCTATTCAATAATATAGTATTATTAAAGATATAAGAAACCCTACCCTCTTACTAATTTTTTTTTTTAAAGGACCCTATTTTATTTCCCATCCATAGGTCATTTCTACAGAAAAAAAGTTTCTCTATTTAGAATTCCTGTAATACAGTTTTCATCCAGGATATACTATAGCTGTGGCATTGTCAGGCAACATATTTCCTGTACCGTCCTTTTTAAGCTAATTAAGGAAGCATACTAGAATCCCTGGAATATCTCATCAATTCTTCTGACTTCCTTTTCTACTAAGTTTTGGGAATTCTCATTTCCTTTTCACAAATTACTATTCATTAACAAAATGTAAATGTAGTATATGCATAATAATTGTAACACACTTCTATCTTAATCTAACTTTCCTAGTATCCCATGAAGGTCTATTGCTATCTTGCCAAAACAATAACAAAAAAACCCTAAGCTATCATTTTCTGATTAAATTAGGTTTGTTGATAAAGATATATACAATGTCCTTATTATAAATATATACAATGTGCACAATAATATATATTATACTGTAATACGTGATAGTTGAGATAAATATATAATACAATATCCACAACATTTTAATACTATCATATAATAATATAGTGATGCATTATATATACACTATATAATGTATGATATTATAATATAATATATACAAAAATAATACAATATTCTTAGACTTCTGTAGCCATTTGATTTAGTATATCATGATCATCTGAAAAAAAATAAACTTTCTGCAATATTAATAATGTATACATTAATTCCTGAGAGATTTCCAAAAGGTGGTTCTCAATAAGGATTCACCATCAAATGGAGGTATATCGATGGTGAACTTACGAGGAGAAGTACTAGGCTTAATACTTTTCAACTTTTTCATTAATGTTTTATGGATATGCATTGTACATTACATATGCATTTAAATTATATACACACTTATCTATATAAAGAGATAGAAATGACATAATACATATTTATATTCATATACATATATACCATATCATATTATATAATTCTGTGCACATATCTATGTGTGTGTGAAGTAAATATAAAATTACTGATAATACAATAAGTGAATGAGACAGATTAGCCAACTAATAAATAACCTTGAGTTCAGTGCAATCATGCCAGGCATGGAGCTCACAGTAAACCTACTGGATTTTCCCCCTTGGGACTTGGACATTATTCCTGCTCTGCATCACATCAGATCTTACATCAGAGTTTGATACTAGTTGCTCAGACTGAGTAGACTGTATTCATGTGTAGATTCCTAAGCTAAGGCACCCCTGAAACTTTGCAGTAGGCATCTAGGCTAGGGAGAGACATTACACATAAACCAGTTTAAGTGATCAGAAACTGGTTTAAATCTGTAACAGAAGGGATGTTCGGTGCACATAAACCAGTTTGAAAATGGCTGTAACCAGTTTGAGATAAACCTGGTTGAATGTAGAATCAGACTTAACTGATTTGGGTGAAACTGATTTATGCAATGTCTGTCCCTGACCCCTTCCTGGTTTAAGATAAACCAGACACCCCCAGCAACCCAGCATGCTCTCTGGGCTGGGTGGGGCTCTTTGCTCCACAGCAGAGCTGGCCCCTCCCCTCTGTTCCCTGGCTGGAGCTCTGGCAGAGACCGCAGGTACAGCAGGGTCTGCCTGACTTCCCCCTGCCCTAGTCCCCCTCAGTGCTTGCTGCTCAAGCAGGAATCCCCCCCTCCTTCCCTCCCATCTCCCACAGCATGGACCCCAGCCCCACAGACTCTAGGCATGTGGTATGCTAGCTAATGTGGAGAGGTACCTCTGTGTGTGTCTCTCCAATTTCACTGGGACATGCAGAAAGAAGAGTGACCACTTAAGGCTTTTTGAAGCTAATCAACAAGTCAGCTGGTAAGCTATTTAAGAAGAGTTTGAAATAATGGAGAGAAGCTATTGTTTTGCTGATGGGGTGATAAACACAGTTATCAGCCCCCTGCTGGTTTGCTTGCCTGTCAGTTTGCTGCAGGCAGTATAAAGAAGCAGAGAGGGAGATTGAAAAGCTGCATTATCAAAAGATACATGCACTCCATACCTCCCCCCCTTGCCTCAGAGTGACAACACTCCCGCCCCTTGAGCAGCTAGTGGGGAAAAGCCTGGGATGGTGCAGGCAGACCTCCCTAATCAAAGCATCCTGCAGGGGCTTGGCCATGCAACCTTCAGCTCAGCACTATACAAGTGAAGGGAGGGCTGCTCTAGCACCCCCTGGCTTCTAGCCTTAGCCACTGCAGGCATGTGCCTGAATTTCTTCGGTTCAGAGAGAATGTCTGTCCAGTTACAAATGGGTTCAGCCTAGCCAGGTTAGTCTAACCTGCAAAGATTGAATCAAATCAGACTCAGGCTTTTTGAATGTCTTGCCTTAATGGATTTTGTGGCTACTGGAGTAGTTTTCTGGATCAATATTTTTGTATTTAGGTATCTAGGGCACCTATACACGTGCATCAAGGCTGCTCTGATGCACTGTATACACCTAATTTCCACCTAAGCCCCATTTTGGGCATGTAAGGTATTCTTCTGAATTTCATTCAGTATCATGATAATACTTTCTCTGATTATTTTACTAAACAAAGTTGTGGAATGTTTTACTTTTCCCTCAAAAATCACGTGTGTTATAAACCTTATGAATACAGAAACAATTATACTTTGATAATTTTATATATGTAAAACAAAGGCACTGGTGTTATTTGAAATCAACAAAATAACCAAGGCAGAGAAATTGTAATTAAACCATTGTATCTTCTCTTACAGATTTGTATTTGCTTTATAAAATCTTTGTAAAAGTTCTTTTTAGATACGATATTCTGTACTTGTCATAACTTGCATATTTTCCTTCCATAATTGTTCCATATGCATTTATTTTACTAATTATTTTACTAATGTATAAGAAGTAAGACTGTTCTAGTTCCTAGATAGACAAACAGGTAAATAGACACTTTGAGATGCACCTACTTCCCATAAACCATCTGAAATGATTAGTGACATTTAAATAAACATTGAATCTTTTATTCCTTATCCCACAATTGAAGGTATTGATTTTGGTATCATAATTAGCTGCTATGACCAAGATTATGTCATGGTTGCCAACCTCTAAAAGCAAAAATTCACCAGACAAACCTCAAGAAGTCGCTACATGTCATTAGGCAGACCTTCTAGCATAATCTAAAATGTCACCATCCAGTTTACCAAGTATTACAATAGTAAGTTAATATAAGATCTTTAATTTTTGTTGCTAACAACCCCCAAATGTTGCTAGGTACCCCAAAACTCCTAAACTGGCAGCACTAGTACAAGCCCTAAGCTGCCTTCTTCAGAAAAAAAAGGGCTGAAGGGAAAAAAATGAAAATAAGATATGAAGTATCCAAAGTCACTGAATATAATTTCACTGTCTTAATGCACCAAACTGTTTTTAGGGTAAGCAGTATGCATGACCTGAAATTCACACGTAAACCAAAAGTCCACAGGTGAAGACATCATAAGTCTTGCTTAATGCTCACATATTGTGCAGTCCTCCCACACTGAAAGCAGTTTCCTTAACTGAAATTAGCTCACTACCTGTGGTTATGCAAGCCCTTTCCACCTAAAGGTACTAGAGGGAAATAAATGAATATACCTACTGCACAAATTAGAGGGGCAGACTAGGGTGTCCAGGCGACTGGCCTCTTCTCTTGTGAAGGGAGCAGCAAATAAATACCACCTCAATTTCTGTACCTGTGAGCCCAGTTCTGAAGTATTTATGTCAGTATTTCCACTGATGATGATGGAACTGCTTAGTTGATAAAGTATTTATAGTAAAGTCCTAAAACAACATGGCCAATGTCATATAAACCTTTTGGGCACGTCCTGATAAGCACACACAGGCAGGGGCACGTGTTTTCCGTGAGACAAAGAGCTGTGGCACGTATTTGTGCTGCTGCTGTTTGTCCACAAGGCATGCCCCTGCACACAACAAAGTGACCCAGGTGCAGTAGGGGAGGCAGGGGGCAGCACTTGGGCTGACACCAGCTGCCTTACCTGGGGTCCTGGGGTCCTTCCAGGGCAGCAGCAGCACCAATCTGGCCACTAAAGGCTAGGGACAGAAGTTACACATAAACCACTTTAAGTGATCAGAAACTGGTTTAAACCTGTACCAGAATAGAAGCTCAGTGCTCATAAACCAGTTTCAAAATGGTTGAAACTGGTTTAAGATAAATCTGACTGAATGTAGTATCAGACTTAACTGATGTGGGTCAAACCAGTTTATGAAACTTCTGTCCCAGATCCCTTCCTTGTCCAAGTAAAATCACAGTCGCCCAGCATGCTGTTCAGCCCTGGGCTGGCTGTGCTACCTGCTCCAGAGCAGACCCAACCCTACCCCTCCGCTCCCGAGCTGGAGCAGTGAGGGCTGGCTGACAAGGGTGGGGGCAAACCCAGCTGGGGATGCAGCCCTGTCTGCAGGGGGGGACTACCCCCGGCAAACCCTAGCTGGGGTCTGGGCCCAGGGAGCGAGGGTTAAACACCCCTTCCCCTGTACAAGCTTACTGTCGGCTGCATCTGTGTACTAACAAATCCCAAAGGCACCTGGAAACAAGAAGAAGAAGTGATGAGCAACCCTGCAGAGTCATGCTGCTGTAATTCTGAACTGCAAATCCCAGACCCCAGGGGCAGCAGGAAAAGGAAGTGAAGTGAACACTCAGCCAGAGAGCCATGCTCTAGTGTCCCCCCCCACCCGGCTTCTAGCCTGAGCCCTGCAGGCCTGTGGCTGCATTTCCTGAATGAACGGGAAATGTCTGTTTACTTCTGTTTCAATTTAATTTCTGCAGTTTAGACTAACCAGCAAAGACTGAATCGATTCAGCCTCAGGGTTTTTGACTGTCTGTACTTAGCTTAAGAGCCTAGCCAGCAGCCAGAGCATGGCTCTGGCCAAGGAGGCTCCCTTTCTGGTGGCATGTTCTCCTGCCGCCTGTGCCACACTGTTTGTTTGGGTTTTTTTGACACCAGGATCCCATGACAGGCAAACGTCTTCAAGTAAATAGGGGTCTGTGTAGAAATGGAAACCCCTGAGAATAAAGGTTTACAATAATCTCTTATAAATTCTTGACTGTCGAGATGCTAGTTGGTTTCCTTCTGCCACAGCCTGGGTAATTCCTCCCAATAAATCTGTTACTGTATCTAACTTCTTAATTATCTTTTCACAAAAAAAAAGGATTAGCAAAAATGTTGTGAAAAAAAGGGTTCACTAGTTCTGGTTTTCGTAGCTAAAACACTGATTGCAGACAGTGTGACACAGGCGGCAGGAGAACATGCCACCACATTGGCCAGTGGTGTAATCCAGTATAGCTTCATAGACCACAGTGGGACTGTGCTGAGAACTGAGTCACTAAATGATTTTGTTGTTGCTGCTGCTGTTGTTACATGGGCCTACATATGCTCCCACTGGAATCTATGAGTCTGTTGGATTAATGGAAGGAGCATGAGTTCCTATGTGTCTAATGCATTTTGCTTTGAACCATATTCTGCAAATGAGACCAATTTCAATAAATATTATCAAATAAATCCCAGCACAGTCTCTTTCTTCTTTCAGAAGCATACATCCTGTTGTATGCACCGAACAGTACCACTTCAGGAACGCTTGTAAATTCTAGTGAATGTGAAAGAGAGCAAATAAAAGCTAAATGGCTTTTAAAAGGTAACCCTATAAACAGACTTGCAACATTTCAGGGATTACATTTCCTTCAATTTAAAATGTTATTGGAGCTGGGGGAGAAGGGAGGTGTGTGTATGTGTGTGTTGAAGGGGGAGGAGGAGTACTTGTTTTCCACTTTCTGTACATAGCTGGATGAGTTTCAGGTACCTCCATTATTTTTCTGAGCACACGTTTATCTGTATTTCCACTTCCTGCACTTTTCATCTTTGCTGAATGAGTGGAAAGCATGGATCCAAGTGATTTTATTAGGCTAATTACTGTTTACCTCAGGCCCATACCTATTATTATGATTTTAGAGGCAGGCTGCCTTGTAGCAGGAGAAATACAAACACAAGGAAAGAGGTAAGAGAAACGCTTGACAACCCCGTAAACACAGGGGCAAGCAATTCGAGAGGCTGTTTGTCTTGCAGGCGTGTGCAGGATCCCGGACCGCGGCGAGCGCAGGAATCCACCCCCCGCGGGGCGGCTTCGTGGGGTGCGGGGGGAGGGGGCCAGCTGCGGATCCGGAGCGGGGCGCCCACTTGGGTGGGGAAAGGACGTTAGTTCCCTTCCAGGCAGGAATCCAGCCTCCGCGGCCACTTCCAGGGGCACTTTGCAGCTTCAGCGGCGCTGGGATCGGCGCCGGCAGGACGGTGCCAGCCCCCGCGCGAGTGCTGCTACCCCGCAGCCCCGGGCGCGGCGCGGGGCCAAGCCGGAG
>NW_017729033.1:33250231-33261790 GCF_001723915.1 Gavialis gangeticus | reverse complement strand
GCAGGTGCCGACGCGGGGCGGCCGCCTCCCCTGGGGCAGGAGGAGCGGAGCCGAGCGCGCCGGGCTGCGCCACCGGGCACCGGCAGCGGCACCTGGCAGCCACGTCGGGGCGGCCTCGGCTCCTTCCCGCGCTGGCTCTCGGGGGTCCCGAGCCCTCCCTTGGCTTTCCGGAGCCAGCTGCTGCCTTCTCCCGCGGTTTGACAGCGCGCAGCATGCCCGCCAGCCCGAAGATTGCGGGTCTCCAGCTCGCCCCCTCAGAGGCACCTGCTGCCCCCTGTCCACGGGGCTCCTCCCTCAGGCAGCGCTGCCGCTTCCCCAGGTAGCTAGGAGCCGGGCTGTAGCCAGGATGCTCCAGAAATTATGCAAGAGGCAAGACTGCGTAGGCTGAGATCTTTTATTGGACCAGCTGGTTGCGATATCCACAGAGGCTGGACTTTCCTGAGGCTGCTGGTCCTTGTGGCTGCTCCTCCATGAGGAGACACTCAGCAAACTGAGAGCCTGTCCATTCACTTGTCCAGGTTGGTTTTGAATCCAGACTCCTGCCTCTTCTTGCTTCCTGTGTGATGGCACTGGGCTGTGGCTGGGGGTTTTTTTTAGCCAAACAGACCTCTGGATTTTCAGGAGAAACCAGAGAATTGGGGAGCCCTGTGAGCTCAGGCTCCCTGCCCCCGCACCAGGTTTGTGGGGCTGGGGGCTGCTGCAGAGAGCAGCAGGACTTCAGCAGTGCTGCCTCTTAAGAGAGCCCGTCATTGCACCTGCCAGCAAAAATCGCTCTCAGAAATTATTTTTACAGCACAGCCTAAGGGGAAGGAAAACATGACAGTTGTGGGAGGAAAGTTTTTAATTCAGTACATGTCAGTGACTTCTGTGACCGGGTCTCAAGCTTAGAAAAAAATGAGCCTTTTCTCTTTCTGTAGTCTCTCATGCTTCTAACAAGTGCATTTTTCACTTTTCTTGCAACTGAACTACAGTTCAGTTGAATGCAGCTAGTGATTCGTACATCAAGGTTAGCAGACAGCTCTCTCTCTTTTTTTAAATTCAGCCCTCGTAATACAAGTGCAGCCAGTGAAGTAAATATTTTGGGTGTGCAATCCAAGTGAGAACAGTTCATGTGTACTACTTTCATGGCAAATCTGGAGCAATAATTCCCTTGATTAAGATACTGGGAAAAACTCCTGGTGGTTTATCATTTCATTCCTGGTACACTCTCTCCTGCCTGTTGTACTTCCATGGGAATTAGAGAGAGGGATAGAGATGAACTGGAAATTAGTTTTGCCATTTCAGAAAGATGTGCTCTTTAAAAATAAATAAATCCTGTTTTATATTATGATATGATAGATGACATAATACTATAGGAAGTTGCGGAACAAGAAATTTTCCTCAGCCTGGATTAAATATGGGTTCAATAGGGACTCTGGATTCTTATCCCATTATCTGAATTAATTTTTGTGGCTCCTTTGTTCCAGTGGGTTTACTGCTCATGTGCTTGTCTCTTCTAGAAATTCTCCTTTCCTCCCACCCTCTCTCTGTCTCTTCCCCCTCTTGTCTTTTGTATCCTATCCCTCTCTCCTTATACTCTGCTTTTTGCATGTCCTTTGACATTATGAGATGAAGTGAGCTTCAGCCTATGAAAGCCTGAGCATGCACTCTCTCTCTCTCTCTCTCTCTATATATATATATATAATATAGATATATCTATTATATTACATATATATATATATATATATATATTACACACACACACACTTTGGTTAGTCTATATGGTACAAATCTACCCTGCCTTATATTAAGGTAAACCTTAAGAGACCTTTGGAAGTATACTGGGAAAAATGATAGACTCCCCCCCACCGCATCCCTTATCACCACACTTGTTCTAAAGCAAGGCATTCAGTCTTCTACTGAAACTGGTCCACCAACAATTAATCATTGTGCCAGAGACATGGACCCATGCAGTCCAGTAGGTGACTGTTCCAACTAGTAGATGGCAAACTCAAGTTCAAGTCTATAACTAAATCAGGCAGAAGCTTAAAGCTAGGTTTCAAACATCTCAGGTAAATGCCTTAACTACCAAGCACCATGGCTAACATCTGTTTCTTGTCAAAAAGTCTATCCTGTAACCAAGAAGCCTTTCCTTACTAGTTGTGTCAAAACTGCTGGTCTGGTGATTGGTTGCAGATTGATGACCTCACCAGTGACACTCTGATCTAGTACCATTCTCATGTGAAGCAGTTAGTTAAAGCAGGCAGAAGGAGTAGGAGTCAACTTGGAAGATGAAATGAGAAAACTGGACTTTTTTTAATAACATGCAGGTGTTTGAGAACAATTGCAGATGAAGGTGAGAAATTGCATGATTGTAGGGATTAAAAGCTGTTAATATTAAGTTTCTTAGTAGCAGTGGGGGTGAGATTTTAGAATGGAAAGAGGGAAAATGATAACAAAAAACCCCACTTTTTCACTTTTGTTATTTCCTTAGGGGGATTTTGATGCAGTAGAAAGTTAAAACCCTTTACTAAAAAAACCCTAAACCCAACCATTTTACTTAAGAGGAAAAAACCATGATCTAGTCTTGTGTTTTCTTTAAAAAATCTTTTGTTTTTATTGGAGGTTGGGAATAAAGTAGAATAATACAAGTCTGTCTCTATGAGGAAATGGAAATTCTGGCATAATTCCAAAATTAACTATTTTGAAGGGGGATACTGTGCCTTAGCACACCATACAAAAAACCCAGAAAACTACAAATTTATTTTTATTCCACCCTACTGATCCATTTCTTTCTGTCCATGTGAGGTGTTGTACCCAAGATCTAAAGTATTCCTTTTCTCAGTTCTATAAAGGTTATGATCATTTTACATGAAATATTAGTTTTTAAGAAAGAGATCTACAAAAGAATGTTACAGATAACCGTGGTCTATTTTAATGATGCTAATTTATTGCAAATGTTAAAACTACACCCATTTTTAAAGACATGAACTGCTGATCCAGATGATTTGTATAAACTATATTTACCACTCTGAGTACACCAGTAAAACAGATTTCAATATATGCAATTTCAGCAGATATATTTTATACACATGCACATATTTTATATGCATGTATATCACACACATACTGTGTGTTTATATCACACACAGAAATCAGGCATCTTGAACACACAAGTCAATGTATAGGGACTTCAAAAAAGGCTATTTTTATAAACTATGTATTATTCAAATATACTCAAGTCTGGGCTAGATTTCCCATTGTAACATATTAGCTCTAAAAACTCCCTCCTCCACCCCCCCTCCCCAAACTGCAGTGTTATAGAGGTGTAATGACATCTGGAACTTTAGCTTTTATTTTTGGGAAAAAAATGTAAATTTTGGAACATAAAGAAGAAGGATTATGTAATTTGGCTGCTTGTTATATAAATTAATTTGTTTGGCTACCATTTTTCATCTTATTTGGACAAAGGGAGATTTTCCTCTCTTATGAGAGATGATCAATAGTTTATGCCCGCTGAGAACTCAGCAGCTCAACTAGTGTGTACAGTAGTTTCTTTTAAAACATTTGTCTTGCACATTGCTCTGAAAAGTAGATGCCACTTCCCAATAATCATAAGCTAGTTCTAAACATATTTTATTACCATGTTAAAAACTGTATAACTTTTTATCTATTAAAAATGATATTATATCCCTTTGGTTTAGAAAGTGCAAGGAGAAAAGCTGAAGGGAAACATCTCTTCATAAGAAGGGCAATGGAAAAGGTTTCCTGTAGTAGGGAACTATTAAAATACAGAAAATCCACTGAAGTGTTTTAAGAACACTTAATAGATAACTTAATATTTGCTTTTTTAAGAAGTATTCCCATCTCAGTACCACTAAATGGTACTTTCTGTTACTGTTTCAGGTAGACTGGCAAATTGTCCGAGAATAAGATTCCATAGCTATGTATAGGTATGGCATTTTGAATATGCATGCACATGAAGTAGTGAAAACAACTTTTTCTCATTCTATTAGTTTGTAGAGAACTTGATAGTCTTTTAAAAAATGAAAGTACTAGAACAAAAATAACTACTGTTAAGAAAACAGTGCTATTTGGAAAAAATTCTCAGTTTGTATGGCTTCTTAACTTTTAATCCATTTCGAAAGTTGTTTGGAAAGTTTACATTAACTCAATTAAATTATTTTCAAATGTAATAAGCCAGTGTAATAGATTTAAGAATTGTGTAGTCCAAATTGATTTTTTCAAACTATGCAGAACTGTATGCCTGAATATGTATTCTAAAGTAGGTTTTGACAGTATAATTCAATACAAAATATCTAGTATCCAAAGATCCAAATTCTGCCCAAGTTACACTTGTGTAACTTTGCAGATAGAGGAACAGAAAATTCTCTTGTTGTTTCCTACTTTCAACCAGAGGATTTTCACTAGACAGGAGCCAGAACCAGTGAGCACTCGAATCTGAGGTCTTTTATTCTGGCATCTCATATGCTAGACTGTATTTCTATACACTTGTGTATTCAGGGGTCCCTCAAGAGAAGGTCTCCACCTCTGCAAGGAAGAAGGTAGGGACAGGAAAGAAAATGCTTAGCCTCATGCATCATATATTCTCTCCAGACTTTATAGAGTATGTGGTAGTATTGGTGCTAAGAGTCAGGGTGAGAATTCTCTATCCTTTCTACATGAAACCCATGTAAGTCAAGTGGCTGTTTTCTGTCTCACTGAAGTCCTTGGAGCAGCCAGGTCTCAGTTTAATTAATAGCTTAACTTATTTTACTTACAAAGTAAGGTATCCACTTCCTCCCAAGAGGAGGCTGCCCACAGCCTAGTTAGTTTTACAAGTGTTATTAATAAAGACAGAATATGTAAGTAAGAGTCCCATCATTCCCGCTTCTGAGAACTCCTCAAGCAGAGTTATTGAAGATACTGAGCCTCGTGAGACCAAGCTCAGAGAGTCTGTCGATCCTGAATTTCTTTCCTTTAAAATTCCCTACCCCATTTAGCACAAGCAATGCTTTAATGACAGTTTACTTATAGAATCATCCAGACCTGCTTGAGCAGTGATGAGACACAGGCTGGTGAACACAAAGGCTGTTACCAGTAGCACTGAAGGAGTGGGACAAATTAAAGTAAAAGAAACCTGATTAAACAGAGTTAGTAAGTTACCAATTCTGAAACTGTACAAACAATGTAGTAATAAAAGCAAACTGGTATGGTAGTGAGCATCTTTCCTTTGAAGTTGTTATTTATGGCACTGAGAAAAACTTTTGGTTTCATATAATAGTTAAATCAATCTTTTAATGTTCTTTGATATTTTGCATGGCTAGTCTAAGAATGGCCCATATTGTCATGTTTAATAAGCTATGGTTTTTAATGCAGATATTGAAATTTGTTTTGCTTGTTGCTTTTAAAACAAAATTTACATAGAACTAGAGCCAGGAGACTCTGATTCTGTTCCTTCTTCTCAAATAATTTTGGCTGGGATTTTTAGAAAAGTGTATGGGAGGTAAACTACTGACTCATTGAATTCTAGTGAACTTGGGCACCTAAATCACTAAGTCTTCCTTAAAAGTGTTAGCCTGAATCTTCTTTTTGTGATTTCCCACATATGAGAAAGTAGGTTACAGACACTGACTACAAGTTTGTCTAAAATAGTATTGTTCAATATAGATATTACTGATGAAGTTAATTAATATCAGCTGAAATCCAGCAATTATGACAGCTCTTTCTCCCCCTCAAATTTTCTTACAAGAAATGTAAGAAAAAAAGTTGTGCATTTTCTTCAAAGAAAATGTTTTCAAGGTATTTAATGAAAACTCACAGCTAATTTAATTGGCATGCTCCACAGTGAATCTGACTGAATAAACTGTGTTACCAGGATTTCATTTATTAATCTGAAAAGGTTGAAAAGAAGATTAAGAAAAAGTAATGTGTTAAAAAAAATCTCTAAAATATCATTTAAACATGAACTGTATTTCTTGTACTGACTCACTCATTTACTTGTAGCAAATATAATACTAATACAATGCAGTTAGTTAATTTTATACTAATCTGAAAAATAGTCATTCTATGAAATCAGGTATGCTCTAAATGACTTGCAGAGGCAATGGAGGGGAATCTCAAAGAAGAAAAGTAATTTGGCAAACTGGCTGTTATAAATTCTTGAAGGTTCACAAATTGCACAGCTATATAACGTATGCTAGCATCTTTATTTTATGTAAACTATTGTCATTGTACTAAATAAAATGCAGATTTATATCATGTTCTAGGGAGGGCATGGGAGAAGAAAACTGAGATGATAATTTGATCCATATGCAATTTTATTCATGGATTTCATTTTGCTTATCCAATATATGGTTTCTGTATAAAATTTATACGATTAATTATGCGTGAGAGGTACTGTCCATTGTTTTGTATTACTTTAACACAACACAAATGAAATGGCTCCAATATCTGTCAAATCAAATACAAACTGTGTGTATTAAAAAGAAAAATGAGATAAAGCATCATTGGATGCAAGCAAAAAGGAGTAATGCAAAGACAGTTGAGGATATGGTTAATTGGGCATGAATAAAGGCAATAAATACTACAAATATTGCCATATAGCATATATTATCTGATGCCTTCTTGAACAAACATTACACAAAAATAAAATGTAATGACTGGTGAGTATGGGGACACTCCTTCTAAATTACTGAAAAAGTGTATGTTGTGCCAGCATGTGTCATGGGTTGCATCAGGTTCTTCATTGGTAATCTAATTGACTATTCATGAGTAAGTGCTTCTAAGATCAGATCTTTAAATGTTAAACAAGTCTTGTTGGTAGTGCAGATTTGGGCTGAGCAGTTCTTACAGGTTATAAACTTTTCATTCTTAAAAGATACTCAGAGAGAAGTGGCTGTTTCTTTTATTTAATGGCCTCAAAAATTAATTCAGGTTTGTTATTTAATAGTCTTAATATAATGGTCTTCAGTCTCCTTCTAAGCCCTTGTTGCTGCAGTGTTTGCTCATATTGCTGCTCAATATGAAGTTCCAGTAGTCATTCAGGGTGCCCAGATAAAGTTACTTGTAGTGGAAGCTTTGTTGTACTGCCAATCCTCCTGTCAGCAACAGCCATACTATTTCCTATTTAAAACAGAGAGAAAAAAAACAACTAGCAAGAGTATCACTGACATGGCAAAAACTCTACCATGTTTAGAAGGGTGGAGCGGGAAAGAGGGATTAACATATACCCATATTTTGCCCCTGTATCAAAAACTTGAGCTGGGAGCCAAAAAGGAAGAAAATTCAAAAGATTACTTCGCAGAGTTTCCATACATCTTCTGTCACAAAACAGACCATGTCATCTGTCCTACACAAGGCAGGTTGTAGTTCTTCCTGAAAACCCTATACATTTCAGAAGAGCTATACAAA
Source organism: Gavialis gangeticus (assembly GCF_001723915.1). Classification (NCBI taxonomy): domain Eukaryota; kingdom Metazoa; phylum Chordata; order Crocodylia; family Gavialidae; genus Gavialis; species Gavialis gangeticus. The sequence goes on along the minus strand of NW_017729033.1, from coordinate 33,254,398 downwards.
GTTAGGTTCCCATATCTTCTTCAGACCCATTTTGAGTCTCCCATATCTTCTTCAGGTTTCCATATCTTCTTCAGACCCATTCTGAGTCTCTGTCTCCTGGCTAACAGTACAGCTCCATTTTTTTATTGAACAATAACAACTACAAATGAGAGAGAACTAGCGAATTTCCCATCAAGAACGACAGGGGGAAGCTTGCTAACCCTAACCCCTCCCCTCCCTGCATGACCACAGCCTCCCAGAAGCAGGGCGGGTAGCTTGCCCTACCACCCCCTCCGCCAACAACCCGCACCACCGCTGCCTCCAAGGAGCAGGGCCAGGGAGGTGGGGGAGAGGCCAGCGCTGTTGGCTTCGCCCCCGTGCTCCATCCCTGCTGTCACGGTGGCGCTCTACCACCTCCAGGGAGCAGGGCCATGGTGGGGGCAACACCAGCAGTGCTGGCCTGGTCCCCTTACTCTGTCCCCTCCATCCTCACAGTCATGGTGCCGTGCCACTGCTGCCGCCTCCTGTCCATATCACTCTTGGAGCACTGACTGGTTGTTTCCATAACCAATCCGAGTGCTCCAAGAGCATTATGGAGAGACAGACAGATGGACTAAGCCCTTTATTATATGAGAATAATCAATATGAAGAACAAGATAAATTGATACATATTCTATTTGGGGCACAACCATGCCTTGTTTAAATACAAGTAACATACCACAGCCTTTAATCTACCAGAAACAACTACTAGGTTTAAACAACATTGGTAGTTGCCTAAAATATTGTCTATGCTAACACCTTCACTGCAGCTAAGTAATGGTAGACACTTAGTATAAAGAACCTGTGGCTGGCTCAGAGAATTGTTAGCTGGAAGGTTTGGTACTTTCCAGCAAATTCCAACATGACAAAGATGTCCAAGGTCCAAAACTAATCACAATGATCAAGAAACAGAGGCAACATTTCTTGCAGGTTTATTCAACTTAATAACACCATGCCAAAAAGTGTTCTGTTCTTTAAGAACAAAATTAAGCATTCAAACTGGAATAAATGAAAATCACATTACAGTATAAACCTGGATCTCTTGCTAAAAGCAAACTTCTACATTATGGCAAATGCCATTAGTCAACTCACAAAGTGATATTCAGTAGTATGTCTGATGTTTTCTTATCCCAAGATGTGACTGCAGCTAACTATCCGCATCAACATGTACTTATTTGTCGTTTTTGCAGAAATGTTCAGTTTAAAAAGGTATGTAAAGATAGACTCTAGAACTCCAAACATGGTGTATCTATAGAATAGTTATAAGAGGGACATCTTGGCTCATTTCAAAATCAGGGTGTAATTGTGCTTCATTTTCCCAGATGTACCCCCATTTCCCTTTTGCCTGATCAGAGGAGTTAACATACTGAAGATTTGACCCTTTGGGGAGAAAAGAAAATCAAAGTTCTCTACTTCCAACAACAGTAGAAGAAAAATAAAAATCTTATTGTCTACATAGTTATTCAATAAGAAAACACTTTCCTTCCTTAAAAAAGCACCTTCCTTTACATTCTTCCCTTTCATTGAATGGATTTTGCCACCTTTTGTAGACAATATTTTGGGAGAACTTACTGCACCCAAGATTCTACACAAGGGAACCTGCATGTGCAGTGAATGTCACTCTGCTTCATTTTTCTCTAGGCCATTCTTACATAGACCTTCCAGTGGAACACCATAGCCCTCTTAGATCTTCTGTAGTCCTAGGTAACTCTGCTTTTATTGCCTGAATCTTTTCTCCCAGCAGAACTTGCTTCTAGGTTGCAGTCATATGAGCCCTCTGAAGACTACAGTTCCTAGAATTCCCATTTACTCTTATGTATGGGCCAGGGGTTTACTGTCCTTTTTCTTTCTAAGTTTTGATTCCAAGACATTACCACACTTGCAGATAATAGTATCAAATTCTCAGGTTAAACCAGTAGAACTCTAAATCTCTTAACAAATCAAAATTATGACACTCCAACTTAGGTACCAGAGAAAGCTTTATAATAGTCTTCTCTCCAAATCTTTGGTAAACGTTTTGTTGGGAAGTTGCATTCATTTTGCATTCATTTTGAAATATTAACAATATCTAGTGATTTCTAAGTCTAACTTTGAGAGAATTAGGAAATTTGAACTGCTGCAGAAACTGAGATAATGTTTAGCATCTCAATTTAGCTTTTAGCAGTGATATATCTGAGAGTAATGTGTTTTTCTTTTTTTTCCTAGTGACTTTTCTGCTTGAGAAGTACACTCAGCAAAAGAATCACAAGTTTCAAAGACTGTTCTATGTGGAAATTGCTACCTACCCCATTACCTGGTTGAGTGAAACCAGACTAAGAACTTTTGCCATGGCAGCTTTTCTACTGGGAGCTGTGCTGCTTATTGTTCAACCTCATATAGTGCCTTCCAGACCAGCTGTACATCCTAAGGAAGAGGCTCCTTCTCAGTCTGTTCAGAAAGAACTTTTAAAGAAAACATCTCTCAAAAATGACTTTAAAGAAAATATTCATTCTAATGGATCTCGCCAGCAGCTACCACAAACGATCATCATTGGAGTAAGAAAAGGTGGAACAAGAGCCTTATTAGAGATGTTGAGTCTCCATCCAAATATTGCAGCAGCAGAAAGTGAAGTCCATTTCTTTGACTGGGAAGATCATTATGGAAATGGACTACAGTGGTATATTAATCAAATGCCATTCTCTTATCCCTGTCAGATCACAGTGGAAAAAACCCCAGCATATTTCACATCACCCAAAGTGCCTGAAAGAGTTTATAACATGAATGAATCAATAAGATTACTCCTTATTTTAAGAGATCCAAGTGAGAGAGTATTATCAGATTACACCCAAGTGTTCTATAATCATGTGCAAAAGCACAAGCTGTATCCTTCCATTGAACAAGTTCTGATTAAAGATGGTGAACTCAACGTGGACTACAAGGCAATAAATAGAAGCTTATATTATATTCACATGGAAAACTGGTTGAAGTACTTCCCTCTTGGTCACATTCACATTGTAGATGGGGATAAACTAATCAAAGATCCCTTCCCAGAAATAGAGAAGGTAGAGAGGTTTTTAAGGTTGTCGCCTCAAATAAATGCTTCAAACTTTTATTTCAATAAAACTAAAGGCTTTTATTGTCTAAGAGACAGTGGTAGGGAACGTTGCTTACATGAATCAAAAGGAAGAGCACACCCACAAATAGACTCCCGTTTACTTGATAAACTGCATGAGTATTTTCATGAACCCAATAGGAAATTCTTTGAGCTTGTTGGCAGAACATTTGACTGGCACTAATTTGTGGTAAGTTAGTGATAAGCTTCAGAGCCTATATTCCACTGTACATTTAGAACTTTTAAAAAGGGCATTTAAGCTATAATTTATTTGTAAATTCCATAAATACTTCTGTACAGTATTAGATTCACAATTGCCATATAAACTAGTTATATTTTTCTACTTGTTAAATTTGAAAGCATTTTGTATTGTTTTACATGGTTGTTAACATTGTGTATTATGTCTCTATATGAAAGAACTGCGGAAGATGCTCTCCTGAGATTGTCTTGTCTTTTTAATAAATAAGAAATTCAATTCGAGAAAAGTAATCAGAATGACCCAAATCTTCAAAACACTGTACCTAGGCTCTCTTTTTTCGTTGTTAATGACTATTTGAGCTTTATGCTTCTATTTTCTTTCTTTTTAACATCTTAGGTTTAATATTTTAAAATATCTCAATGGTCAGCAAAGTTTTCCAAGCTGCTTTATACAATTAGGTACATGGTATGTCGGATACATTTTGGGACACATGCTTGGAACAACAGAATTTTCTGTACTAAGGGAAGTTAGCTACAGGACTTGCCTTCATATTTAATGTTATAACAAGTGTCCCTGGAATTCTTTGGCAGTACAATGCTTGTTTCATGGTGGACTTGTAAAGATTCTATGGGGACAAACTCATAAAAGCCAGTTGTCTACAGAATTACAGTCATCATGAGAACTCCCTTTATTCTCTGAATGTGCATGTATAACAAAAGAGAGTGAAGAGAAGGATTTAAGCAATACTGATACATTTAAAAGTTTCTCACAATTGTTCCTAAATTTTATAGCATTTCTGTTTCAGAATTACTTAAAACCAACATCTACTCTCAAGCAGACGAGGTGGACCAACATCTAG
>NW_017729033.1:33231830-33245231 GCF_001723915.1 Gavialis gangeticus | reverse complement strand
CAGGACTTGCCTTCATATTTAATGTTATAACAAGTGTCCCTGGAATTCTTTGGCAGTACAATGCTTGTTTCATGGTGGACTTGTAAAGATTCTATGGGGACAAACTCATAAAAGCCAGTTGTCTACAGAATTACAGTCATCATGAGAACTCCCTTTATTCTCTGAATGTGCATGTATAACAAAAGAGAGTGAAGAGAAGGATTTAAGCAATACTGATACATTTAAAAGTTTCTCACAATTGTTCCTAAATTTTATAGCATTTCTGTTTCAGAATTACTTAAAACCAACATCTACTCTCAAGCAGACGAGGTGGACCAACTTCTAGAATCTAAAAACCTTACTTATTCTAAGACACATGTACAGTATGTTGTTCTGGTTGAATATAGTAAGTAACAAAAGCAAATGCAAAAATGGGTGAATCTAGGATTTTGGAAAGGGGGTGTTATAGATGATGTGCCACATCACATATAACACGACATGCACTTTTCTCCAGTTAAAGAGAAACTAGAAGCTTGACTAATAAGCTAGCGGCCTAGCACTATATTATTCAGTTTAGGATGAAGGCAAAAAACATGTAACTATTGGAATATTTGTTAATTTGCTGGATTATATATTAAATTTAAAAACCACAACAAGCTAGCAAAAATAGTTAAAATCATTAAAATATAGTGTTGCATTAGTCCTGTAGTTATGGTTAAATGTATGTGTCTTATTCAGATTCATAAAACAAAATCTGGTCTTCCTGAGCATCTTGTTTCCAGTACTTCACTGTCAGTCATTTCTATACCTTACTTAATATTACAACTCCTGTCTTAAGATTTTTAGCTTGACCTAAAACCATCCTGCTGAGCTGTGAAATAGAAGAGAGATATTACCAGGAATGGCTAACAGCAAAAGTATGGAAGACCACTAACAAGGAGAGAGGACCATTAACACATAGAGTTAAGACAGATTAGCAGGAACCAGTAGATTATAATGAGCTTTGTAATCAGTTGATTCCCACAGCACTGCCTGAATAGAAATGTTGATGATATGTGGGTAGAGCAGAAAACAAAAGTGTGGAGGGTGCAACTGCACCACTGAGCCCTCCTTAGACCTGCCCCGAGTGCAAATATGCCCTCTATCAGCTTAAGGTTCCTTTATGTGGCTGGAGTGCAAATTACAAGCAGCCCAACAGATTTCTCCCTTTTTTCTTCTCTTCTTGCTCCCAAGAATGATGCCATGTGTTGTTTTGATCCACATCTAACACCCTGACTATATTGGAATTAACCCTCTGGGAGTAATTTTTATGCCTACCCCAAATGTTGGTAACTTAAATACGATCCATTGGTGCATATTATGACTTTCCTTGTCTACAGAAGTAGGGATTTCCATACGTTGTAAGCCTGATTTCAGATCAAAAATGGCACTTAACCTAGGAGCTTCTCAATTGTAACTGGAGACTGTCAAGATCTACAGTTTACAAATTACATATACAATGACGGCATACAGTGAAGTCTGGTTTTTCATCAACTTTTAGAGCAGACAAACATTTCTTTATATAACTTAATTTTAGGTATAGTAACTTTTTCTGGTAAGTAGGAGAATGCTTCAAGGTGGGCTGTGTTAGTCAGGGGCATCTGCTTATACCTTATGTGGGAAGCAAACTTCCCACATAGTATGCTGCTTAAATGAACACACGTAGTTGCTTTATTCCCAAATACTTCTGCACTTGCTGAAGCTGTGTTCAATGTCAGAGAGACTATAATTTTTAAAACATAAGCAAACATTTGAAAAGATTCAACATGAGATCATATTGTACTAAATAAAATATTTTATGAATTTCATCTTCTAAACTTTTTATTTGGCTACTTTTGCATTTGATGAACAGAATTGAGACTCTGACTCCTGTTTGGCATATGGTTAATTATTTAGCGATGGCAATAGCTTGCTGCATTCAGGTAATGTTTGGGGGGTTTTTTGCTACTGATCGCATTGCTAATTGCTGCCCCAGTAATACAACGTAAGTCCATTGTGGGGGAAGCTTTTCACTTAGGATCTCTTCTACTCTCTGTAGAACAGGGCTGGGAAATTAAGCATGCCTGCAGGATTAATACACCCCTGTGTATGGATGTATCATGGAGCCAGGATTCACAGAGGTGGAGGGTATGAGTACTGGAGAGACTCATGCAAGCATTCCAATTCTTTGGCTGCCACTGCTGCATCTGTGACAAATAGCTGTGAGGCAGAGAAACCATTTAGAGGCGTTGCAGGCTGAGAACTGGAGAAAATGACCTGAGTTGGGGTGATATATTGATATATAAATTTTGAGGTGAAAATAGTATGTAACTGGTGCTTTTTCTGGGGGTGCATATGCACATGGGTGTTACATATATTTGTGTGTTCAGTATCTTTTCTGAAAAATGACATGTATTTTGAGCATCTTATTTTCTGCTAACGTTTTTTTTTGCCTGCATTAGATATGAGTGGACACAAAGGTAGGTCAAATGTTGCTGTATTCACTGATTCATCAACATAGCACAGAGAACTAGGATGCTGAGTGCACATACTTCATTTTTAGTTTTCAGTGCTCCTTTTCCATGTTGTATTTCTGTCAGTAAACATTTTTACAACACTGTGTACAAAAAATGAACCGAATAGAGAGACTGAAGTGAATTCAAATTTAAGTGAATATCTACAGCAAGTTTTAAAGGTGTTTGGTCACCTCTATTAATAAATGAAGGCAATCCCCATAAAGGCCTTTCAAATGTTCAGTAATATAGCTATAGAAATTTGTGAAAATTCTACAGTCATAGGTTTAAAGTGCAGTCACTTTGGCATATTTCCAGAAGCTTTCCTGAGGGCTGCCAGGCAAACATGTTCTCATTCTTGCAAAGTACAAAATAAAATATTGTACCTTACTAGAGCCTAATATATTAGGCTTACCATTCCCCTTGACTGAAAGCAGAAATTATTATTTTCCAATCTAGTCATTAGTCAAGGTGACATTGAAGCGCTAAGCCTACTCCTTTACTCCTGATATGCAACCCTTAGAAAAATGGCAACCATACTGGCCATACTTAAGAGGAGGAAAGGACTGAGTTTAAACAGTAATGATAAACCTAGGAAGTCAGGAAAATGGATTATGGCCTTCAGAGACAGAAAAACCTTTGACAAGATTTGCTGAAGAGGGAATCTCCCAGCAAAAGGCCTGGATTTTGTTACTACTTTTCCCTAGAACACTATTGTAAGTGTTCTATTGCACAATCATTCTAAATGCCTATGTCCCAGTTTAGACCTCCACCCCCCCAAATTACTTATGTGGCTGAAATTTCATATACTTGGCCCCCACCCAAAATATCCTCAAAAACCCAACATTGCTTTGGACTTAATATGGGATGGGAGGAAGAGACAGAGTAATAAACTAACCTGCTGTTCTAGTGCTTTACATCAGCCAATTAAAAAAATAGACTTACATGGAAACTTAACATCAGGGGCACAATAAAGGGTGCCAGAATCAGTTCACCCTCTCTCGTGTATGAGTTGGGAACTATCTAGCACAGGTACAGCTCCCTACAACCATGCACAGTCTCCAGCTATCCAAAAGGAGACAAGAACTGTCACCATGTACCTTCCTTCAAAATCAGGTAGCACAGCTGGACAAGCTTATCAGGGAGTATACACAGCATCCAGCAGAAGTGTCATAGTAGGAGTAAATTTGGAGGATGCACTTACCATATTCCCAGCACAGTGGTTCCTTCCCATCCCTCTCTGCTATAATCCATGGTTTTAGTCTCTGATTAATGTGCAGTCCCAAATGACAATTAGAATCTATACCACACTTGGAAGAACTGGTTCTGAAACAGTATTATGAAGGTTTAAATAGTGTTTTGAGCTACCTTCTATGTATATACCTGCTGAACTATAAATGAGGTATTGTCCCTACTTTTGTCAGCAAAATATCATTTTACCAAACTCTTAATCCTATACATTTCACTTGACTTATTTTCTCTCCATGAGTTTTCAGTTGAACTGGAAGAAATAAACTGATATATGGAGAATCAGTTCCATAACTTCACAATGCAGTTTTATTGGAAAGCCAGTTATATATAAGAAATCTGTAAAGATCCTATTAGACTTGAAGCAACTTTTATTAATATACTTCTTGCCAAAAAAGAAACGGAAATAACCTTTATGTTTCTTGGAACATTAGCAAAGGGAGAGCAGTATTCTCTTTTCCCGTAACAATAACCTATCCATGTTACATTTTCAGCTTGCCACCCACACAATGGTGGATATAATTTTAAAGTTAATAGTGCAATAAACCCAAACAGTGATGCTGCAGATATTAAATGCATTCCCAGATAAATAATATATTCAAGTCAGGCTAGAGAGCAGCAGCTGGATATTTAAAACAACCAGCCTTGTTGGCTTCAAATGACTTCATCTTGTTTAATTATAACGGCTAAGAAAATTTTGGCTTGGCCAGTTTTTGGATATCCCGTTGTATTGCTTTTGAAAGCAATGGCTGCTTTTAACTATTCTATCACTCTTTAATATGGTTGTGTTTATCTGATGTTTTTATTCATTAGCTGATGACACTGTGTTCTGCCAAAACAAAATGTAAGGTCCTCATCCTGCCAAGGCTTCTGTGAGAACAGCCTGGTTCACCCAGAAGGGGATCTTTGCATGATCACGACTTATAGTACAGTCAATGGAAAAATCCCTATTTACTTCATCCTCTGGTCTGGATGTTATGTAATGTACACTACAGTCCAGTCCAGTCCAGTCTACAGTTAAACTTTGGAAACACTAAAGTGGATCTCCTGCCTCATTTTGTAGGGTTTTAATAATCAGCACATCAGTGGTGATATCACACCCTGTATGTAACACGTAGTCTTGAATTGACCAGCTCCCACTGCCTAATTCAAGTTCAGAGAAGTCAATAGTCAGCTACCTGTCGAAGAAAAAGGGTCTTTGCAATACACATTGTTAATTTGTCATAACATTGTCTTATAGACTCTCCTCTTGCAGTTTTGTTTGCTATCTTTCCTCTTCCACATTTTTATCTACTGTATTTTTTCATAAAAAGGAAAAATATACAAAAAGGGGTGGGGAGAAAAAGGAAAGTAGATTATGTCTGAGATTTTATTTGGACGCAGTCTCCTACCTCTTTGTATTACATAAAGGACTACTATTACATGATCAAATATGTTGATAGGTGAAACTGATATATTTGGCAAATGGAACAGTATAATACAAAGGGATTTAATATTCCCTTTAGATGCAATTTTACATGCACTATTACAGCATACACACTTGAACTGAATGGGTTATTACTTCTGAAGTAATCAGAATCACAGACTGATTTTTTTTTATACCTAACCTACTGCATCTCAACCTTTGCAGACTGACAGCACCCTTTGATAGTCTCAAGGCACCCCTTAATATGCTAAAAGCACCCTCATAAAATGCCATCTGTTTGTTTTCATTCATTTTTGGACTACAGGCACATTCTTCTACTGCAAAGAACTCAGAAAGAACACAACAAGTCAGAATGTTTTGGATGCTATGGATTCCTATTTAAAATCTCTGGGTTTATCTTGTGAATTGTGTTTGCACACCTAATAGTGCTAACATTATATAACACCCTTGAAAGGCTTTAAAGCCACCCTGGGTAGTAGAGCACCCTGACTGAGAATCACTTACCTAGACTATGCCATTTTCTGCAATTCAGTTTTTGTGACTTTAGTTATGCATAAAGAGGGCATTATTTTGTAATAATGCATAAATGCTATACAGAAATGCAATAGAAACAAAGCTTTGTGGAATATACCTGTAAAAAGAATGAGTTCAAGGGGGATCTTCTTCATTTTGTAGCTTTTTAAAGGGCTTACTCCTGCATTTATGATTTTTATGTAAGTAAAATGTCAATTATAATATACTTAAATGTATATACACGTGTCCAAATCTGTGTGAGGGGCAAGATAGAAAGGGAATGTCAAATCCATTAAACAGAATCATAGCAGAAACTACCTGGTCTGGCATTTCCTTCATGAATGTAACCAATGCCAGGTACTTCAGAAGAACTGTGACGTGGACAGGTTTTGAATCCTGCCCATAACTGAAGTTTCTTCCTAACCACATCCTTACTCTCTTGCATTTATACTTTCGGTAAATGAGATTTCTTTTGTATTATGGTGCCATCTACCATGAACAAAGACGTCAGTCTGTCCCTGAGCAATTAGTTTATTTAAAGGATTAGGAGAGTTTATATTTATTTTTAAAAGCCTTTGCAACTTAATAAGGGACACGTGCAGATGTTCGAAAAGGCAGAGAGAGGAATTGATTGAAATCATGCACCTTTCTTTGAATAACCTAGTTTAGATCAGGAGTGAGCTGTATACAAGTTCACTCTTGGGGGTGCAGTGGAGGGAGGTGCATAGGCGGGGGCAATCCTGCACACCTCCCATCAAGTCCTGCAGCCTCCCCATCTGCTGGAGACTGCCAAGTACAGCTGAGCACCCAGGCAAACCTTAATTGGCTGCTGGGTGCAGATAACCATTAGGCCTGTGTGAAGTGGCTAGTATTCACTTCAGATTTGGATTTCACTGATTCAGGGGACAATGATTTGATTAGGTAATCTGAATTGGCCGAATCTCTGAATCAAACAGGCCCCATCCCCTGCCCACTCTCCCAGCCCTATCAATGGCTGCCCCACCCGGCCACAGTTGCTGGCTCTTTAAAAAAAAAAAGGCACTCACCTGCCAGGTGGGGGGTGATCCCCACTGCCCCATGCTCTGGGGAAGGCGGGGCTCTGCCACAAGCCCCCAGAAGCCCTGATGACTGCTGCAGCATCCAGTGAGTGCAGGGTTTGTTTTTTAAGAACTGGGAGCTGGGGCTGGGCAGGGCAGCCATGGTGGGCACTGGGAAAGCAGATGGGGGTTGTGGCAGAATGTGCCATGCAGTGTGGGATGGTGGGGCAGAAGGGGTCACCCTTCCCCTACCTGGCAGGAACTGGTGAGTGCAGGGCTTTTTTTTTCTTCTTAAAAAGCCAGGAGCTGGGGTGGCCAAGGCAGCCATTGATGTGGCTTGGAGAGCGGGTGGGGGCTGGTGGTGCTCAGATGGGTTGGGGGAGCAGGCAGGGGATGGGGCCTGGTGGAGGTCCCCCATAGTGGGGCTCACCCCTCTGCCTCTGGGTCCCAGGCTCCCCCTGTGGGGACCTCAACCCTGTGACCTTCAATCACACCTGAGGCCCACCTCATACAGTGAGATCAAGCCCAAGGCCAGGGGCTGCCCATCCCCATGGTGAGAAGGGCACTCCCCTGCAGCAGAATCCAGAGCAGGAAAGAGGAAATGGGGAACAGAAAAGCTTCCCTTCAGGCCTTCCACATGACAGGTGGATGAGCCAGGGCAGACAGGCTCCGATATCAACCACCATTGCAGCAACTGTCTGACCCAGAAGGCTAGTGAGCTGCACCCTCCCTGTGTTTCAAAGAACTACTGCACCCCACAGGGAGTGTCCTGGGAGCATTTGTGGGGGGCCTGTGTACATGGAGTGACCATCAGGACTGGGGGGGTGGGGCTTGGGGGAGGTGAATCAGTTCAGGGAGAAGCAGTGTCATAAATGGCTCTAGCCTTTGGCCCCAGGCATCCCAGACCCACTCCTTTTGCATACTACCTGCCACTAGAGCAGGGCCTGCCAGGGGCCTTTCTGCTTCCTCAGACCACAGGTCACGGGCTCCCTTGCCCCATTCCTTCTCCCTTGCCCCACTCCTCCAGTCAAGAGTCCAATGAGGACTGTTCCCCCATGACTGGCATTTAGGGATCCCTCCCACACAACCCCTATTCCTGCTGTCCCTGGGAAGACTCCCCAGAGTAGAGCATGGCATACCATTGGGGGCTGGGTGGTAGCCTCTCCCACCACCCTGGACACAGGGACCTATGGACTCTCTCTGGGAAGCAGCATTGTCAGGGGTGTTGTAGGTGGCTGCAAAATGGTCCAGGTCCCTGTCCATTAACTCCTTTTCCCAGTGCTTGGACTCTGCCAGCTCCCCCAAGGCACTGGTTGCCATCTCAAGCTGAGTCACTCTCCAGGAACTGCTGTCTGCAGTTTCTGGGAGTCCAGGGACCTAGGGTCCTGCCAGAGCTCAGACCATCCCTGCAGTAACAGAGGGACTGATCACTCTGGGGATGCCAGTGGAGCTTTTAACTCTTCCCCATCCTTCCCTTACAGGAGAGATATTGCAGTGCTGTGTCCATGCAGGATTGGTACTTCTCATTTCTGCTTTAATACAACTCAAGTGGTTCTCATAAATAGCTGTGTGTTATCTCTTCTCCCTGACCTGTGGTTCTCCCAACTGGGGTGAGGTGCAAAATGCTAGCATTTGTGCCCGTGTTTTACATTTTGCCTGAAGACCTTGCTTAATGCTTTTAGTGCCTTTCCATGAGTGCAAGGGAGAGAGGGGTGCAGTTTCAGAGCCAATTCTCTGGGCAGCTGAGAGGAGCTTCTTCATGAGGATGACCTGTAGCAGCCACTGGTCCCTGAGGGGCTAAGGAGAGTTGAGAGAGAAGACGAGTGGGTTTGGCCTTGTGACCTTCTGAAGACAGGTTTGCATATGGGCTTTGGGATGGAGAAGCATCATAGTGCCTCTCCGCCCTGCTAGCTGTAAGCATGACCCATCCACTCACCTGCCCCCACCTCCCCGCAAGGGCTTCACATTTCCTCACATGCCCATATCATCATTATGGCCATGTGGAGTGGGGTAGAGTTGTACTGTACCAGGCAGCAGGGCATGATGATTCAGTACCGAGTCTTCACCAGAACTGGGAAGAGGGCTGGATACAGGTGTTGTGGATGGTGTCAGTGGACTTCACTGGAAGTCAGGGGACTTGAGGGTACTCTGTCTATCTAGAAGTATGGCAGTAAGGAGATGTCAGATGAGTGGGAGCAGAATATCTATGGCAGCAGTGTCAGAAATGGTGTCCTGGGGGCCATGTGTACCACCCTCCCTGTGAGCACTGGCCTTGGAGTGGGGCCACTAACAAAAGCAGCCGCACCACTTCCAGAAGTGGCTGCGTGAGTTCTGGAAGCGGCACAGCCACTTTTACAGTGAGTGAAATCGGCTGCAGGGGGGCCCTCCCCCTCGGTTACTGACTGGTGTCATGGGGAGAGGGCAAGTGCCCCTCCCAACTTAAGAGGCACCAGACACCCATGCTTGGGGGTCATGATTGACCACAAGGTGAACATGAGCCACCAATGCAATACCACAACTAGCAAATCAAACAAAACTCTGGCTTGTATCTACCAATGCATCTCGAGCAAGACCAAGGATATCATTCTCCCACTATACTCGGCCTTGGTGAGGCCTCAACTGAAGTACTGCATCCAATTCTGGTTGCCACAATTCAGGAAGGATGTGGAAAAGCTTGAAAGAGTCCAGAGGAGAGCCATGTGCATGATCAGAGGGCAAGAGAACAGGTCTTGTGAAGATAGGCTGCAAGCTATGGGACTCTTCAGTCTGGAGAAGCCCAGGAACAGGGATGACTTGATGACAGCCTACACAAGGGGTGTGCATCAGGATCTGGGAGAACGCCTGTTCACCAGAGCACCCCAAAGAATGTCAAGGTCCAACAGTCACAAACTCCTGCAAAACCATTTTATGCTGGACATAAAGAAAAACTTCTTTACTGTCCAAATCCCCAAGGCCTGGAATAGACTCGCCCCAAAGGTGGTGCAAGCACCTACTCTGGACACTTTTAAGAAATATTTGGGTGCTTATCTTGCTGGGATCCTTTGACCCTAGCTGTCTTCCTGCTCTTTGGACAGGGAGCTGGGCCCGATGATCTTATGAGGTCCCTTCCAGTCCGAATGTCTATGAAATCTATTTTCAGCAAGCACCTGCTAGCAAGGAACTTTGACCACATACTATAGAAGCTAAAACCCCTGTATCCTGTTACCAATGAAAGGAGCTATTTACCCCAATGGCAATACTTAATATTTTATAAATTTGACCATAATCTTAATCCTGCTAATCTGCTCTTGGATAGACAGATTAAATCTAGAGTTACAGATGTGAAATAGTACATTTTTTCTGGGTTTACTTAATCCTTCTGACCCTTGTGTCATAAAATAAGATCTACTGAACCTAATAAAGATAATTCAAAATCCAACACCAAAACCAGTTCTTTCTGTTTATCATCTTGTGGCTACACTTGTAATCATTTTAGGGCTGGAAAGAGAATGCAGTGATTCATAAACAAAGAGTATACAAACCTGTTGATAGCAAGACACTCTGAAGGTAATTTTTTTTCTACTAGTGAACACGTATTTTCCCTTGACTTCAGTATCAGCCCTGAATATAACCAATATTTAAACAATATTTAAAATAATGGTAAGAAAACAGATGGCTTTTGTACCTTTTTATTTATCAGATCCAGTTTTGGATGGTCATAGTTAATTATATAAATAAAAAAGTATCAAATGAAAATATATAGAACATGTATACAGTACCTAGCAGCTGCTGGAAATGTGAAAATTCTGGATTTTTGAAACATAAGGAAAGTGCATATCCTGGCACTGTCGGGCTGGCCAAATGTGGAGCGGGGAAGGCAGAGAACCATGTACCTGGTGGCTGCCACCATCTTTCCACCACCCCATGCCACCACTCCATATGTGGCCACTGCTACTCCCTCCCACCCCATTCCGTGACCGGCTGCTGGTGGTACACTGGCAAAAAGGTTGAAAACCCCTGATGTAGTGTATTTTTAAAAAATGATGGATTTTTGAGAATTCTGGAATTTTGAAAACTGGATTTATGAGGTTTTACTGTATATGTCAGGGACCGTAATCAGGCAGCATGGCCTGGGTTGACTGCCTAGGCAGCCATATGTACCTTGAGTGTCTGACTCACCAGCTGTTCCCTGGCTAATTAACAAATTAGCCCTAGCTTCCCAAATGGCTGCTGGGAGCACTGCCTACCCATTTAGCCCCAGCTGTGGCAACAGGCTTCTACAGTTCTCACCCCAGTCTGCTGTGGCAAAACCTTTGGTTCCCAACCTCTCTAGTTTTCCTGTGTCCTGACCCCAGTTTGGTTCTGTCCCTAGACTGTGGCTTCAGATTTCTCTTTGGATCTGTTTCCTGTTTGGCTCTGTTCTGAGACTTCAACCTGTGAGTATTTTGGACTTGGTAACTCAGCATCTGATTCCCAGACCCTGCCCCTGGCCTGCACTTTGAATTTTGCCCCTGGATTTTCCTCCAGACTTTGTAATATGGCTCCTGAGCTCTGATATAGCCCTGACCCTTGCCTTCCCTCAGTGGCCTAACCATTAGGCATGGCTGCCTATGACCCACTCCCTAACAATATGCAATTTTTGCTTGCCATAAACATAGTGATGCTCCTATGCTCAAAGACATTTCAGGCCCTTAGTAAAACCAGTGGATTTCAGTTTCCCAATTCCTGTGTAAAACTTGCAAAGTAAAATCCTATTCCCCCTGAAGTAAACAAGAACATTTAAATGGACTCAGATTTTACCCCCAATGTCTCAAACTAACTCCTCCTTCCACAACCCATAAGTTAGCCATCTATTTGGTGGGTCAGTGTAATATTTAGTTTTTGGCTTTGCTCAGTATGTTTATTTTCTAAAGGCATCAATTTCCAGTACTCCATTATACTCATAGATGCCAAACTTCAGAGTGAACGTCTGTTAGAGTAACAGTGCTATAATCACTACTGTAAGTATTTTTTGAATCAGTAATAATATTTTATAGTTACATATTACCTTTCTTTTCAAAGTATTTTACAGCACCACTGAAATGCAACCACCTTTGGAGTGTAGACCAGACACCAAATTGTGCATAAAAATACTGGAGAGCTGTAAAAAGGAAAGGACATTTTGTTCAACAACACCAACACAAACCTCCTCCCATAATAGGCACTGTGAAACATTTAATGTCATGTAAGACAAATAGAACCTTGATTCTAGTGTTATTTACCAAAGCCCTATACAATATCAATTTATCTTCTCCAAAGGTAGGTGGACTGAGATATTAAACCATAGTTAAAAAAATTGGGAAGTTTTATATTTATGCATTTCAACAGTAAAGAGACTAAAATAGGTGCATTTCAGATATGCTAAGCGAATGGCTGGTGAATAAGAGCCAGATTGTAAAGGTATTTAGGTGCTAGAAAAGGCAGTGAGGTATGTAGCGGGACTCTAAAAAAAATCAATCTAATTTATTAGGGACTTAACATACTTTTAGAAGTTTGGCCCAGGGTGCCTTTTAAGGGCTTTGTGATTACTTATAGGGTGCCCAAGACAAACCACCTAAAAACTGCTTTGTAGCCAAAAAAAATTGAATATAATGTAACTGAAATAAAAATTTGAAGTGTTACTTATCTGAAAGCTCAAGTGGTGAAAACAGGCCTCCCTAAACCTTCACACTGACTAATCCTTAAGGCAAAGTCATTTTACTTTAAACACAGCCATTTTTCCCCCCAATGCCATCACCAGTGATAAGCATGCTGTAGTTTAAGCAAACTATTTTGGAAGGGTGTTGTTGTATAAGTTTTCCTTAGGCAAAAGTTTAAAAAAAATGTGAACAGCATTTTCCAGGAACCATTGCAATTTTGTACTATTGGACTTTATCATTTAGGCAAGTGAACTGTGGAAAGAGCAAATGCATCAAACAAAATATCTTAGTGACATACAGCAGCCTTTTCAAAGCAAGGTGTCAGACCTTCAACTGATTTAAGTTAGCATAACTCCATTAAAATCAAAGAACCTAATTCACATATATGATGATGACCTTAGAATTTTGTCATTGTAAAGGTGCCTTCAAGGAGAAAATAAGTAATATTTACAACTATTCTGTAATAGCTTTGCATTGGCAAAATGGTGTAAAGATGCAGGGGAGAAAGTTGGATAGAGAATTTATAGGGATGTTCTGAAGCTGATTTCACAGGCAGATTATAGGACAGCTGCTATTTTCACCAGCTTATCAAGGAGCCCATTCCCCCCCCCCCCCCGACCTCTGACGGGCTGACAGGGTTGTTGGCCCTGCCACTGATTGGTTAAGAGCGCCATGCATCATATGGCCCCACCTCTCATTGTTGATTGGTGGAGAGGGGTGGGCTGCAGCACCCCTTTTAGCCAATCAGTGATGGTGGGGGAGGACAGCAGCAGCCATCTTGCTTGCTCTCCATGCTGGCAGCCCCCTTCTTCCCCAGCAGGCTATGTGGTGGGGCCACAGTGGCCATGAGGACCACTGCCTCCCAGTGGGGAGCTAGCATTTTATTTTTAGTAAAGTCCCCTCACCCTGGATTTCATGGACATCATCTAATTTCAAAATTTCCGCAAAATCTGACAAATTGTGATTTGAATAGTCCTTAATAATATATCCCAGGCATTTAGAAAAACAAA
>NW_017729033.1:33222141-33226830 GCF_001723915.1 Gavialis gangeticus | reverse complement strand
CATGGTTGGCAGGGCTAACCGGACCTTGTCGTGCATCCACAGGTGCACCTCTAGCAGGGCCAAGGAAGTGATCCTCCACCTCTGTGCAACACTGGTCAGGCCACGGCTGGAGTACTACATCCAGTTCTGTGTGCCCCACTTCAGGAGGGATGTGGACAACATGGAGATGGTCCAGAGGAGGGCCACCCGAATGATCCGGGGACAACAGGGCAGACTCTACAATGAGAGACTGCGGGACCTGAACCTGTTCAGCCTTCACAAGAGAAAGCTGAGGGGGGACCTGGTGACAGTCTATAAACTCACTAGGGGGGACCAGAAGGGTTTGGGAGAGACCTTGTTTCCCCTAGCGCCCCCTGGCATAACAAGGAATAATGGCCATAAATTGTTGGAGAGTAGGTTTAGATTAGACATCCATAAGAACTACTTCACTGTCAGGGCGGCTAGGATCTGGAACCAACTTCAGAGGGAAGTGGTGCTGGCTCCTACCCTGGGGGCCTTTAAGAGGAGGCTTGATGCCTACCTAGCTGGGATCATTTGAGCCCAGTTTTTTTTCTCCTGCCCAGGCAGGGGTCAGACTTGAAGATCTATAAGGTCCCTTCTGACCCTACTTCTATGATTCTATGATTCTATGAAACTTTCTGCTATTAGTGACTGTTGGGACAGAGTGGGCTTTCTTTTTTGGGTGGGGAAGGGGAAGGGATTACTATAACATGGAAAACTAGCATTCATTTACAAATTAGCTTCATTTAGTATCCATGAAAACAGTTCCTGACTCATGAAATCCCACTAAAAGCACGGCCTGTCAATCTAACACGTTATGCAAACCTGCCTTGCACTGTCTGACTTCTCCACGGTTATACAGGCTAATTTAAAACCAGGCCTGCTATGTAAATATTACAGCAGGGGAGACAATGATATACAAACCTGACTTGTTGTTTTATGGCTTATCACAGAGGAAGACAGTGAAGTTAAATGCACCAAGAGGATGCAGACAATGTGTAGCAGTTATGGATCACTAATGAAGTGTGCTGTATATCAAGCTAAAAGATTCATAGAAGATCTTTTACAGCCCTAGTAAAAGTCTATTAAATTGCCCATATTTGACACCTTAAATGTGAAATGCACTTAAATGGGAAAGAGAGAGAGACAGGCTGAGTCCAAAGGGATCCTTCTTCCCTTCCCAATCCCCCTCTTTCTTCCCCACCTTCTTAGAAATTATTTATCAGTTCAAAATCTATGTTTATTATTTTCTAAAAAATCTATTTCACACCTTATAGGAGGGAACTCTGTTTCCCCTTCTCAAATTCATAGTTCATAACAAGAGAAAATGATCATGTAGGGGAGCTGGCAGTGAAGAGGATGCCTGTTTGCCTAATTCAGAATCAGAATAAAGCAGGGTTGTTAGCCTAGTCTCTTAAATGTAATCCCAGAGCTAGGCTTTAATCCTTCAAAAGACAACTATTAATCATTCTTAAGTGCCTTTGTATTCTCTCTGGGCTATTTCTTAGTGAAAGTAGTAAGTCCAAACCCTATTATTTATGTCAGCAACTGGAAGATACTGGTTTGGAAAGAAACAGCACAGGTCCTGGTTGAGAGAGACATGTCTGGACAAGCAAACTGATCTAGATGTATGGGCTTGATAAGGGAAGAGAGCACTCAAAACATCCAGAAGGTGCTGAAAGACTGATCAAAGTGGTCATACAGGAGAAACCACTTCCATGAACTTTCAGACAGTTGCATTTCGGTTTTCTATAAGTAAACGGTGATTCTTATTCTACTTCAGTTCACGGGAAGTGTACATCTAGAGATGCTAAGGGATTTTTTTTAAATCCACTTTCTCTCTGTTTTAATAAACACTACTTTTCCCTATGTTTTTCCGTGGGTAATTTCAGGCAGATACCTCTGGGGAAAAAGAACCTTACCTGTAACCAAAAAGAAAGGCAGTGAAGAATAAAGATTTCTTTTCCAGACTAGGAAAGAAGCTGAAGGATCAAGCAGGAGTTATGCTTTTGCAGAGTTCTGTGAGGTCATACTTATGAACAACCTTGGAATAAATTTGAAATTTAAAAGCAGAAATCAGTAGAAGATAGTGAGATTTGTATTATGAAGAGTTCTGAGGAAAAAGAAGAGGTGAATTATTATATAGGGAGGAAGAAATACAAATGGTTAATATAGCTGAGATTATGTAATGGGGCCCCTGCCACATTCCTGAGAAGGGGGAGCAAACCCCAGAACCCTCAGCCAAGTCTCAGGTGCAGATTTAAGGGTGGAAAAGACTTACTGCAGGGCCAGCAGTGAGAGCAACATCGGGGCAGAGGCTTGCATAGAAACATTGCAGGACGCAGCAGCAAGGGGCCTCCCCAAAGCCACTCCAGCAAGCTGAATCACAAAGCACCTGCAGCAGCTCAGGGAAGCAGGTGACCAGCAAGGGACAGGGCTGGGGAGTCATATAAACACAGGCCCTGAGCCACTGGGGAGGGGGAGGTTAGTCTGGAAAGCTGCAAGCAAGTGCCTGATGGACTGCTGAGCTGCCTGGGGACTGCCAATAAAGCTGAGAGCTTATGGGGATATAAGCCAGAGCTGGGGGTTATGTTGTTACCCAGTGAGGGCTGTCAAAAATGTTTGTTTGCCTACCTGCTGCATCTTATCGTGTTTTTCCTTGTACTCTCCCTTGAAGGCCAAAGCCCTCATGTTCAGCACTGCAGGGTTCAGTTTGTGGCAGTTTTTGCAGCACTGGGGACTCCATTGTCTCTGCCAGGAGGAGCCAGAGGCATTCTTGGTTTCTCTCCCTCCACAGGCCTGGACTGGGTCAAGTCAGAGGCAGAGCAAGTATAAGTTCTGCATACATCTACTGAGGGCAATTGTTAAGATCCACCCTGGATATGATTCCAGAGAGTTGTAATAATAAATAACGGTTAGTTCAGCCCAGGGGTGTCCAGAGTGTGTTGCTGAACTCGCAACATATCATCTGGTGACGAGGATAGGATCCTTTGCTGAAAAGGCACCCCTAGATTGTGGGACAACATTCTGAGACCAGGCTGTGTTTTGTGATCAGAGGGAAGTTTTCTTCTTTTCTCCTTATTATGGCTGATGTTAGTTAGAATGGCTACATTGGGGCATATAGAAGAATTTGATGCGAGCCAGCCGGCTTCTTGGGACTCTTATGCGGAAAGGCTATCCTATTACCTGGAAACCAACAAAGTAGAAAACCCAGAACAGAAGTGAATGATCCTCCTGACAGTCTGTGGTGCCAAAACATTTGCCATTGTCCGTTCCCTCACAGCACCTGCCTTACCACCACAGCACCTTACCTTTCAGGAGTTCGGTGATCTCCTGAATGGCCTGCTTCACAACCTTCTCATCTGTGGGGTTCAAGATGAAGCAATTCAATGTTGCCTGCTCTCCAAACCAAATTTGACCTTAGCTACTGCACAAGAAAAAGCCTTGGCAGCTGAAGCAGCATCCCGTAACGTGTGAGAAATTTGCCAGGCCTTCTCCAGCAATGTCCACTTACTCCAAAAAGAATCAAGAATCAGATCATCACCAGCAAATTCAGCAGATTATACCCTTGACAACAGCACCATGTAAACCAATTAATCCACAGACCTGCGTGAGGGCAGACCAGGTAAGGGCTGAGTGGCCACAGGTGGCATCAGAGCCACCCCTTGGGATGAGTGCTTGGTTACAGATAGACTTAGCTATGAAAAATGCTTCACATTCAAAAGCTTGTCTATCCCAAGCATGAAGCTCGTCCAATAAAAGATATCACCCACAGAAATATTTGCCTCTTATAAAATAAATACCTGTCTTTGATTATGTAGAGATATTTTGGGGAAATTAAATTGAGTTTAAAATGGCCACCCAAACAAAGGTAATTTGGGTTGCGGGGAGGCTAACAGGGAGATTGGGAGCAGCTTGTAGGATGGGAGGTTTGGCAGGCTCGGAGGGCTGGCTGGTCTGTGAGAGGGATGGGTGAGGGTCCAGGAGGCTAAAAGTATCCCAGTGCCCCCAAGGGTATAGAAAAAATACAACCCCAGGGCTGGGGCCAGAGCTGGGCTTTCCTAGCCCTAGGGCTACACAGGGAACTATACAGAGTTCAGTTAGCTTAGTCTCACTGGACCCAATCTAAGTTAAATTACCACTGAACCGGGGTTAATTTAGATCAGGTTGTCCATTTTTAAATCAATCTAACCTTCCTGACCTTCTATATAGTTCACACTTAGATGGACCTAACCAGGGATCTAAGGGTGCAGTCAGAAGTGCAGCTCCCAGCTGTAACTCAGAAGGATTTCTGCAAAACCTTCTGAGTTAAAACATTGCCCCAGACCAAACAGAAGTTCACTGTTGGTCTCAGGGGGAAGGGGAATCTAGCTGTGGGCTGGGAGCCTACAGCCAGGTTCTCATAGCAATGGCCAGGGCTTTCTGCCAGTACTCACTGTTTTCAGAATGGGAGGGAGGAAAGGCAGAGAAGGGAGCTCATTTTTGGGGCTCCTCAGTTGGTGCTGAAGGGTGGGGTGGGTGAATTGATGCCCCCCCAACCTGGGGAGGAGGCAATAATACACCTTCCCCACCCTCTAGGGGAGGCTGAAACTCCCCCCAGACTGAAGTCCATCCTCTCCCTTCCCCACCCTCTGACCCCCCAACCCCATTCTGAGAACAACAGCTGCTGACACTAGTTATAAGACACAG
>NW_017729033.1:33214009-33217141 GCF_001723915.1 Gavialis gangeticus | reverse complement strand
ACCTTCTTTAACATCTCTCTACGCATGCCAGGAGGCCTCCAATCCATCCACTCCACCCTTCCCCACCCTCTAGGGGAGGCTGAAACTCCCCCCAGACTGAAGTCCATCCTCTCCCTTCCCCACCCTCTGACCCCCCAACCCCATTCTGAGAACAACAGCTGCTGACACTAGTTATAAGACACAGCATTTTCAAACAACTTTATCTAACACCTCATCCAATGAGGGATCAGATTTTCACGCAGCCAGTCACTTTTGAAGGTCTTTGAAGCTGTGCGTTTGTATTTTGTCATGGCTACAGACTGCTTTCTGTGGCCAGATTGGGCAAAAATCATCATTTCTATCTTCAACCTAAGTGTAAATTTTGCATCTGAGTTAAATTGGGTGGCCATTTTTAATGTGAACTAACCTCCCCCCTAACCTACCTGAATGTCTGTACCTAGCCTTTATGTATATTTTAGGAGACTGGATGTTATCTTTATGTATTAAATTTGTTAGTACATTGGAGTCACTAGTAAAGTTAAATACAGGCTTTTATACCAGACTCAACATTGTGCTCCCTGTTGAGGCTGAGATGTGGATACTGCTGTTAAGTGTTATGGGATTTTGTGAGCCTCATTGTACGAAATGCCAGTAGAATTTAGACAGGTGGAACAGGATGCTGTTTTAAGAGAGGAGAGTACAAGGGACACTGGATTACAGATAGCCAACAACCTGTTTTGCCCTCCTGACTGCAAAGGTAAAAAATCCCCAGTAATATCAGGCAGACATGGATTGCTGTGGAAATGTGATGTAAACCAGGAATTCCTAGCCATATTATTGACATCTTTTTACATTATGTCAATTTAGCTAATATCAACTAATTTGCAATAAAACCCTCTTTGAAAGATAGCACTATGGTTTTTTTGTAATTGAGCTGACAAAACAAATGAACAAAACAAATACATCAATATACAAATTAACTATATAAAACTCTCAAATAAGGATTGTGTGCCTCAATACATTTGAAATGATATTTCATTTTCTGAAAGTAATGAATATCCTTTTAAACCATTACCAATGATTTAACTGATCTGGCTGATGAAAATATGTTGCTCTAAAAATTAGAGACACTAAAGTATGTAGATATCCTATAGTTACTGCCCTGTAAAATAAACAAATTTCCCCTTTTGTTTGATTTGTTAAAGTGAATATCAGAGGTGGAAGTTAATTTGCCTTTAATCTGGTACCAAATCATTTACAGGTTTCTATGTTACTATGTCAATACATGGATCAAACACTTCAGCAGAATGTAACCAATACAGCCTGCCCTGCTTTTTACAACACTGTTTCTGAAAATTATGGCCCAATGTTGTTCTTGTTCTTTAGCTGTAAAGACCATATATAGGATTTAAAGGACTCTGAAAGTCCTTGGCAACATTACTTCAGTTGTCCAGATGATGTATGACAAAGCATTTTACAGCTTTACTTGCAATACCAGTCACACAGCACTAAATTCTATGTAAGGCAGTTTCTGCTAAATGTAATGTGTTAGTCATGCATGTATTAATGTTGTCAAGCAAGATTCAAAGATGAAACAACACTGTTCAGAATGGTCACCACAGTCACTAAAACCAGCAGGAACAGTTTAAACTGAGACCTTTTTGGAGGCAAAGAATAATAGACAGACATTCTAGCCTGTTGTCATACTCACTCCAAGTGCCAAAAATATAGCCATGACCAAAGGTAGTCATAGTTCGTGACATCTTAAATAGGAGGTTGTCTGCTTTTTGCCCACCATGGTAAATCCTATGCAGGGGTGTGTATATCAGGCAGCCAGCCAGACAACTCAGTGTACATCTATCAAGCTACCATGCCCTGAGTTGGGGCATATGTCTGCACGTGGGAGGGCACCACAGCAGGATGTACCTGAATTGGGGTGCAGCAGCACACTTTGGGAATCCCCTGCAAGTGATTCTAATGGCACATCTCTGCAAGTGGGGCTTGCAGATGGGCACCCCTAAGGGGGTTCAATGGCTTGCTGATGTACTCCTCAAGTTGGAACACAGCACCTGGGACTGAAACTATAGGAGTGGCAGGGCTCTGACCCTGCAGTGCCAGGGTCCCAACAACCTCTGTACATGTCAATGAAGTAAATGGCTTGTGCTGAGGCACACTGCTGCACTGCTGATCCTGCTCCAAAGACAATGTCCATTTATAGCCTATGATACTCTGAGCTCCATTCTGAGACTTTTAAATTATGCAATTATGTAAGAGGTGTAACTTGCTCCTGAGCTTACCCTGCAGGTAATGAGATTCAGCTCCAGGAGCTTGGATGAGTGATAGTTTTGAGACTACAACTAAAAGAAGCCTCCAAATGTCTGGTGGTTTATCTGATCTGAACACCCAAATAGTTTAAGTCTTGCCCATGTATGTCTACATCACATTAAAGCTCAAAAGAAATGATATTGTTTTAAAGGACAAAGGGAATATTCGAAGCATCAGTACAAGCAAAAGAGTTACTGCCCTGGCAGGGCCATAGGCTTTGTGACATTCAATTTTTCTTTCTAGATAAACATTTTAATGCAACATTTATCACTCCTTCATTTCAAACTCCATTAAAAAATTAGGGCCAAATACTGGCTTCACATGAATGCATATCAATGGGACACAAATGTTTTCAGCTCAGACAAAATTTGTCTTGTACTGCACCTCTGACATGGGTCAGCAATAGATGGAAAAAAGTGTCATTATCTAATTGCAGACTGAGTGTAAGTTAACGTCTGCGGTTTCATAGTTTCATAGTTTCTAGGGTCGGAAGGGACCTGAGCAGATCATCTAGTCCGCCCCCTGCCATGGCAGGAAAGAGTACTGGGGTCAAATGACCCCAGCAAGATGTTCATCTAACCTCCTCTTAAAAACCCCCAGGGTAGGAGCCTGCACCACCTCTCTTGGAAGTTGGTTCCAGACCCTAGCCGCCCTGACCGTGAAATAGCGTCTTCTGATGTCTAACCTAAATCTACCCTCTGCTAGCTTGTGACTGTTGTTCCTGGTCACTCCTGGCGGTGCTCGGAGGAACAGTGACTCCCCCAATGCCTGCTGATCCCCCCTGACTAGTTTATAACAGGCCACAAGATCCCCCCTCAGCCTTCTCTT
>NW_017729033.1:33211611-33213717 GCF_001723915.1 Gavialis gangeticus | reverse complement strand
TGTAGCCTGCTTCTTCCTTCTAGTGTGCCCACGTCCCCCCACGTCTTAGTGTCATCAGCAAATTTGAACAGGGTGCTTTTCACCCCCTCATCCAAATCACTGATGAAGATGTTGAACAGCGCAGGCCCGAGGACCGAGCCCTGCGGAACCCCACTGCCCACATCTTTCCAAGTTGAGAAGGACCCATCCACTACCACCCTCTGGGTGCGGCCCTCCAGCCAGTTGGCGACCCATTTGACTGTGTGGGTGTCTACGCCACAGCCTCCCATTTTCTTAATGAGAACGGGGTGAGAGACAGTGTCAAAACCCTTCCGGAAGTCCAGGAAGACTATGTCCACTGCTACCCCTGCATCTAATGATCTGGTGATCTGATCATAAAAAGCCACCATAAGCAAGGTATCCATAAGCAAGGTAGAAAGAAGTCCAGAATATCTCTTTAGAAGGGGTAACAAAATGTAAAGTATGAAGAAACTGAATGGTTAAAGGAAAACATTTTGTAGGTTGTATAGTTTGTGCAGGTTTCAAGACAGAGCAGTATATCATATCAAATCCCTGTTAAAAAATCAAGTTTAGCTACTGTATAGGGTGAAGCCATTAAGTTGTTAAAGAACAAATGTGAGAGCAACTTTAATCCCAGCTCAGAAATATGGTCCTCTTCAGCAAATCACCTAACCACCCTGTGCTAATTTCCTCATGTGTAAAGTGATTATCAACCCATAATACCTGTTTCACCTGCCTCTGAATGGGGACACAAAGCTTAATTACTTAGGACCTAATGGGATTCCTATTGGCTTCAGCGGATGCTGGATGAAGTCCATAATGCTTGTGAAGTGCTTTGAGATCCAGATGGTATTACAGGTACTGCCTTCCTTCTACTTCCTTCTTGTGCCCCAGGACTTTATCTCTCCTTGATGTCACAATTTACCCATTCTTGGACAAGATGTTAGGTATTAGCTTTGGATACTTTAGTGCAACTAAGTGAGTTTAACCCTGCACTCATTTCCCTTTGGAGCTTGTAATAGCTGAGTATCACAAAGGCATATTTTTTCAAATCAAAGCATGATTTATCCATTCTTCAAAGTACAAAATATTGCGCACTCAAATCATGGCTTCATAGGTACAAGTGGCTCTTCAATATATTACCCTTTGCAGAATATATTATCAAAAGATATATATATATATCTTTTGCATTGCATGCATTATCTACTGCAACTCTTTTTTTAAATCTGGAGTGTGTTAACCATTTACTTCAAGGTGTATGTTGCTGTGGTCCTTCAGTTAACATGTAGCTCCTGAACCAGTTAGAACTGAGCATAAGTGCTTTAGAGTTCAAAATGATAAAGGGCATAGCTGCATGGGCTTACATCTTTAACATTTTTCAGCCTAGCTACTCCTGTTGCTGTCAAGAAGAAGCATCTCTTCCAGATCACAGCATCCCTCTCCTCCATCTTTCCATACAACAGCCAGGTGGTCACCTTTTCACCAGCCTACATTTGATCACCTTCCCTAGTTTGTCCAACCCCTTTTCCTAGGGTCATTGAGTTTTCACGTCTTCACTTTTCTTAGAGTACCCTATTCTAACTTGGATGGAACCAGGCAGGTAATTTGTCCCCTTGTGGCTCAGCAACTGTTGTCTTAAATGTTTGAAACTCTCTTATCCATGTCATTATTTTACTTTTTCACCTTGGTTCTCTAACAACCCTTTTAAAAGTCCCTTTGATTTAACTCTACACATTCAGTAGGCATAGAAACAAACACTGAACACTGTTAGCTGTATTACTCAAGTTGGGCATAACGTGGGAGGTAGAGGTGCGGTGAAAAAGAGGCACATATAATATTCATAAAAAATATCTAGGATATTTTCCCAGTTTGTCACACCCTGAATAGAAGAAAATTTATCCTAAAACCATCAATTATATATATTTCTTGCATTGTAAATAGGCAAATAAAATAAATGTATTCATTTAAATTAAGATACTTTCAGAACCACTATTTAAAAATCAATCTCTCACAAATATTATATTATAAGATATATCCTATATATTATAGATATATCCTCCCCCTCTATGCGGCACTGGTCTGGCCACAGTTGGAGTACTGTGTCCA
>NW_017729033.1:33210209-33211282 GCF_001723915.1 Gavialis gangeticus | reverse complement strand
AGGAGGCTGGATAAACACCTCGCTGGGGTCGTTTCACCCCAGTACTCCTTCCTGCCATGGCAGGGGGTCGGACTTGATGATCTGCTCAGGTCCCTTCCGACCCTACCAACTATGAAACTATGAAGATATTCATATACATGGGCAAAGCCAGGACTGAGGGTGGGGAGTGGTGCATATCAGCTCTCAGACCAGGAGAGAATATGGATGAGGCATGACTGGGGCCCCAAATCAGTGGGAGACCCCAGACAGCTGAGCAGGAAGCAAATGCACAACGGGAGGAGGGGATGACCCACCCCCAACCCTGACACCACTGTCACTACCCCTGGCTGATCTAGCAGCAGTATGGAGAGGCTTAGATCTGCTCCTATCCCACTCCAGCCAGGAGCTGGGGAAGCAACTCTGTGGGGAGCTGAGCTCAGTCAATGATAGTAGTAGTTTCCTCATGCAGTTGCTTCCTTCTAGTTCCGCCCTGCCTGGTCATCACCCCTCCTGGTATATCCAGATGATCCTGCACGTGCCTCTTGCAGCATCTCAAAGCAGTTTGAGATGCCACAAGAGGCATGCTGGGAACAAAAATACATTCCCCGCACTGTGTATTTGCAGTGTGGGTTCAAAATTTGATATCTGGAAATCCAGGTATCAAAAAAAAGCCACAGAAAAAAAGCAGAACAAAGCACAGTTCAGGACCATGCCTTGAGGCAACCAGAAGCTAGGGTCCGGTAGCTAGCCAGAGTGTTTCTATGGCTGCCCCTTGCCCCGGTGCTGCAGCATGCTGTCTGCCCATGTGGGGCAAGGAGCGATGTAGGCCGCATGGACCCAAGCTCCATACCCAGGTAAGTAGGGACTGGGGGTCGAGGGGACTGGATCGGCAGGCTGTGTGGATGGGGGAACTGTGTGCATGTACTGCTCGAAGGTGCATGGCATCATGTTGGGCCAGGCCAGCGTGATGTGGCACAGGCAGTGCCAGGCAGCCGGGGCCAAGTTGCTCTGCCCTCTGCCACTGGTAGGCTGTACCAGGAGGGCCTCAAGTACCACAATGACAGCTGCTGCTGTGGGTGGGGAGCGAGGGGGGG
>NW_017729033.1:33192507-33205209 GCF_001723915.1 Gavialis gangeticus | reverse complement strand
TCTACTGACCAAGAAGTGAAGGAGGTGCAATTCATGAGGGAATGAAAAAATAAATAGAAAGAGGGGGGGAGGTGTGTGCCTTGTGGGGTTGCATGTGTGTCCTGTGGGGGAGCAGGCCATGTGCTGTGCAGGGGCCTACACCCTGTGGGGGGCAGGGGACTGACCCCTCCTGAGCTTCCCCCCGCACACAACCCCCCCCACACCCACAATTCCCCCACAATCCACCCACAACACCCACATCCCCAAGCCACCCCCATGAACCCACATACCCAGCCACAAACCCCAATCCCCTACACAAGTGCCATACCTCCCCAAACCTCACTCCCACAAACCCTACACCCACCCACAAACTCCTGCAACCCCCCTCCTCCAAGTTGCTTTACACTTGTAAATATATCAACAAAACACTGCCCAACTGATCTCTCTATATATAGTGGCATTTCATTTTAATAGCGAAATAACATTATTTGGGGTATTTTAATGAGAGAATGTGATTTTTTTATCAGAGTGTTTCCAATTTTTAAACAGGGAACACCAGGGTCTCTGCTGGTGAGATAAGTGGCGAGACCCATGCAAAAGAGCCTGTCCAGGGCCATCACTGGGGATCCAGCTGGAGGGTAGACAAGGTAGCTGAACTTTTGGCCATTTGGGGCCAAGAGGACACGCTTTGACAGTTCAAAGCAGGCCACCACAAGGAGCTCATCTTCTGGGCGATACCTGCCCAGATGGCAGTGGGGGCACCCCATCCAGTTCTGGGCAGGCATGCAGCTATGGGGCCACACATCCAAAGGAGCAGATGCTGTTACAGGTGGCAGCAGGTCACAGCCAGGCAGCAGCTCCCACTGCCAGACTGCTGCAGGGGGTACAGGGTGCAGGAACCACTCCAGGTTAGAGCTGCTTCAGCAGTCCAGCTAGCAAAAGGGGTAGTGTCCCCAGATACCAAGTGGCTGGGCCTCAAAAGCTCCTGAGGGCAAGTAGCCCTAAGCTGCTCACCAGGGCATATTTTTATACTGCTGGGGCCAGCACAGGGTAGGTTTTTATACTGATGGACCTGCACAGGTGCTGGCCCCAGACTCTAGCTCCCTCTGGCTGAAGATCCAGGAGGACCTGGGCAGGGTCATTTTGTCCCAAATGGCACAACTTGCCCCACACCAAAGTGCATGTCCAGGCACATGCATGGAGGCCAAAGTCTCCAGCACAAATTTGTGCCACTTCTTTTTGAGCTGCTGCGAGTACACGTGCCTGCATGTGTGGATGTGCCCCTGGTGTCCTGAACTGACTGAGAGCAAGTGCTGGAAGGAGGAGCTGTGCACCATCACCTCTGTCCCTGGCCAAGTGTGGCTCCCCACACAGCCACTCCATGCAGCAGGGAGCAGGTGCAGGTCAGGAGTGGTTCTAGGGCTCCCCACACAACTTCATCTGTCAGCATGCAGTGCCTACACGCAGCCAGCAAGGGAGATCTGGGAGCAGAGGGTGGTGCACCCAAGCAGGGAGCAGGTTCTGGAAGGAGGAACATGTGCGCTGCCACCACTGCCCCCTGCTGAACTTGACACCTCACACAGCTGCAAACCTTAAATGGAGCAGGGCAGGAGTGGCTTTGAGGATCCCTCTAAGACCAAGACAGGTGAAGACAGTAGGGGCAACAGCCAAAGAAGGGAATGTGACTGTACTGCCCCCTTTCCCTGGATCTGCCCCTGTTCATAGCCACTTTCAATGTGATTTTCTATGCAGAAAAATAGTAAAGTGCCATTCATTGATAAGACCTGTAAAATTGCCAGATTTTTTACATGAAATCACTCTATTGTCTGTTGAAATGGAAAACAGACACAGACCAAAGTGATGGAAACGTGCAGTAGGTTTTTAAATATAAGGAAAATTATGACTTTTAACATTATGATCATAGGTATATTCAAAATCTGTACATCTCTCACTAGGTATTTTTAAGACACAATTGTTGACTGGAACTTCACAAATTTCAGAAAATTACCAGTGGTCATTATATATAAAAGTACATTTTTAGTAAAAACATTAAAATAATAAATAATACTTATTTTCATATTCATATTCAGACCAACATGGGTAGCAAATACACCCCTGAAACATGGAAGATGCCAAAATGTAGCCAACTTTGGATTTTAAACTTCATTGCAGAACAACAAGAAAGTTTTTTTACCTCCCTGCCTGCCATCTGACACCTCCAGAGAAGGAATTGTACCTGATCAACACATCAAACAGCTACTCAGCACAGCTCACAAAGACACTCTCATGGACCCAGAGGGACAGACTTCCATCTTCAGCTCCCTCTGTGCAAAAATGAAGTTTATTTCCTACCTATGGGGACTTTTTACCACCTTGTACCATCTACACTTTTCCCAGAGCCTGATGAAGGGACTTTGATCCCAAAAGCTTGCAGAAAAGGACAATTTCCTTGCCATTTTGCAGTTGGTCTAATAAAAGGTATCATTTTGGAACCAAGAGTTCTAGGGTTTTTGTATATAAATAATACTTATATATTACAATCTTATAATACACTTATAATGTTGTCAAAATATAAAATGACAGGCAACATACGTATTTTAGAGTTGTGTTACAAACATAATACTTGTCAGTTCCCTCAACAGGGTTGTTACAATCCAGGAACTGTTTAAGTACATTTGAGTTATGAATTGAGCAAGCTTATGGGGTCTCTGCGTTTGGCTTCAAAATTGTGAGAAATTTATCATTCAAGATGATTTCAACATCTCAACAAATGAAATGGGACTATTCATTTTCACTAAGAGATTTGACCTCATACACCAGGCATTTTGGGAGAGAATATTGCACATCCACATGAATGGAACCAAAAAGTCCTGGTGTGATACTCCATACATGAATACTGCTGTGATACTCCACACGTGACAAAATTTCTGACTCCTGGGACATATTGATAAGATAGAGTCCAAGATATAATTCAACAGAATTTTATTCCTATTTTTGGTCCCAAATAAAAAGCTCCATGGGCTACATTTGTAAATGACCAACCTCTACTTTTTACAGGAAGTGTCTTACTTCTGCCAAAACCCAACAAAAGCTTCTTCGTTATTGGCATTTCAATGTGAATACAGAATTCAAGTTTAAGAATTAGATTGGATGATAAAAAGAACATTCTTCATAAATATTTAACTTCTTCAGTATGACAGTAATATAGCATGGGATGCAGTAGCTGCATATTGCATTTAAAGATCTGTCATGCTCCCAGTTCTAAATGATTCTGTTCAAAGGTTTACAGTGTCAGAATAAAAAGATGGAAAACTCCTCGTGAAATAAGTGAAATAGACTTATTAATTTCAATTAAGATACTTTCAAATGACCATTTAAAAATCATTCATTCCCACTGATACAATATTATATTTATAACATACTCACATAAAAGTAAAGATCCACAATGGAAAGTTTGAATAAGGTTTCAATCTCTAAATGTGATTTGCTCATGATATATTAAATCATTGTGATTTTTTTTAACTCATACCTTTTTAGGGTATTGAAAAAATAAAAATTTGATAACCCAAAATATTTTATGCATTTGTACTGGTCATCAAAAACTCTAAAAAACTCTAAATATTTAATTTTAAAAATTCACATTAAATTATTTTGATTTTTTTATTCAAAATGACATTTCATATTGAAATTTCCTGCTATTTTTTAAGAGTTCAACATGCTCAAAATCAAAAGTAAACATTTCATTCAACCTGAAAAGATTCCCTCCTCCCTACCTTCCCCCTGAGCAGGCAGTGAATTGAAAAAATCTGTAATTCACAGAGCTTTAAATATAACAGCTCTTGGTTGGGTTTAGATATAACTGGAGCATAGAATATAGGATGATTTGAGGAACTTTCATTTGAACATTTGTAAAGGTGGGAAAACCTGATTTGTCTATTTTGAAGGGAAAAGAGGTAAAACCTGCTTAGGCTGTATTGTCCACCAGAAAGTGCGCAAAAAAGGAGTACATTGTAACAGTAAGTTCTGATCTAGGAAATGGGTGGTGCACAGTTACACAAGTCCTGGAACATACCAGGGAGTTTAACTCACTTTTCTTCCAGTGGAAGTAACTTCTGCTCCCCTTTTGCCAGTGCAGATTCCTTCTTCCTGTATATTATCTCACTTCCTGTGGCCAGAATATTTGGAGAACACGTTACTCTTTGTCCTATTTCTCCCTCCACATTTTTTCTTAATTTGTTTCCCCTCCCTCCTGCCCCCCTCCACCACTGAATGCAATAGAAGGAAAACTGCTTAGGTTTTCTGTTTAGGGGTCTCTATTTTAGGTTTGTTTTGTGTTTTTTGGGGGGGGGAAGGGGGGTTCATCCATTTGTCCTTTTGCCACTCTGTTACCTTTCAGATTGTGTTCAACTTTTGGAATGAACTGTCCTTTGGGGGCAGTTGTGGACACCCTAAGGAGAGGAACCGGAGCTATCAGCTCTATCGTGATCTCTTGAAAACATTTATGTAAGCTATTAGGTGACTGTTAGATGTGAATGTTAAGGTGGAGGGGTAGCATATGGGCATGAACAGTGTGTGTCCCCAGTGGCTGTGGGGGCATGGCTGCACTGGCGGCAGCGGTGGCAGCAGGAGACTGGCAGCAGTAAATGCGGAGCACCCACAGGCACTGGCAGCACTCTCCTTGTCAGGGGGTGGCAAGCGCCGACCAGGGGTTGGCGACCACCCTCAGGAGCCACCAGCAGCAGCGGTGGTAGCCAGTGGCAATCATGGACTACCCACAGATGCCGCCAGCAGTGTCGGTGGTGAGTGGTGACAGCCCACAGATGCCGCTGACGCTGTCGGCAGCACCTTTTTGCAGGGGGTGCACTGCCACTCTCAGGGGGTGCATGTGTACTCGCCTGTACCCCCTACGTATCACCCCTGCATATGAGTAAACCTTGGTTCTATGTGAAGAAGCAAATGGAAAAGTCAATTGGAGTTAATAGTGTCCTCACTGGAAATGCACTTATCTATGTTCATCACATGGAGTTTTGGTGGCATATGACTTTTTATATTTCATCATGCTATTAATAACATTTTAACAAAATTGCCTTTTTTTTTTTTTTGCTTGTTCTGCCCAGCAAACCAACTGCAGCAAGGTACTCCTAAGTGTATATTTCTCATTCCCTGTCACTCTCTTTGCTGCTTGCTTTTCAGTGAGCTAATCCTGGAGGGACAAGTTGTCAATGGCCCCTGCACTCCCCTGAACACAGTGGCTGATAGTCTAGACAGCTCTTGCTCCATCTGCAAAAGGGGTTAAAGCTTTACTCCCTCTGCTCCATCCTGTGAAGTTATATGAATTAGTACCAGCTGTGCCTAGTGTGATTAGTAAACTAATTTCTTCATAAAAAAAAATCTTGCTTGACAGATAAACCTAAGGCAGAAAGTGAAACTATGCACTGAAATTAAAGTATCACTGGCAGTGATGGATCTATGGGCAAGATGACAAGCAAGATAACAAGCCTTTTATGAACGCATATTACAAAAAGGAAATATGCATTTGATAATTTGGGCATCAGTGAAATACCCAGCCTATTACCCTAGCATACGGAAAACAAATTAAACACTTTTCAGTGAAAAAGATCTTGAGGAAATGTACCACATAGATTTACAAGATATTCTGAATGCTTCTTTGGGCATGGGAGGTGGGAGGAGGGGATTGGAAATGGAAATGCTTTCAGCAACTAGTTGGAGTTTTAGATGATAGATACGCTGAGAAAGATTCACATGGCGAGATAATGACTAGAAAGGAGACTAAGCATACAAAGGAGAAATACAGAAAACAGAGTTGCTGATAAGGTTCTTGAAATAGAATTGGAGGATAAGGAAAATAAAGAAAATGAAAAATTTGAATAAAAGTACAAAAAAAAAGATTACATGCTAGAGAGGCCAGGAAAAGCCATGCAGAGGTTGGAAACAAAAGATGAGAGGGAGAAATACATTTCTAAAGAACTCGTCTGGTTTTGAGAAGATAGTATTGGACTAGAATAGAGGCAGAAGGTTAGACTAGTCAAAGAAAGCTACAGAAAAGAACTGAAATAAAAGGTCCAGTGATAGGATTCAAAGCAACCCAGCCTGGATACGTAGAGATGTAGAAACTTCCCAAATGAGATTTGCAGCTCAGCACAAATGACCCCCAATCTGCCTGGGTACAATGAGAAAAACACAGGGACAGATCCTGTAACTGGTATAAATCAACATAAGCCCATTTGTTTCAAGAGAGCTATGCCTGTTAACATGAGGAAAGAATCTCCCTGCCAAGGAGGGATTGAGCAATTCTGTACTATCTAGGACATGTCAAAAACAGCCCAAAACACTGGAGTGAAATAGATGCTACCAGATGATGGAGCAAACACAATGTTGGGACAAGTTTACTCGTAAGAGACAATGCTGTTCTTTGTTGTTCTGGCAATTCCCCGACATGCCATTACACACCTTGCATGCTCCCACTCAAGAAGGGTCAGTTTTGTCCAGATGCTTGAAAAAGACAAGCATAAAATATTCAATTAAACTGAAATTCACCATTGACAAAATGGCAAGTACAATATCTGTATGCTGTACATCCAATAGGGCTGAGCCCACAGGGCAAGAGTGGAAATGCTAACACCTCTGAAATTCCAGCGCTTTGGGACATACAGCTGCTACATAGACTTTAAACTAGCTTTATACTGGGGAGCCTGTGGAGGGAGGAGTGACCCACTTCAAATGTTTGTCATGTTTTCTTTTTACTTGACAAGCAGAAAAAAAAACAGTTGGAAGATTCAGTGCTCAGTCCTCATATTACTGAAAGTGTGAATTCTGAAATACCTCCACTTCCATTGACAGGCAGGATGGGGCCTTTTTTCTATGGGCTTCCGATTCCCATCAGAGACTAAAGGTCAATTTTTCAATGCATTTCATAGAGCTGATTGGAAATTTTCTAATGAAATATCTTTTTCTACTGGAAAAATATTGATTTGCTAAAATGGATTTGTTCTATGAGGAGAGGTGGATTTTCTCGAATCATTTGTCAGAAATCAGGCATTTTCCCCTGAGTTCCTGTCAAATTGTCTACCCCCTTAGCAGTATATGCCTAGCAAGGCAAACCTTTTAGCAAACCTGGAAGCTCGTAGGGCCATGGGTCAATCTAGTACCCTTGCAGCTGGCAGATGCATAAGCAAACCATGCCTGCTGTGAGACTCTTCCAGAGACTGTAGCATGCCCTCCTAAATATGGCCTTAGGCTTCCTAAATATGGCTCTTGTATCTTCCAGGCTTTCTAGGCATCTGGTTAGTTGGCTCTCTAGGTTTTTTTCTCAGGATGCTTCTAGCTTTGCTCAGAGGGTGGCAGGAAGGTAACTCAAGTCAGGTATTTCAAACTATATTTTTTCAAATTTTCCTGTTCCATGGGAAATAGTCAAGAGTTCATTCCAATTCAGAACATTTTTTTCTGGAGATTCCTATATGATGAAAATTCTGTTCCCATACTGATCTACTCTTGAATTCTATTCCCAATCCTGACACCAATTTTCTTATGTGATTATAAACAGATCCCATAAAGCTTTCAAGGTAGAAGCCTATCCCACTCAAGCCAAGGACAGTATTTCAAATGACTGCCCTGGGAATAGAGTTTTACCCTCTGTTCTTTAGCTTAGTCATTTAGCTTAATTTATAACAATGTATGTGGAGCAAAAAAACAACAGTTTATTTAGCTCACTGGATTTCTGTGGGGCTTATTATAATTAATATTAAGAGCATACTTTCCAATCTTGAATGAGTTTCTGAAGTATGAGTTATTAATTCATTACAACTTAATTAGTATAATCATTAAATGCATTTTCCTCCATTTGTCATCTGCTACCTATACATTATAAAAGTCAGAAGACAAAATGTGCTGAAACCCATTGTTTTGTTTTTTTAAATCAACATACACTCCATCTAAGGGGGAACTTAACAAACAAGCCAAAAGATAGTAAAAACTGCTGAGCCAAGTAAAACCCACCAACAAATAGCCAGTCTGAGCACACCCAAAAGCACTAAACAAGAAAAGAAATCTCCACACCACAATAGATTTATTACCCTAGTGAAAGAGCAGACACAGCACTGCACACACTGTTTCAAACATAAAGCCTCCCTATTATAATGCTGTTTAGAGAACTCTGTCCTTGGTCAATTCTTTGAATGCTTGTAACCAAATTGTCCCTTTGCTTTTATGACTGTAAATGTTGAAATAAAGGCAGTTTCATTAAAAAATATAAAGAATCTTTGTGCCTTACTGAAAGGAACATTTATTAAGTGTCCTTGTTGCATTATGCTGTTATAATTGAAGCATAGAGGTTTGTTTTGGGAATATACTTAAGTCATCCTCTTCCAAGAATTTAGGCACAAGAGAGAAATTGTGTTAGTGTTCAAAAAGATCAGCTTAAGACTAAGGCAGATAATTACAAAGGGCCTTGCTACACTTTGCACTTTGGTCAAATGTTAGTGCTAGCTGGAAGCAGTCATGCCTTAAGGCTAAAAACCTTCTCTGACTGTCCCCGCACCTGCACAGCTGTGACTTGCCACTAGAGACCTGGCAAACAGGTGCCTGACTAGGAGCTACAGCTGTGAGTTGCCACTGCAGGGCTGATAAGTCAGGACAGGCTTCTATCCCTGCTCTAGGTAGGAATGTTTGAGAGAGGTTGAGGGGGGACATGAAGTCAGGAGGCAGAAAGTTAATGGGATGGCAGGGGAGGAGGGGGATGAAATAGGAAGTGGAAAGAAAATGAAATGGGGGGGAGGCAAGTGTGATGAAGTGAAGTCAGTCAGTCACTGAAGGATAAAATAAAAAGACGTAAAAACAAAAATATTAAAAATAAATAAAGAGGAAGTACATTCAAGAAGGTTTTAATAAATTGGGATTTGGAACTGAGGTGTGGGAAGTGGGAATAGGGAGCCCCAGCTCAAGGGAATCTGATCCAGCCCACTACCTTGTTCCCTGCCACACTCCCCCTAGATCCCACTCCTGGACCTGTGCATTCCCCGCTACCTGGCTAGCTGGCATATGTTCTGCAGGCTGTTTGCATGGGGTTGTACCCCAGGGTGTAGGAAGGTCACATCCCGGGGGGCAGGATGGGGACCTGGCTCAGTGCCCTAGGCAGTAGAGTTCAGGAGGCAGAAATTTTGTCCACACAGAACAGGAGGGTAGGAGAGGGGACACTTCATCCTGGGATGCTGGAAAATCGCAACGTGGATGGCACATCTGTGGGAAGTGGCCACACATTAATGAAACATGAGCTGAGTAACATGGATCAAAAATGAACCTGTCCTGGAGTAGTGACCTTTAAGCCACCTAAAATGTGCTTTAAACTAATTTCACATATTAATGTGTGGACAATCCAGGGGTGACAAGCTGCAGGAGCTGCCTAAAATTAATGTGTAACAAGGTTCACTGTTTCTGGGCGCTAGTGACTGAATTCAGGGTAATACTGACTGAACTGAGCTTTCTAGTATGCTGTTGTGCCCCCCTCTGGTTAACATCAATGTGCACTTTATAATTGGTACACACTGAGTGTAAATAACTTACATGACATTTTGCTCTGGATGACAGATTTCTTTAAAAATAGAAACAGATCTGTTGTCACAAATCAACCACAGCTCAGCTGAGAGGCAGTCATTTGAAATCCAATATACAGCCACTGCACATGTGTTTTTCTCTCTGCCGCTCTTTGTGGCAACCTTTCATGCTCCTCTTATTGGATATTTTGCATCTGACTAACACTAACTTGCTGTAGTCAATTCTCAGCCAAAGAACTGACCAGTGGTGTAAGAATGGTTGAGTACCGCTAAGGGAAGGAAAACACACTGGTGAAATTCCCGTCCACAAGGAATGACAACCCTTTGTCCAGCCAGGACAGTGAATGGGAGAAGGCTGACACTGTAATTCTTCCAATAAATTTGAAAAGAAGTAATACCTTTCTGACATTGCTTTAACATAGAATCATTGAGTCATATGTTGTAGGTCTTTGTATCCCACTTACCACAAGTGCTCCTCAGTCCCAACATGGTCAACAGTCACCATAGCAATAAAGAGAAATAAAAAAATATATGCCATCATCATCAACAACTAAAATATAGATATATAAATATATTTACATATGGATGTAATATCCTGATGCAATTATTTTGGGAACTGTGTTACATTGTCACTATGTTTGATGATCACAAATCTTTTCAGTTGCTAAAGCTTCCGTGCCACTAAATGAAACCAACCTACTAAAAGCAGGAGGAATTCTAAATAATATTTGTACTGAGATTTTTTAACCATAGCATAATAGGAAAAAAAAAATCCTCCACAATGAACTTTACAAAACTGTACATGGTTTATAACAGCTCTATATGAAAGGATGTCATGGAGTGCTGATGAGGTTATAACAACAGAGCTGAGGAGGAGGAAGAAACAAAGATAAAAAAGAAATAAAGATTTAAAAAACACACTACAATAAGGAGTTGCCATGGTGTTTGTAGAAAAACAGCACGTACAATTCATCAAAGACCCTGATTCATTACAATAGCTCGCTGCATCCATATAGTGCATTTGTCATTTCTCACACTTAGGCATGCATGTCTATAGGTGCAATTCAAAAGGAAGAGTTTTGTGTCCCAATTCTTCATACTTTGAATAGAGATATTTAAGTTCATTTTGGTAGTAATTCACAGTAGCCAGTACACTATGGAGGGCAGAGAGACTGTCTCATAAGAAATGCCAAAGTGATGGGCAGGGAAGAATCTGTCCCTTTCCTAGATTTAGGCATTTTTGCTAATGTGGGATTCATAAATATAGGCCATTGTCTAGGCTTAAGTGCCCAAGGCCATGGCCTTAGAATCAAGAGCACAACCATATATATCCTTTCCCCAAATTGCCTGGTGGTTAGGACATTTGCTCAAGAAGGCCTTCTAATCAGGACCCCTGAGACATGTCCAGACCAGTGCACGTATGCATTTCCCCAGGGACAAATAGCAGTGGCTCATAGTTGTGCCACCACTACTGGTCCCCAGAGAATGCCCATTCATGCAGTCTGGTGCAAGTTGCCCTGGCTGGGGTAGGGGAGGCTGGGGCCAGAACCTGGGCTGGCCCCATCAGCCTTACCTGTGGTCCTGGGGGTCTTCCAGGGATCCAGTGGCAGCAATCTGGGTGCACAGAGTGTGGCTGGAAGCCAGAGTGTGTCTCCGGTTGGCCAGGCTCCAGTTTCAGGCAGCTCACACTGTCACCACGTGCGTTGCCCCGTTTTTTCTGCGGTGGTTTTTTTGACACTGGGACCTCCTGAAAACCTTCCACACTGCTAATTTGCAGTGCACTGAATTTCTTCATGTACAGCACTTGCAGTTTGCAGCACCACAGACAGGTGTCCAGTACTGCAAAGCATATGTGCACACTTGTCCGGATGCACACTTGCAGTTCAAACCCATGTCTTCCAAGCTCATGGGCAAAGGCCTGGCCTGCAGCAGCATCAAGCAGGTGACAATACTGAACCCAACTTACCTTAAGCCCTGGGAGGTTCCCAAGGGAACAACTGGAAGCCATGATCCTTTGATATGAGGATAATAAAAACCATTCCAGGGCTGCTGAGGCCCTGTCCTGGCAACAGTGATTCCAGTCTTACTATTTGGGATCCTCCTATCCTGCTTCCTGTCTTGCTCCAGCCTTTGACCTCTGTGCCTTGCTTCTGCCTTGCCCCCTGCCTTGGACTCCAGAAACTTCATTCCTGCTTATCCTATCATGGGTTCAGAACATTTCAACTCCTTACTTCTGGACCGGCCTCAGCCACATACCTGTCTCAACCCCTGGACTAGTGATAGACATTCAAAAAGTCTGAGCCTGAATTGATTCAATCTTTGCAGGTTAGTCTAATATGAAAAGCCTGAACCAATCTGCAGGTGGATAGATATTTCCTTTTCATTCCAGAAATACAGGCACATGCCTCCAGTGGCTCAGGCTAGAAGCCAGGGGATTCTACAGCAGCCCTCTCTTCCCTTCTACAGTTCTGAGCTGGGGGTTGGGGGAGCATGGCCAGGTGTAGGCAGGATGC
The DNA here is from genome assembly GCF_001723915.1 of Gavialis gangeticus. Lineage (NCBI taxonomy): Eukaryota > Metazoa > Chordata > Crocodylia > Gavialidae > Gavialis > Gavialis gangeticus. Next base: position 33,193,148 of record NW_017729033.1, on the reverse strand, counting down.
TCAGATTAGGAAGGGATTTAAACCCCTACCCTGCCTGCACAGTCCCAGGCTTTCCCCCCCACTCACTGCTCGAGGATCAGGAGTGTTACCAGAACACAGCCCCGAGCTAGCACTCTGAGGCAAAGGGGGTATGCGCAGTGTATGTATCTGTTGATGATACTGAGCTTTTCCATCTCCCTCTCCCTGTCTGCAAACTTGACAGGGGTACAAACCAGCAGGGGGCTGATAAAACCACAGTGTTATCAGCCCATCAGCAAAACAAAAGCCTCTCTCATTATAGTTTCATAGTTAGTAGGGTCAGAAGAGACCTGAGCAGATCATCAAGTCCGACCCCATGCCATGGGCAGGAAAGAGTACTGGGGTCAAATGACCTCAGCAAGGTGTTCGTCTAACCTCCTCTTAAAAACCCCCAGGGTAGGAGCCATCACCACTTCACTTGGAAGTTGGTTCCAGATCCTAGCCACCCTGACAGTGAAGTAGCACCTCCTGATGTCTAATCTGAATCTACCCTCTGCCAGGTTGTGACCATTATTTCTAGATGCACTTGGTAGTGCTCAGGGGAACAGGGACTCCCCCAATGCCTGCTGGTCCCCTCTGACTAGTTTATAACAGGCCACTAGATCCCCCCTCAGCCTTCTCTT
>NW_017729033.1:33186455-33187324 GCF_001723915.1 Gavialis gangeticus | reverse complement strand
CACACTTGTCCGGATGCACACTTGCAGTTCAAACCCATGTCTTCCAAGCTCATGGGCAAAGGCCTGGCCTGCAGCAGCATCAAGCAGGTGACAATACTGAACCCAACTTACCTTAAGCCCTGGGAGGTTCCCAAGGGAACAACTGGAAGCCATGATCCTTTGATATGAGGATAATAAAAACCATTCCAGGGCTGCTGAGGCCCTGTCCTGGCAACAGTGATTCCAGTCTTACTATTTGGGATCCTCCTATCCTGCTTCCTGTCTTGCTCCAGCCTTTGACCTCTGTGCCTTGCTTCTGCCTTGCCCCCTGCCTTGGACTCCAGAAACTTCATTCCTGCTTATCCTATCATGGGTTCAGAACATTTCAACTCCTTACTTCTGGACCGGCCTCAGCCACATACCTGTCTCAACCCCTGGACTAGTGATAGACATTCAAAAAGTCTGAGCCTGAATTGATTCAATCTTTGCAGGTTAGTCTAATATGAAAAGCCTGAACCAATCTGCAGGTGGATAGATATTTCCTTTTCATTCCAGAAATACAGGCACATGCCTCCAGTGGCTCAGGCTAGAAGCCAGGGGATTCTACAGCAGCCCTCTCTTCCCTTCTACAGTTCTGAGCTGGGGGTTGGGGGAGCATGGCCAGGTGTAGGCAGGATGCTCAGATTAGGAAGGGATTTAAACCCCTACCCTGCCTGCACAGTCCCAGGCTTTCCCCCCCACTCACTGCTCGAGGATCAGGAGTGTTACCAGAACACAGCCCCGAGCTAGCACTCTGAGGCAAAGGGGGTATGCGCAGTGTATGTATCTGTTGATGATACTGAGCTTTTCCATCTCCCTCTCCCTGTCTGCAAACTTGACAGGGGTACAAA
>NW_017729033.1:33179751-33181455 GCF_001723915.1 Gavialis gangeticus | reverse complement strand
TGATGAAGATGTTGAACAGTGCGGGCCTAAGGACCGAGCCCTAGGGAACCCCACTGCCTACATCCCTCCAAGTCGAAAATGACTCATCCAACACCACTCTCTGGGTGCGGCTCTCCATCCAGTTAGCAACCCATTTGACTGTGTACTGTGTCGACATCACAGTCCCCTAGTTTTTTAATGAGAATGGGGTGAGAATTAGTTCAAGCTCTTCTTAAACAGCTTTTTCCAAGTAAGGAATGGAGGGGCATTACCGGCTGGCCTGTTGATTAGCTCCAAAAAGCCCTAAGGAGACAATGTTCTGTCTGCCTGTCCCAGTGAAATTGGAGACACACAGAGACATCTCTCAGCATTAGCTAGCATACCACATACATAGGGTCTGTGGGACTGGGGTCTGTGCTGTGGGAGATGGGAGGAAAGGAGGGGGGAAATCCCTGTTTGAGCAGTGAGGGAAGCCAGGCAGACCTTGCTGTGCCTGTAGTCTCCCCCAGAGCTCCAGCTAGGAAGCAAAGGGGTGGGACCAGCCCTGTTCTCTGGAGCAAACAGCACAGCCCAGTCCAGCTCAGCCCAGGGCTGCAAAGCACCCGATATCTGGGAGACTCTGGTTTAAATTAAAGCAGGAAGGGTTCAGGAACAGACATTGCATAAACTGGTTTGTCCCAAATCAGTTAAATCTGATACCACATTCAACCAGGTTTATTTTAAACCGGTTTCAGCCATTTTTAAACTGGTTTATGTGTACTGAACTCATGTTCTATTACAAGTTTAAACCAGTTTCCAATCACTTAAACCAGTTTTTGTGTAATGTCTGTCTCTAGCCCTGGTGGTATGCCTCAGATTCAGACTGACACCCAGTACTGTTACTGTCAGCTTTGAGTTCTAGATTTCCAGTATTGTTGACCATTGGTTTCAGAACTCTTACCCCCACTCCCATGTCTGAGTTGTACCTGTGACACTTCTTCAGCTTAAGAGGGTATAAACCTACATCCCTCAGTTTACAGTATAATGCCCTAACCACCAGGCTGTGGCCTCAGAAGAGAGGAAGGTTCAAAGGTATCCTTCACCTCTTGCTGAAGCTAAGCCACTGAACAGCCAAAGGCAAAATATTCAAGAGGCCAGAAGTAGAATAAGAAAAAAGGTGCTGGATTCTGTATCTCTGTAAAGTAGACAATGCTAACAATAGCTATATTTATGAAAGCCTGCTTCCATTCTCACCTAACCTCTAAAACTTGTTTCTAAAACCTCTTGTCACCCAAAGACCAAGGTTTGTCCAAGACACAACAGACTTTCTATGAAAACTTGAAAACATAGACCACCTTCCTAGCAATACCCTCCTAGCCATCATGGATGTTACCAGCTTATATACCAACATCCCACACCAGAATAGCATTCATGTCTTCCTTACATATCTACAAGAGCAAGACATTACTGAACTTATACACTTTATCCTCACACAACAACTTCACTTTCAGTAACCAACACTTCCTCCAGACCATGGGCACAGCTACAGGCACAAAAATAGCCCCACAATATGCCAACTTTTTATGGCCCACCTGTAAAATAATTCCTCAAAAACTGCACCATCATACCCATGCTATACCTAAGATATGTTGATGACATCTACATCAACTGTACAGGAGGGACAGGATAGGAAAGAGAGGTGGGAATGTGGCACTCTATATTAAGGAGGAATACACATCCTCGTCA
>NW_017729033.1:33169398-33179740 GCF_001723915.1 Gavialis gangeticus | reverse complement strand
AGTCTCTGGTTGATTTCCATCACAAATTCAATAATCATCACTCCTCCATCAGACTCTCTCTTGAATACTCCAGCACCAACATATCCTTTTTAGACACTATGATCAACATCCAGAATGGTGAAATACATATCACCATATACAAGTCACCCATGGACCAACCTACATATCAACACAGAACCAGCAATCACCCTAAAACTCACCAATAAAGTTATAATTTACATCTAAGCCCTCAGATACCACCAAATTTGCACTGAGAAGAATACCCATGATCATCACCTCGCAATTCCCAAAAGGGCTTTTACCCAACAAGGACACTCCTTCAGGGAGATAGATCATACTTTTGAAAGAGCCACCTGGATACCACGTGAAGAGTTGCTGCACTACAAAAAGAAAATCCCCATGAATCACACACCATTAGTTATGACATACCAACCTTCCCTGGAATCTATCCAGAAAATCCTCAAACAATTGCAACCCATATTAGAAGAAGACCCAATTCTTAAAGAAATCTTTCCAGAACCACCCATCCTAGCTTTTAAACAAGCACTGTACCTCGTCAACATCATCACCAGAAGCAATCTTTCTATGGCCCAAACTACACTGAATGGGTCCAGACCCTGCAAGAACAAGAAATGTAAAACCTGTCAACACATCTCCAGCACTCCCACAAATAACTACACCAACAACAGAATCATCACCATTCCTGGATCTTGTGCCTGCTCCTCCAGAAATGTAATACATCTTATCCAGTGCACTAAATGCCCTGATGAAAAATATGTAGAAGAAACCAAACAACAACCGTATACCAGAATGAATTGGTTGGGGCATTGTACACTGAAAATCTGTCAAAGACAAAAATTCCCTATGACCTGTGGTTGCACACTTCCCACAAAACAACCACTCCTTCTCCCATCCCTCAGTTATAACCTACTTGCTATCCAATAACTCCAGGTAACCTTTTTACATTTCACCAGCTACATTCTATCACCAAGTCAACAGTCCTCGCCTTTCCCCCTCCATCTACCTGTCTCGCACCTACTGTCTACCATGGCCTCTGATCCTCATTGCCATACATTTGCATTTTCACGGACCTGCATTTTGTATACTGGCTTCTAGTCTACCATGGAGAACACATAACACCAGCAGACTTTCCTTATGCCTGAAGAAGGGTATTGTGCTCAAGCGCTTACAAAAAAATTTTTCCAACTACTCAGTTGGTCTAATAAATGATTTACCCAGAGAACCTTGTCTGCCTTGGACTTCACATATACCCTGAAACATAACTTTGTTGAATTGCAGTTTAAAAAGAAAATGTGTATTCTGACTGTGTGCATAAATCACTTTTTAAATCTGGGTCCAAACACTATTTGTAGAATCTGGTCTTCTGAACAATAATATTTTGATATTTCAATAAATACTATCACTAAATGGAAAAAAGTATTTCTGCATCTTGAATCAAAGAATAACCATTTAATTCATTCAGTCCTCAGTTTAAAAAGATACTTAAGTACACACCAAAATTTGAACAGAAACAATCCATTTAAAATCAGAGGAATTACCAATGTTTTCAAAGTTAGGCATGTCCTTAAGAATTATGTAAATGTGCTCTTAATAAGCTTGTTGATCATGAACAGAATTTAAAAAGTTCATATGCAGTGAAGAAAAAATATAAATATATAAAAATCCTTCTTAAAATTAAAGACAAAATTATTTCATCAGTATTTTCTGAAAGTATAAATGGTAAAATGTCATAGAATAAAAATGAAACACATCAGCTAACAAAAATACCTACTCCATTGTGAAAAATCAAGCACTGTCAGAGGGTACTGAATGGTAGCCACAATTATCTTTATTTATCTTTAAAAAGGCCATGAGGGCTGATTCCAAGAATTACAGAGTGTGATCGTTAGTTCATTATGTCATATAAATATGCAGATATACTGAAAGATTAAAAGTGTAGATCAAAATGTTTTTTCTATACCTTGCTCAAGCAATCAGTGTTGGAATGCATCACCAGGGAAATTAAACCACATGCAGTTCTACAAGAAATACATATAGAGCAGCTGCGGAAGATGAAGCTCTCAGGTGACAGCCTTGCAGATTCTGTAGCCAGCAGGTTTATGGCCTTGCTACCTTTATTAAATTACCTTCCATATACTACCAAGGGACACAACACTTCCTAGAGTGCAACAGAATGGAGCACTGTCCAGGTCAATGACATAATTACCATCAACATATACAAGCAACTCTCTGCCATGTTGTCAGTCACATCCTTGCCTATTTATGACTAAACAACCTTTTATTCCAGGACTTCAACTATTAACATCAAGATTGGGAGCACTCCATTAACAGTAGAAATGGAGGCAATCTTTATCTCTAGGAAAGCCTGAATGATATAACCCTCATATATTACCCGAAGGAGCCATGTACCTTCCACTCTGGATGTTTGAATATTCAGACAAACCCAAATTATGCCTGGTGGAAAGGCAACTCGAGTAAAACACTGATAGAAGTGTGTGACAAGTCTTAATCATCTTAGCACAAACCCTCAGTTATTAAAAATGACAATACAGTTTTTCAGTCCGTACCATCCAGACCAGCTCCAAGACAGAATGGAAGGTGGATTGGCAAAAATATCAAATGCTGACCAACAAGACAGCAAACCAATTAGAGGATCCATCAGAAACCAACATTGATCAAGGCTACAATACATTTACAAACTATTTAATTGAAATAGCCAAACTCTGTGTACCTAGAGGGTATAGAAGCCATTATGTGCCATGCTGGGATGAGAAGTGCAAGCAGCTCTTTAACATCATCAAGCAATGCAAAGGCCCTATTAAAAGAACTACAGAACAGCTGACTTCCACACGGAAAAAATTCAGAAAGGAGAGATAGCCTTCTACCACAGAAGGATTAGATATGATCCACTTGAACAGACAAGCATGGAACACCATTAATCACCTTATAGGCAAAGGCACCAAAAAATGACATGGCCCTGTGTCAGGAAACTATCATGAAAATCCTATGTAACAAGAGCAAGTGCAGAATTCTAAGCAAAGGATACACAGAAATAATTAGACACCTGACCCTTGGACAACTTAAATCACTCTAAGCCAACCTTAATTCAACCACCCCCATCTCTTACAATGAGTTCAACACAGTCATTAAAGCAGTCCAGACAGTCAAGACTGCTATACCAGATAAGTTATTTCCACCATTCATTACCAAGCTCAGAACCACAATGAAAAGATGGCTTCAGAAATTCACATATAAATGTCTAGAAAGTAACAGACTTCCAAACAGCTGATGTCATTGCTATCCTGAAACCTTATAAACCATGAGAGGATCTAAAGAGATAATTGACCCATCTCATTATTGTGTGTTACATATGAACTCATGGAGTACATAAACCTGAATAGAATAAGAGAACATCATTGACCTTGACTTCCCAAAAGAATAAGTTGGCTTTCAGAAAAAGTGGTGTACCATTGACCAAGTTACATTATTTACATCTGACATAGAAAATAGATTTGAAATGAGGCAGAAAACAGGCACAGTCTTTAACTGACCTTACAGCTGCCTATGGCACTGTATGGCATCAAGGTCTCAAATATAAATTACACTCTAAGATACCTGACCGCAAGCCATACACTTTCATCATAAATGAGGTCTCCAGCAGATCATTCAAACTCACTACCAGTCAAAGAGAAAAAAGGAGAGTAGGAACTCTGAAGAATGGAGTCCCACAAGAGTCATTGCTTGAACCAGCACTTTTCAGTGTATATACCTCAGACTTTCCACATACAATATCTAAGCGGTATATGTATGCTGATGATGTCACCACAGTAGCCCCAAAAATAGTCACGACAGACCTGGAAAATACACTGAATATTGATACAGAATTCTTTGCTGACTATCTTACAAGTGGCACTTAAAGTTGAGTATCACATAGAAGTGCACCAATACATCAGTTTGATATCAGATCGGCACTGATATAGAGAAAATTTACTATATCAGAAAATGGCTACATCAGGCCGATAATTTAGCTGATAAATTGCCCATGCATGTGTACAGCCACAGCACAGCACAGGTGACGAGGAGCACAGCTGGGCAACATGGAGAGCTGCCTTCAGCTGGTAAGTCTGGTGTGGTGCAAAGGAAGGGCAGAGAGGGAAGGGAAGGGAAGGGGTGAGGGAGGAAGATGAAGGCCCCTGTGGTGAGGGAGGGTGGGGGGCTGGGGCTGGGACTGTGGCAGGAGCTGGGGCAAGGGCTGCCTGGCCACGGTGGGGCAAGCATGGAATAGTGCCGTGGCTCATCTGGGGGGGCACGGGAAGCAGATGGCAGATCCTGCTATTGAATAGTGCTAGTCTGGGAGCCACTGGTCCAGTGGCTCATCTGGTGCTTGCCTGCTCATCTGGCAGCTTCTGCCATTGCTCCCACCACTCATCCGGGAGGGCATGGGGGGCCCATGTGCCCCTAGGTCTATGTGGGGCAGGGCAGGGCATGGTGAGCTGGGGCCAGGGCTGTGCCAAGCTCTTCCCAGTGGGGTAGGGCTGCACTGGAAAGGAGCCACAGCAAATCTGTGGCTGCAGTTCCCTCCCCTCCCATTGTCCCTTCCCAACACAGCCGCACCATGCCGGGAATAACTTGGTGCAGCCCTGACCTCAGCCTGCCCCTCACAGACCCAGGGACACATGCCGCCCCCCGTACCCCTCAGGATGAGTGGTGGGAGCAACTGTGGGAGCTGCTGTAGGAGCAGGCAAGCACTGGATGAGCTGCCAGACCAGCAGCTCCTGGATAAGCAGCGCAAAGTGGCAAGAGCCACCCCCCACCCCATGCCTCCCAGATGAGCCATGTCACCATCCTGTGCCCACCTCATCCCAGCTGGGCAGCGCTTGCCTAAGCCCCAGCCCCAACCCCAGCCAAGCCCCAGCCCCGCCTCCTCCCTTACTGCAGGGGCCTTCATCTGCTCCCCACACCCCTTCCCTTCCCCCTCCTCCCTTCCCTTCCACCACACCAGACTTACCAGCTGGAGGCAGCTCTTCATGCTGCTGGGCTGGGTATTGGAAATCAGATTGGTATTGGCCAATATACCTCCTTAAAAAACAGCTATCAGTATTGGCCTCAAAAATCTCTATTGGTGCACCCCTGGTTTCAATAAATCAGTATAATCCCCCTTCCACCTGGACAATTATCAAACCAAAAACACATTGACTGTCAGAGTAGGCAACCATGTGTTTCTCTTTGAGAAGAAATGTGGGTTTTCTGGAAAATTTTGAACTGAACATTTTTCCGGAAAATTTTCCAATGCCCTAAATAGAGTGTGATCAGAGTTAGCATGTTTATTTGACTTATATTTAGTAAAAAATAACTAAAAAAGTATTCCCATGTTAATTTTATGTCCCAGTAGCCACAAATACTTGAACTGAAACATCTGATTAGGAAAAAAAAATACAGCACACTTACTGTGGTTTCAAATAGGGCAGCTTGCTGGTTTCCCAGCTGAGAAGTCATTCCTAATTCTCAGTTTCTTCTAATTTGCTTATCCAAAAGAGATATATATGACAAGATGAGAAGTTTCAAAAAATTACAAGTTTTTAATAATTGTTGAAGAGGTTGAACAGCAGGACTTTTCAAGTAAATCAACAAGCCAGGCAGGTAAAGATAAGATCTGGCAGCAATGAGGATGCTGAAGTATTGCTTGGGAGCCCAGGGACTGTGATGTGAGAAAGGGTGGCACCTGCTAAAATCTCTACTAAGTGGAGGTCTTAAAAACCAGATGCCAAGTGAGACTAGTCCACACAGACTACTGCAAGTTGTAATGCACCAACTTTTATTGCTTGATGCTCCAGGAAGATGAAAACCATCTGCTTTAAAAGAAACAACTTGCAAAATATTTTAATGAAGCTGTGCCGGATAACATGGTAAGGTATTAAAAGATATATGCAGAGACCTATTAATAGTAATACCTAGCTCTTATATTACAGTTTTTAATCATTAAAAGTTTGAGCTTTTTATAAAGTATGTAGGCTTCTAAGGTGGGGGAAACAGACAGAGAAGTATCATGAATCATCAAAGCCAGGTACAGATATTACATATTTACTGTGTATAAGTGATTGGAAACCAGTCTGTATAACCAAATGAAAGACACATAGACTGGTTTAAAAATGGCAAAACCCAGTCTAAGATTTGCTTCCCCCTCCCTTCCTCCCCTCCCAAGGGCAAATGTGTTTCTATTCTCTATCAATTTAAACTATGCTTCTTACGGAAACCTTCATAACTTAATTGTATTCTTCTTTGAGGTTTCTGAACATCTACCTAGCCCAAAGGTCACTGTCAGCAACCAGAACTCCACTCCCATGAGTTTTAGTTTGTTTCTCTATCAGCAAGGTTAACATGCTTTCCCAGGTAGATCAATGTATGCAATGTATGCAGTATGCTGTAAGTATTCTTTGGGTGTATATTTGCAAACAACTTCATTTTAAAACAATAAACTGGTTGTTGCCTGTTATTATTTCTGGAAAATGTACAGATTAGTCTTTCATTAGAAAACACTTATCTTAAGATATGGTTAAACTGGCTACATCTACTTGAGACACTGACTGCACAGTAGCCCAATTGCTGTGCAGTAGCATCACATGGCAACAACCATGACATGACACTATTGCGCAGTAGTATTACGCTACTGAGCAGTAGCATCACGAAAAAAATTTGTCGGCACTACTGTGCAATAACTTGAGTTACTGTGCAGTCATTTAGTACTTGTTTATACTGTGCAGTAATGCCAAGTTATTTATCAAGCCTCAAGGATGATGACAAGACAAACTGTGAAATACAGTGGCTGCACATCTAAATGGAAAAATCTTCAGGCTCTTAAAGCAAAACTTATTTGAATGCTGGAGGACTTAGCAAGCTGATTTGCATGCACTTTAGGATTCAGTGGCTGCACCTATATGAGATGCTGGATGCACAGTCGTTACTTGTCACTATAAACAAGTAACAACTGCACAGTCAGTGTCTCACGTACACACAGCCAGTGGGTGCATCTACACGAGACACCACATCGCCATAGTGATGAGCACAAACTGTGACACTTATGCTATGTCACCATAGCGACCAGCTACCTCGCTATAGCATGTTGCTATGGTGACATATCTGCTAAAAATAACTGTGCCCTGCCAGGATGGTTAGTACTCAAGCAAGTATTAAATGATGGCACAGTAACAACTGCACCATGGGGGGCATGTGTAGGCATGTCTTGAAGTGTATGCAAATCAGCTTGCCATGTGCTTGCTAAGCCCTCCAATATTCAAATAATTCTTGCCTTAAGAGCCTGAAGATTTTTCCATTTAGATGTGCAGTTAGTGTATTTCACAGTTTGTCTTGTCATCTTCCCTGAGGTCTGATATATAACTTGGCAGGAGATATTATTTTCCCAAAGGATTCAGCAGATACCCATACAAAGTGAACTGGTGAAAGAGCTGTGTATTTTTACTGTAAATAGAGTTTTTTTCTTTTCCTTCACAAATTAATTTAAAAATAAGCTGCAATTTGTTAAGTACTAGAAACTGCAGGTTCTCTTGCTCCTTTCTTTGAAAGTGTATGCATGACCTCACATCAAATAAGTTTGTCTGTTCAGTAAATGAATTCCATTATAACATAATACCACCTCATTCTAGTAGTATTTACACTCCATATTCTGTGCATAAAAATTACACTGTATTTATATTCAGTTTTGACATCATATTATGCAGAATTGAATAACTTGTATTTGCAATGAATGCAATAGACACATAGCTCACTACAGCTGCTAATCTGGGCCAAAATTTTTGTGATATTACTTATTAAAGAGCTCACTATATTTTGTCATTTCCAGTGTAACATTTAACATGATTGAAATTACACCCAGTGTCCCTCCCTGTATATAAAATAAAGGGAGAGTAATGGCTGCCATTATTGTCTTCGTCAAGCAGCTAGCAGTTTAAATTTGTTCAAATGATTAATTAGTAAACAGTGTTGCTCAGCTAGTATTCAAATACTATTAAAATATGGTACATGTTAATATAGTTATAATGAGAGATGAAGAGAGTATTTTCAAAGCTCCTTTTTATAAGAAGGCAAGCTGTTTATAGATGATGTAAACTGTATACTTACATATTGTAAGTGTCTATCAACTATGACAAGGAAATAATATGATATGTGATATGGCAGTGATTCTCAGCCAGGGTGCTATGGCACCCAGGGTGCTTTGAGATCCCTTCAAGAGTGCTGCACAATATTAGCACTGTTAGAAAACATGATTCAAAAGATAAACCCAGAGATTTCAAATAGAAAGTCAGAGTGTTAAAAACATTCTGACCTACTGTGTCCTTTTTGAGTTCTTTGCAACAGAAAGATTGGTCTATTATTTTTCTGTAGTCAAAAATGAGTGAAAATTATGAGCTGGCATTTTCCAAGGGGTACTTTGAATCTGACAAGGTTGAGAACTATTGTGAGTAGATCCAGAATTTTAAAAAGCGGGGTATGGGAGCACCAACCTGCTGCAAAGTGGTTGCACCCCAATTCCTACCATCCCCCTTCCCCATCCTTGGATATAGATAAGGGCCCATGCCACTGAACATGGAGGAAAAAGGAGGGAGAATTCTTTCTTGCTTTTTGAACTTAAAAAAGTCCTTAGGTGCTTCTCTTACGGCACAGTCCACTAGAAGTGGAGTGAATCTGAGCCATCCCCCTCCCTGGCTCTGTCCCTGGATATTATAATCGTTGCCTACAATTTAAGTAGGGGAAAATTCTGCAGAGGATCAGTAAAAAGTCTGTGTATCTTTTAAGTTGTATGTAACATCTAAGAAGGCTCCTTTAATTTGGGTTCCTTTTCTATGAGGAAAGGAAAACAAGGACAGAACCTTAGTAACAAATAACTTACACTTATGAATTAATTTGGATCATTGAGTTGGATACAAGAAAACATATACAACATCAATTAGATGATTAATTACAGGATCAAGTCTTTTTGCAAAGCATAAAATCCTCAAATGAGATATGGAAGAACCCCTTAAAAGGTCAAAATTCTATTCTCAAGTGCCAATAACAGGCAGTGTTTAGCCATTTATGAATGTGTTTTCAATAGCTAACAATGGGTGCAGTGAAAAATTAATTGCTTATTGCTTGTAACAATTTCTAATTAAGTTTGCTATTATGTTAATATTGGGCTTGATAGGGCAGTAGGTATTCAAACAGGATTCTCCATTGACTTAAATAAGAGTTTTGCCATAGAATTGCAGAATCAGACTTACAATGACTTCGGGCCGTAGTGCCCCTTCATCTTGTACAGTTCGCGCTCTCTAAATTCAAGGGACCAGAGAGGCTGTTCTGCCTTTGCACCTTCAAATCAAGAGCTGGAGGAAGAGGTGGACCGTGGAACAATTACCATCCTTCCTGTTCAAGCTGATGAAGCTGGCAAGCTACAGAGAACGGAGCATACTGCATGATTGAAAGAGGTTATGCAGCATGCATGCTTCTCTTATGCTTCTGTAATTTCACTGGGAATTAGGTCTTTCTGGACATCTCTAATGTGGTGTAACTCTACCTTGCTCATTACTAAGGGATTTGGCCAGCCATTTCATTTAGTCCTTACAGTCAGTCAATTATTAATGATTTTTCTATCAAAACAAGATCCCAAGAATTAAATTAATAGAAAGTTTTGTCGTCGTTTCTCACTGCTATCTATGGGTGTGTCCAGATGGGAGTGCATGTGTCAGATGAGTGTGCATGTCCACTTCCCCAGGGACAACTAGCAGAGGTACATATTTGTGCTCCTGCTAGTTGTCCCTAAGGAATGCCTCTTCATGTGTGCTCTGGCATGTGGCAAATTGTTCCAGGGGGAATAGTGGAGGCTGGGGCCAGCAACTGGGCTGGCTCCAGCAGCCTTACCTGGGATCCTGGGGACCTTCCAGGGCTGCAGCAGTGACGATTCAGGTGCACAGAGCCTGGGCAGCAGATACAGTGTGGCTGTGGCTGGCCAGGTTCTGGTTTTGGGTGGCGCATGCTGTTGCCACGTGTGCCACCCTGCTTTTTTTGGTGCACTTTTTTTTTTGATACCGGGATTTCCCAGTATCTAAATTTGGCTCTGCACTGCAAATATGCAGCGTGGAGAACCATATCACATGCACAGGCAGCTTTTGAGGCACTGCAAAACACACACGCGTGCTTGTGTGGATGCATCCTATGACTTTATTTGTAATAAGATTATCTTATTTTGTTAGGTCATGTTCCCATCATTTCAACTTGCCCCGCTCAGCCTCCAGAGAAATGTCTACCAGACAGTAAGAAGTGCAAAAAT
>NW_017729033.1:33163963-33164398 GCF_001723915.1 Gavialis gangeticus | reverse complement strand
GCGTGGAGAACCATATCACATGCACAGGCAGCTTTTGAGGCACTGCAAAACACACACGCGTGCTTGTGTGGATGCATCCTATGACTTTATTTGTAATAAGATTATCTTATTTTGTTAGGTCATGTTCCCATCATTTCAACTTGCCCCGCTCAGCCTCCAGAGAAATGTCTACCAGACAGTAAGAAGTGCAAAAATAATCCTTCCCTTATTCCCTTTTAAGCTTAGACATTTCCGCTTCTTGAGCTCACAAACTTCTATTACCCCATAGGCAGCAGTCTCTTCCCTCTTCCACGGTTTGTGACAACATTCTCATGGGCAAGCTAAGGAAGTATGGACTGAATGAATGGACTGTAAGATGAATAGAAAATTGGCTGGAGCATCAAGCTCAGAGAATTGTAATCAATGACTCAGTGTCTAGTTGGCAGCCAGTATCAA
>NW_017729033.1:33155741-33163952 GCF_001723915.1 Gavialis gangeticus | reverse complement strand
CCTGCACTCTGTCTAAAAACCTACGCAAGCGTTCAGACCTGGTTGACTGCTCTTCCCAGCAGATGTCCGGGAATGTTTTGTTCAATGTCTTCATCAATGACCTGGAAGGTAGAACAGAGCGCACCCTTAGCAAGTTTGGGGATGGCACCAAGCCGGGGGCGTAGTAGATATGCTGGAGGGTAGGGCTGGGATTCAAAGTGACCTAGACAAATTGGAGGATTAGACCAAAAGGAATCTCATGAGGTTCAACAAGGACAAGTGCAAGGTCCTGAATTTAGGATGGAACAATCCCATGCACCAGTACAGGCTGGGGGCTGCCTGGTTGGGCAGCAGCTCTGCAGAAAGGACCTGGGAATTAGAGTGGACAATAAGCTGAATATTAGCCAGCAGTATGCCCTTGTTGCCAAGAAGGCAAACAGCAAACTGAGCTGCATTGGTACGTGTGTTGCCAGTACAACAAAGGAAGTGATTATTTCCCTCTGTTCAGCACTGGTGAGGCCACATCTGGAGTACTGTGTTCAGTTTTGGGCTCCCCACTACAGAAAGGATGTGAACAAATTGGAGAGAGTCCAGTGGAGGGTGACAAAAATGGTGAGGGGGTTGGGGGACATGGTGTATGAGGAAAGACTGAGGGAACTGGGATTATTTAGCCTAGAGAAAAGGAGACCAAGAGGAGACTTAATAGCAGCCTTCATCTACCTGAACAGGGGTCTGAAAGAGGATGGAGCTCATTGGTGGCAGATGATAGAACAAGAAGCAACAGTTTCAAGTTGCAGCAAGGGAAGTTTAGGTTAGATACTAGGAAGAATGTTCTCAGTAGGAGGGTAGTAAAACACTGGGACAGGTTACCCAGAGAGGTGGTAGAAGCTCCATCCTTGGGGGTTTTCAAAATCCAGCTAGACAAAACTTTGGCTGGGATGATCTAATTGTGGATGGTCCTGCCTTGAGCGGGAGACTGGACTAAATGACCTCCTGAGGTCCCTTCCAACCTTAATTTTTTATGATTCTATGATTGTTCCCTGGCCTATGATCTCACAGCCCCCTTCTAGGGTCTGGTTTTCACCAGCTGTCTGAGAAGAGTCCAGTCAATTCTCTGCTTTTCTCATCAGATGCCATGCAGGACCTTCAGGTTTTGTAATCTATATGCCCTTTGGTTATTATTTGTGAAGGCCTAACTAGGATTTTTCCAGTTTTGTGCCAACACACAGAGGCCTTTCCTAGTTCTGTTTTTACCCTTACCCCATATCTCCTTTATCACTGGACCTTGACTGAAAAACAGGAAGCCTTATACCAGATTTCTCTACATTGCATGCTAGTACCTAGTCATGTTCTGTGTGGGAAACTTTTAATTTAAAGAGTGAAGGCCTATAAAAAGGCACTGTGTGCATCCAGGTCTAAGGAACGGTGCTTTCTTATATCAGCACATAAGCATTGCATTTTTTTTTTAACCAAAGAAGCTTATATATAAATTTCCAAGCTAGCTATTTTCTGAGTTAAGAATTATTTTTTCTGTCATTCTATAGCTTTATAAAGCATGAATCTCCATCTTTTATCGGAATTTAAAGTATTATACATTCAACTTATCAATCAGTACAACAAAAGGGAGAAAAGAGCCTTTTCCACAGTTTGAAATAAATAGATTAAATAAATGACAATAAGCAAGCTGTGTTTCTGCAGTAGCAGCAGTTAGTGTTCCTCTACGGTTCTCTCTAACCCTAGCTCATGGTTGTCTAAGTATAAGATTTTTAGGTGTCTACATGGCATTTTTGGCACTTTAGATTAGATATTAGGATATTCTGTTTTCCCCCAGTAGTGGCAACTACACTACATACACTACATATGCAGACTGAGCATATGCAGCAGGCTACATACTGGCCACATATGGGCCTGGCTATATGTACATGCTCCTTGTGGCAGTATACTATCATCTAAGACTCAAAAATGTAAATGGTCCAAAACCTCTGACTAGCCAATGTTATACTCTGGAAGAGAGCCTTCCATGTTTTAACACCAGTTTGAAGACCAGTAATTCACCTGGGAAGCCAGAGATACAGGTTCTACGTCCCCCAAAAGGGATTTGAACCTCTGTTTTTCTAATTTCCCAGCATAGCAAGCTTAACACCAGGCCACAGGTCAGGCATTAGCTAAACTCTTTATAAGTTTTATTGATTTGGTTAAACTGTTAGGTATTATTAGCAAATAACCTAGACTTCTTTATTTAATTGAAAAAGCAAGTCATGAAGTATGACTATAAACAAAAAGTACCACATTGGTGGTACTAAAGGGTATAGAAAAAAGAAACTTGGATGCAGCTTGGAAATCTTCCTATTTTAGGACATTATCTTGTCAGATACCACCGGCTAGATCACTAACTGAGAGAAATCCAAAAAAGCACTTGTACCTTTCAAGAAATGACATGGTTATTCAATAGCAAACATTATATAACTAGTAGGGCTGTGTGAAACAGCACCAGTTAGTTTTGACTTCTGTTTCACCAGCACAGTGTTTTGTTTCAAGTTTTGTTCTGTTTCGAAAGCACTGTTCCGTTTCGTTTAGTTGAAACCGTTTTGCTGTTTCAACGTTTCACCCATAGATTATAAAGGGGAAACACAAAACTGCCTATAATGTTGTCATTTTTTGGCAGATTTGGATGAAAACAGCATGGATGGTAGCCCCTTCTCGTGGCATGAATCTTGCCAAGTTTCAAGGAGATAGGTATAGAGGTTTCTGGAAAACTACACAACAAGCTGCTGACAAGCAAAACTTGTGATGTGTGACTGTGTTAAGGCTCGCTCTCACTGGTGCTGGGGCCTCTACACAACACAGTAGTATGCCCCAATGAGGTCTCCTCTTCCCCTACAGCCTCATCTTGGTCCACCACTTTAAATAACAACAGGTAAAATAATAACTTAGTGAGCAGCACAGTAGCACCAGCAGCATCTCAGGCAGCCAAACTGTGACAGAGCCCTTCTTTCCTCTCTTGCAGGACTTTCTTCTCCAGCATACATGGTAAGATGCGTGCTCACTGTGTCCTTCCCCCTCCCTCTCCTTACTTCCTGTTTCCCTGCAGGCAAGCCCAGCTTCAGCTTCGAAACTCGAAATATTTCAGCACTTTCAAAACGTTTCAACTGGCCTCGTTTCATTCTGAGGCTGTTTTGAAGCACTTCGTTTCATTTTGATTTTGCTGTTGTGAGCTCGAAACAAGTTGAAACAGGTTTGAAATGAAACAGGCAATGAAATTTCGCACAGCCTTAATAACTAGGTATGTGCTAATTTAGCAAATGACTGGTATAACTAAAAATATTATGTTGTTTTTGGATGAAAAGCAAAAAATGGCCCCAGACTATGTTAAACACTACATTTTCATAAATAGGAGTGCAGAATATATATTTATATACACATGTGTGGCAAAGAAGGTCATAAGACAGGCTCATGCACAGAAATGGATGCACAATTGCACATTAAGTTTATGCATGACATTACCATTATTCCATATGCAAATAGTAAGTCATATGTTTAGCAGTTCATTTGCTCATGTAAGTACTGTTTTACCATGCAATGGCATAGTGTTTTTGTAAATTGGTAGTGATTTGATTTGTTAGATTTTTATACTTATTTTGCTTTGGATAAAAGACTACAGAAGATCAAAGGGAATGGAAAATGATGCCCTCAGAACTGAATGACATCACTTATTAGTAATACTATAATAGGATTAGTAATCCTATTATAACTCAAAAATCACCTCCTGATTAAATGTATATTAATTAGGAAGGGGTTTCAGTAGCCTTGAGGCTGGGGGATCACAGCGGCTTAATCCCCTGGGCCCAGGGGTTTCATGCACCAAAGCTCTGTGCTGCTGGGCCCCAGAATCAGTAACTGCTGGGGATGAGTTCAAGTCCCTCAGTTGAAGGACTTCTTGTCCTAGCTAAGCATGTGCACCCCAGTGGCCAAAATGTCCCATCAGCTGATGGGGCTCCTAGCATTAGGAAAGACCTTGCTATGCATGCAAGTTAAAGCTTGATGGCAACCAGCTGGAAAGTCAATACACATTTTCCAGGTCTAACTTTATAGCTGTTTGGAGCTTTTTATGTTGTGATAGCTACTTTGCACATATAGCTGGTCTCAAGGAAATTGCACAATTAACCAGTTATTGTGCAATACTTGTAATGTGTAGGGGGGGGCTTGGAGACTTCTGTGAAGAAGGTAAGTATTCATTGCCATTGTCTAGAATCTCTGAGAGTAAAAGCCCTCTTCATATATATGAATTACACCCAGACTGAATTAATTGAGATTATTTTTCTGACAAGAACATAATGCATTAGTAAACATCCCATTCATTTCAACAAGTGACTGCAAGTGAGACATTTCATACTCAATGGGTGGCATGTCTACATGAGTGCCCAACTGCACAGTTATTAGTGCACTGTCCCAATGGTGCACAGGTCATTTCTGACCCTCCTGCGCAGTAGCTCATTGCTACTGCACAGTAGCATTGTCATCACAGTTCGCGCCTGCCAATGCTACATTGCTATAGTGATGAGCTATGTTGCCATAGCTCATCGCTATGGCAACATACCATCTCATGTAGACATGCCCAATGATAACAAAGGCAGAGAGTTCTCTTGCAGAGCATACAGGCAGCCCTCGACTTACGGCATTTTGATTTACGTTGATTCACACTTGTGGTGCTCCACCATTTACAGCCCTGTCATTATTTATGGCACCAGATCCTTGTACTTATGGCAAGCAATGAGCTGGGCACGGAGTGCAGCAGAGGCACTGGGGCCAGTGTGGGACACTTACTGGAGGTAAGTTCAGGCAGAAGCTCTTTCCTGAGTCCATGTGCTCCTGAAGGCGAAATGGGGATGGGGGCTGGAGCTGGGGGCTGGCACTGGGGAACTGCTCCACTTCCCAGCCACAATGCCATGTGCCTCCTCGCTCCCAGAGGCATGGCAATGCAGGGACAGGGGCTGGGGGTTAGCACGGGGTCCGCCAGCTCCGGGGAACTGCTATGCAGCCCTGCATCACCTCAGGGAGTGAGGAGGCACATGGCATTAGGGCTGGGGAGTGGAGCAGTTCCCTGGAGCCGGCGGAGCCTGCAGAGCAGTTCCTCCCCATCCCCACCCCCGCCTCACCTCGCCTTGGGGAGGAGTCACTGCCTGCCCCGCATGAGGACTGAGGAGCTTACCTTCGATAAGTGTCCCACACTAGCCCCAGTGCCTCCCTTAGTTACTGCATTGCACTTTGGAAAACTTTGTACAGTGTATATAATTTATCGGTGTATATAATTAATAGTTGATTAAATAGTTGATTTAAATACCTATAAAAAGTTGGGTATCAGGTTCTTGGCCAGGAACATATCCCCCTATTATAACATTGTTTCTATGGGAAAATCAGATTCGACTTGCATCGTTTCAACTTACAGTGTCTTTTCCAAGAACTTAACCCGCTGTAAGTGCAAGGACTGCCTGCATAGATACATTCAGCCATCATTATTAGTATCAAGCTACATCTATATTTATGCTATAACTCAATCAACAACCCAACTGATAAGGATAATAAAAATATAGAAATTCTAGATATAAGAACAATCCCCATATCTCTGCTCACTACCTGCATTTTAAATATCTTTTGTATTCTTTCCCCTAAGACCTTTACTTGTGCAATTTAGTTACTTGCCTTTTAATTCCAGGCTACTGCATCACCCTCTTACTATCAATAATCATGTTTATTACCATAGTGCTGAAGGACCAACTAAGAATGGGGTCTTGTTATACATGAGCTTTTTAATGGGGCCTTGTTATACATGGGATTATACAAACACAGAATAGCTGACCCTGTCTGCTGCAGTGAACTTGTCTGAAATAGGACGGACAAAAGGTAGGGGAAAAAGAATATATGGATTTCCCTCACCAACCACAGTTTTGCCAACAATGGTTTTGAGTATCCACGCTTTGGGGGGGGGGTACAGTTGGAAAATCCCCCCCGCCTCCCGGACCTGCTCATGCCTCTCACTCCCACCCCACAGCCTTGCTGGTGCCCCTCTCCCCCCACCCACAGCCCCTACTTCCCCAGCCATGCTGGTTTTGCCAACCTTGGAAACTTTCAGGAACCTAACTCCTGTGGTTGGCGAGAGCAACCTAAAATATAAAAGCAAAGTGAACAATGGGATAATACCATATTTGATGGTAGTCCTTCACTTTTTATTGTTCTTTTATTTTTAATTCAGTGGTTTTAAGAAGGCAATGAAGGAAGAAAAGTGAAACGAGGGAAGATATTGAAGCTACAGAGTAAGAGGAGAACAGGTCTAGAGGTGGTGTGAAATTGAAATGAAAGAAGTGTTGGAAAGGGCTGAAGAGAAGAGCACTCCTATAAAAGAGACTCCTTGCCTACTTTGGCTAGTTTTGTAGTCGGTTTTGTTGCTGGACTGCCTGGCTAGTTCCTCCATGTAGTTTATGCTCAAAAGTAGGGAAAGGAGAAGGAAAGCAGGGAAGGGAGAAGCAACATCTAGGTTTTAGTGCCCCTGAATAGGGAAAACCTCCCCTCACCATTTTGAATCCCTGGCGGTACAGGGGATAGGGTGGCCCAAATGGGTCCCCTGTCATTCCCTCAGCACAGTGCAGCAGTGTATGTTTTCTTGCTGCCTCTGTAGTCGCTTTTCCTCTTCAAATCACACACTAAAAGTTTCCCTTTCACTTCAGTTCATAATTAACTGAATCATCTCCTCCATTTACCATTTACTGCCTCCATACATTCTCTCCTCCATATACCTGGTCTTTGAGCCCACTTACCATATTTGCATCTTTACTGCTTTTCTATTTCAACTCTTTTCTTTTACTCTATTAAATTTCTATGCATCATTTTTTCCTTGCCCATCACTGCACCTAGGTCTGAATTATCCCTCTCTTAAAAATGCTTTGTACTGCTCTATGAAAGACATTACATAATAATGAACTGTGTTGTAACTGTAATGTTAGTACAGCCCCTTAAATAGAATGCAATAACGGGTGCACAAAGCATAAAGACCTTGAAGGCAATTATGTTATGCCTGAAGTACCTTTAATTAAGGTGATATCAGTACAAAGTTTGATAAGAAAAGATTGGGGTGGGAAATTGAATGTGGACTTGGGAGCTGGAATTATCCCAATACAAAGTGATACTGAGGAAAAGTTTTAAGCATAAAACAAAATCTCTACCTTTTAGTTTTATGTGGACTTCACAGCATTTCAAGAAATTCTAACCTGTCTGAAGGTTTTACCTTTGATTTTACAAAACAAGGAACCACTGAGCCTGAAAGTGCTGATTTTCCCCCCTCTGGAATTGCTAACAAGTGTAAGTTGTAGGCTGTAAATTGCTTAAGCAATTGAAAGAATGAGAAAAACTTACACCATCAGAAATGGCATTTTGCAAACTCTTTGTTGCCTTCCTAGTTAGCAGACACCCCTGATGACTAGTGTTTCTCATTTGATTTTCACAGCCAGGTATTTTTTGGGTGTCTAGGGATGTTTAGGAGCCGTGCTGTAACTCATGGTACTTTACACAAAACGACATGAGTTACAGCTCCTCCTGTGCTGCAAAGGACATTTGCCTGTTGGGTCAGGGGGCTCAACCCTTTCTGCAGAGGCCCTGGCCAGCAGGCAGAGGCAGTCTAGCAGCCTCCAAGAAGTCTGCCAAACTACCCCTGAGCCCTTCCCCCACCGCTCCCTGCCTCTGGGGATGTCAGCGGGAGAGGGGGAGAGAGAAGGGGAGGGTGCAGCAGGCAGCTGCTAGCAGGGCTTTGCTGGGTTGGGTGTTGAGAGGAACCAAGCTGGGTCCATGAGGTAAGGGGATTCTGTTCCACCCTGTGCCCCCCCAGCCTCTGCCATGGCAAATCCAAGTGGGCAGCTACTGTTGCCACTGTCAAGAGGCCCTGGCAGGCATGGGGGAAGGGGTCCCCTCACTTCACAGCCCAGATACCATGGCTGGGGTATTGGGGAGAGTTAGGCTGGGTCATGAGGTGATGGGGGACTCCCTTCCTCCTCCTGGGCCTCTTGACAGAAGCAGCAGCAGCTGCCAGCTCAACTTCGCTTTTATGTGCGGAGCTGACTGGAACCATGCCCCGCTGAGAGCCTGCGCCCTGAGAACCCTGAGCACTCCCACCTGCTACTATGCCATGGGGGATTGTGGGAGTCCCCACACCCTCCCCCCCTCCCCCCCACCCCCCAAGCCCCC
>NW_017729033.1:33154260-33155488 GCF_001723915.1 Gavialis gangeticus | reverse complement strand
CCCCACACCCTCCCACCCTCCCTCACACCCCACAAGCCCCACACACCCACACCCTGCCTCCACCCCGCTACATATATACAACCCCCCAACATTCCCTATAATTTCCCACACGCACAGCCACACCCCTTCACAACCCCCCACACCCTACCATACACGCACACCCCCACACACGATCACTCTCTTTTTTCCAATTTACAATTGATTGCGCAATCTGTCAGAGTATGGGAACTGCTGCACTAGGCAGTATAATCAGCCTTTTACATTTACCATATTGAGGATATACAATTATGTATAGCCCTTACATGCTCCATTTCATGTATCTGAAAACAACATCTTTGGATATCTAAGTTAAAAATACATCCATTCATTTTAATTAATATAATTATTTATTTGTACACTTCCTGCTGCATGGCAATGAGTAAAAAGTACAGCAATCTCATTCACCTACTCTAAGCAATTTGATTGTACTTTCCAGCTACCATGTTTGTAGGCTGCTGCTACAAGAAAGATGCCTGCCTGGGTGGATAAATGTTGAGTCAGAAAAACAATACTATTATAGTCTGGATATTCTTAGACTATACAGGATCAAAGCAGGAAAAGGAATTTCTGGTCCTGTAGTCACTTATGTATGTTATATTAAACAGGATGAAATACAGGACTGGAACCTAAGTTTCCCATTTTCAGCTGAGTGTCCTAAGTTATTAGGCCAGGATGGTATAATTGGTGGCCCATGGCCTGCATGAAGCCTGCAAGGGATTAACAAGAGATTAACTTGGGGCCCTCAATCTCCAACCCAGCCACTGCTCTCCCTGTTGCTTCAGCTACAGCAGCAGCCACAGTGTCTGGGCTCCCTCTCCCTTCTCCATCTTCCATTTCCAGCTCATGCCCCAAGGGGCAAAGCCTGCAGTGTTGGGGATCTTGCAGCACAGGACACCTGCATAGGCATAGTGCAGCAAAAGAGCCCATGGCTGGGGAGTTGAGGGTGAGACTAGGAAACCTGCACAGTAGGGCTGTGTGAAATTTTGCTGGCAGTTTCGTTTCAACACTGTTTTGACTCATTTCAAGCTCAAAACAGCAAAATCAAAATGAAACAGAGAGCTTCGAAACAGCCTCGAAACAAAACAAGGCAAGTTGAAACATTTCAAAATTTTCTAAACTTTTCAAAGCTCAAGCTGGGCTTGCCTGCAGGGAAACAGAAAGTAAAGTAAGGGGGGGGGGGGGAATGGAG
>NW_017729033.1:33134393-33154180 GCF_001723915.1 Gavialis gangeticus | reverse complement strand
GGAGTGCTCTCTTTATTGACTGTGTAGCTGGCCAGCGACTGTCATCCTTTCCTAAGGTCCCTTCCAACTCCAGTGCTCTGGGGCAGGGATGGAAAAACTGCATAAAAGGCAGCATTGTTTGAACTGCCCTGATTTCTGCCTTTGGGGTCAGGTACTCAGCTGTGTATTCCGGTTTTGCCTGTCAGCACCTAGAGGTGCAGGGCCCCAGAACCAAGACTCCCCCTGCACCTATCTCCGTGACAGCTGGCAGGCTTTGTGGCTGCTGCAGGGCTTAACAGGCCTACAGTTTTCACATCCCCCACCCCCCGTGCCCTAAGACAGACACAGTCCCACAAGCACCCATGACATGAGTTTTGCCTGTCAGCAGCCAGAGGTGCAGGGCCCCAGAAGCCCTGCACCTATCTCCTTGATATCTGGCAGGCTTCACGGCCTCAGCAGGGGCTAGCAGGCCTGCAGCTTTCACCCTGCTGTGCCTTAACACACACAGTGTCAACCATGTCACAAGTCTTGCTTGTCTGCATCTTGAGGTGCAGTTTCCCCCAAACCCCTGTACCTTTCTCCTTGAAACTTGGTGTCATGCCCTCAGAAGGGGCTACAATTCCTGCAAATTTAATCCAAATCAGGTCAGAAATGACAAAGTTATAGGCTGTTTTCAGCTTCTCCATTATAGCCTACGGTCAAAACGTCAAAACAGTGTTGAAAGAGCAAAACTGTTTTGACGAAATGAAATGGAACAGCAGTTTCCAATCAAAATGAAATTCAAAATGAAATGCTGTTCCATCAAAACGCAAGTCGAAACGGAACGGTGCCATTTTGCAGAGCCCTACTACACAGTGTATGGTCTGGGGAAGGGGTGTAAGGCTCTCACTAGTGTGGCCCAGGCAGTATGCAGCCCCTGCTGCTGTGGCCCAGAGGATGTGAGGTCCAAGCCACTAAGAAGCTGGACAAGCCTGTATTAAGCCACAAAATCTGGCTCCCTCTTGTGTATTTAGGTGCCACTCTGCCTAATTTCTGGACCAGAAATGGGGCTTAGGTGAAACATAGGTACCTGGCTGCTTAGGTTGGGAGGTGGGAGGGAAGGGGAGGAGGGGACAGAATTTCCAAAATCTGGTCAGTCCAACATTTTGGCCTTCCCCTGTTTGTACATCATGGCAGAAATATGTCATTGTAGGCTTGAAAAAGAAGCTGCTCTTCCTTCTGCCTCTCTCAAATATTGAATGGAATGACGAGCTGGAAACCAAAGCAGCTGCTGCTAATGCTCTTCATGAGTCTGCAGAGAGCCTGCTTTGCCAATTGTTTTTTTCTTCTGACTCTGTCACATAAGTTCCCAAATTATTGTGTTACTGTCCCTGTCATCTGTCATGGATCCATTGACAGTCAGTGGTCAGTGCCAACTCTAGGCAAATACTTTAAAACTGTTTGTTTGAATTTTCATCTGGATTAGGAAATAAATTTTCTTCTGGTTGCTCCCCTTTTACATTTGCATTCTGTGCACATTGAGGTGGCTGAATCCTACAGGCATGGATGAGTGTTTGGAGGAAATTAATTTTAACATTATACCAACAAGTACTGTATTTGTGCCAGAAGTGGCTGCAAAGATAATCCTGTGTGACGTATGTGACTAATGCCAGCAAACTCTCATTGAATTATGAGGTGTGAGGCAGGGTTGCAGGTGATACATTGTAAATGCATGTGAGTCTAAAAGCATGTCTATACACTGTCTACACATGAATGCAACTTATGTAGACCTTAAACTAGTAGCTCAGATACAGCTAGCCTGGAGCTGTGGCAGCTTGAACTTAGCCAATGAGTACGTATCCAACTCCTCTGAAAGCATGTCTAGCCCATACTGCCTTAGCTCAATTACAGCCAGTGCCTACACTAGCTAAGGTAAAGGCTGGATAGATCCAATCAACTTCATCCACATCTCTGCCTTGAAGTGTAGACATACCCTTAGTCCCTGATCCATAAAAGCATTTAAGTACTTGGTTATTATAGGAGCATAAAGAAATCTATATTTATGTTCATGCTTTAAGAGGAAAACTGAGGCAAGGGAAGCAAGCAAGGTCATAGTGGATGAGTGGCAGAAGGGTCACAGAATTCAAGTCCTATGTGTTGAATTGTTTGATAGTAGTAAACTGGGTTGAGATACAGGCTGCAAAGTGAATGAAAAATAAGAAAATCTGTGAGTCTTGCAGCCCAAGGGTGCTGTTGTTTCTTTTGATATTATACAAGGTACATCATACAAATGAACCAGGCCTTTTTTTTCAGAAAATCCTTTTAAAACTTACTGCTTTTGTTGTTCTCTCTTGATGCAGCTCTTTGCTCTGCTCAGTGCTGGCAGCAAAGTAAAATTGACTAAAATGCTGTTCACTGAAGCTCCAACACACACAGCCTTTGGGATTTTAGTACATTTCATTTTGCTGCCAGCACTCAGCAAAGCAGAGTGATGTTTCTGTACAGAACTCCACATCTGGGACTGAAAGAAAATGTGAAGGGCCAGAGGCAATGCAAGAACCTAGTTATGGGGCAGAAGAAAGGAAAGGAGGAGGTAGAATACTCTATAGGGATAGAATAGACTTACTCCCTATTCTTCTTGAGGAAGAATAGGGAGTAAGAATATTGAGGAAGAATATTCTTGAGGAAGAATAGGGATACAGAACCCTAAAGTAGAGAGAGAAGGATAACGTAAAAAGGGGACAGACAAGATATCACAATGGAAAAGGAGCAAGGAGACCCTCAGAAAGTAGAAATCAGTATCATGAAAGTATCATCATACTCCTTTATAAATTCACAGTGCATCCATGCCTTGAATAATGTGCCCAGTTGTGGTCCCCACATCTCAAATAGGATATGAAAGAACTAGAGAAGGTACAGAGAACGGCAACAGGGATGATGAATGATAGGGGGGTTTTATCAGGACAAATTGACGAGGCTAGGCCTGTTCAGTTTAGAAAAGAGACACCTGTGGGGACATGGTAAGGGTTTACAAAACACGAATTGGTGAAGAGAAAGTAAATAGGGATTTATTAATTTACCATCTCTCACAAAACAGGAATTAGGGGTCACAAAATTAACCCAGTAGTAGTTAGTTTAAAGCTGACAAAAGGTAGTTATTTTTCAACAGCATATACTGAAAGTGTGGAAAGATTTGCCACCAAAACTTGTGGAAGCTGACAGTTTAGCCAGATTCAAAAAGGGATTGGACAAATTCTTGGAGGAAAAGGGCATCGATAGCTCTTAACCATGGGAGTTAGGGATAAAACACCCGAATTAGAACTTCCTAGACCTACAATGGAGGTCTAGGAGGCTGAAAATGAGAAAGGAAAGGTGCATCTACACATGCTATTAACACAGAGCAATAAACTCCAGTGCAATTTGCGCCAGAGTCAGTTACTTATGGGCACAGCACCTACACA
The DNA here is from genome assembly GCF_001723915.1 of Gavialis gangeticus. Classification (NCBI taxonomy): domain Eukaryota; kingdom Metazoa; phylum Chordata; order Crocodylia; family Gavialidae; genus Gavialis; species Gavialis gangeticus. The sequence goes on along the minus strand of NW_017729033.1, from coordinate 33,150,761 downwards.
CATGCCCAGGACAATAGCACTTTCAGCCAGATTAGAGCAGTCCCAGGCTTACAGGAGACCCAAGGAGTCAGCCACGGGCTCCAAGTGGCAGCGGTGGGTGGTGGAGAGGCTGCCTGGGGCACACAGATGCTTGGTGGCAGTCAGCCCCTACACTTTAGCACCCTCGTGCCCCAGCCAGCCCTTGTCACTGTCTACACATGCATTTCAGCACACGTAAGTACTCTGCAATAAAATAGTATTGTTCCTAACAGTACTATCTTATGGTAGAGTTAATTTACTGAGCCCTAATACTAGCACTCATGTAGATGGTGATGCTTTACTGCAAAGCTAATTAGTCTAGTCCACAGTAAAGCACATATGTAGATGTGTCCAAAGAGTGCAAAAAACCCTGGTCATACCCAGTTCACTCTTCCTTTCAGTATCCACTCTCTGCCATTGTGTGACACAGGGTTATGGTTATGGACCGGTGGTGTGACCCAGTAAATGGCAATTCTTATTTTCTGATATAGCTCTGCACATTTCAATGATGTACATGATAGCTGAACATGATACATAGCATAGGGAAATAAATTATTATCAAAGGGTAAGTAAAGAGAAATCAGAGATAGGGTGCTTACAAATTATCTGTGAGATATGCTGAAACATAATTTGTTATCATAAAACATAATTTGTTATCACAAAACATAATTTATCACTTCCCCCACAGTCCTCCTTACTTTGTTTCCTTCCAGAATAGATATATTTGTTCAAAACTTGATGGTCTCTGAAAAAAAAAACTGCTTAAAAAAGTCCTCCTGTGTAAATGAATTTTCAGTCTACTCAAAGATCCTAAGACCATCTTTGTAGGGAATCTGTTTAAAAGCCAGGAACATACATGGTAGAGCTAATTGAAACATATTTTAGTTGAACTATGCCTTTTTTCCATTAAGGGCAAATGGTTTACAAGGATGTATCAGCTTGGGAAATACTTCAGCAAGATGTTTTCTATGTTCCAGGGCTCTCTGAACATTTGCATTGAGAGAGACCTAGATTGAAAACCTACCTTTTTTGCTCAACTACCCCCCAAAAATTCAAGAACCAGCAGCAAAGAAAATTATTTCAACAGCACTTAAATTCTCAAATAATATTTTAACCTTTTGTTCTGACCTGGAATAAAAGCAATTAAAACCTTGTAAGTTGTCATGAAATGAAATGGTTGTCCTCCAAGCTAGTTTTAATACAAAACATCAGTCAACACTTTATCAGAGCCTTAAGCTAGTTAAGGCATATGTGTTTCTATAGCCAAAGTACATTAGGGAACAATGTGGCTAGGTCCACATCTGGCAGCCTTTGACTCCCCAGATGATCAAGGTCAACTGGGGACAGCCTTGCACACAAGTCCAGGGCAAGGCTTGAATTCACATCACCTGAACCTCAGTGAAACCCCTTATCTGTACTGGCACTAGACCCCCAAACAGCATTAGGATTAGGGCAGAAAGCATTTTAGCTATATCTGGTCCTCCTCACATCTTTCCTCTGGTCTGTTAAAAGAGGCGCCTCCTTCTCGTGGAACTGGCAGTTTAATATAGAGAGGTTTTCAGAGTGTAAAGTTAATTGATTGCTTCCCAACATGCACCTAAATCCAAATATTTGTGCAATTCAACATAAATTCATCACCATGCCTTGCTGTATCACTGAGCTCTCATGTCCAATTTTAATGGAATACTTGATGATGTTGATGTTCATATTTCCATCCCACACATACAAATTCATCACCAGAGTGATTGCCTTCAGCAAACAGAGTACTGCATGCTACATTACAAATTTAGACATACTTGCTTGCAAAACTAGTAAGAGCGAAATTAAAGAGATAATGACTTTTGCAGAACTCTGCCTCTGAGAGATATTACCTAACTTTGTTAAAATTAGGAGAAAGAAGAAAAGGGAAAATAAAGGATAAAGCATATATCTCAGGTTCACACTAAAGGTCCCGTACATTCTGTGCTATTGTACTGATACAGGAGTGCAGTTTATTTTACATCCTTATCTTACTGAAAAGTCATGTCTAATTGACAGTCCATTGCCTTGCCTCCATTCTGTTTCAATATTACTGTTTTCCAGGTTTCTCCCTCCTACAGAATATTTTTTTTCTGTACCTCCTCCCTCATATGCATTAATTTACAGTGTCCATGTGACTCAGACTAATTCTTATTATCCTTGCTCCTAGTGCTGTTTGTTTACTTTTTTACCTTCCTTTTCCTGTTTTTATGCAACTGCTTATTATTCTCCTGAGTACAGGTAATTTCCAAAAAATTAACAGTACCCAGGGTAAGGTACTATTAATTCCCAAAAAATTAACAAAGATGTTAAGTATGACCACTCTTACCTTTGATCCTTCCAGTATGACCCCCCTTGATACTTCCTCCCAAACGGATGTGTGGTTGTTCATGTTTACTATGTATGCTACTTCAACCAGCATTCAATTCCAAAGACTGTGTATCTATCCAAGTCAATTTAAAACAGTGTTTTTATTGAAATTCTATGAGACTTTCTTACTAAATGCCTTACTAAAATCCAAATATATTGGGTAGATCCTCAACTGTGGTAAACCAGAATAACTTAGTTGACTTAAATAGAAATACATTTTTTTCCAGCAGTTGAGGATCTGGTTCTGCTTTATAGAATGAATTCACATCATCCATTATATTTGAAATGATTTAACATAAAAAGAAATCAAGTTTGTCTAACAGCACTTCATGATTTCATTGTTTTTCAGACACCAACCTAAAAGCTGTTAATCAACTCCTTTTGGCCTCTTATTCTCAAACAGAAATTTCGCCTAAGGTCCAGCATATTGTTGCACTGCCCTGGAATAGTTCAAGGTCACAGCCACCCTTTTCATTTGCTGCCAGCTCCAGAGAAGGGATAAAATGCAATTGGTCTATACAGAGTGCAAAGCCTACCATTCAACATGCTAGTATAGACATCCTACCCAATGCATTAGAGGGACAAAGCCAACCATTCCCTGCTCGTTTCTGACCATCCATGTCAAGTGGGAAGTAGCAGCTTTGTAGAGCTTGTCTCCAACACCATGCTGCTGTCTGCAAAGTTTAACAAACTGATGTTTGTTTACTTGTTTTTACTTTTTTTTCCCTTGTTTTTATTCATTGTACAGATGAGAATGGGAGAAGAGTTGGTAGCCAAATTCTAGCAAGAGTAGCCAAGATCTGCTAATTGTTAAATGAGTTTTATTCTCTCTTTTGGGAATATTTCCAATGTATTTGGAATTAGGGAGTGGGGGAAAGCCATGATTTAGCGAGTGCACTTGAAGATTGACCATATAGCAATCATCCTCCTCCACCAACACAATTTTCATGGCTGCATCCCACAACTAACCTGGGATGTAAAGACTGCCCCTAAGGTTTGGGCTCTTATCGGTATTGTGCTGCAGAAAGAAAGCAAGCTTCTTCTCAAGATGGTCTGTAGTTTTAAAATGATCTACCATAATGGTCTTACCTAGAATTTTATCTCTGGAGTGTAGTGTTTAAATAGGATTCTGCTCTTTAGTTCATGATGTTCATTACAAGTTATGGTGATAATTCCTTTTCTATCTTCCACACACTTATTATGCATTCAGCCCTTAACCTTATTTTCATAAAATATAAGGCCAAAAGGATGATTATCATCATCTATTCTGATCTGCAGAATAGCACACGCCAAAACTTTTCATCCAATAATTTCTACGTTGGACTCAATTTCTGCTTGCGCTAGACACATTTTTTAGAAAGACATCAAAAATCTTTATTTAAAGACTTCACATAATGGAGAAGCCAATCAGCGGTTACAGTGATTAATTATCTGTCTTGTAAAAACATTACACATTATTTATATGAATTTGTCTTTTTTCAGCCTCTAACAATTAGATTTTTTATGCCTTTATCTACTAGATGAAAGAGCCTTCCACTTCCCCATACAATTATCCATAGACTGTGTTCACATCACCTTTTAAACTTCTCTTTCATAAGACAAATAAGCTGAGTTTCTTTAATTACTTACCATAAGGGAACTTTCCCTGATACTAACTCACTTGTGTAGCTTGGGACCAAGCTACTTCCAACTGTTTTTTAAAGAATGGATACCCCATGTAAACACTGTATTCCACTATTTGTATCACATAAGCTATACACATTAGTAATAAATGCTGCTGAGTGGAAACATTCTAGCAAAATATTTTTCCAGTAAGAAAAGCTAATTCACTGGACTTGAGACTCTACAAAAAGGTGTTAATTTTGTTGAATTTTCTGTAACCTGACTGGTTTCTTGCCACTTCACCCACTTCTCAGGCTGCTACAAAGCTGGAACCCTAAGACCCCTGATTTAAGACAGGGTGCCTTGGGTTCTAAGCTTTATATCCATTACAGGATGACAGCTGTCAGGGCTTCCAGGCTCCCCACTGCACATCAGGGAGCCTGGTGACTGTGGAACTCCAGCTTGAACTAGGTTATACCAAGACCTCCAGGCAGAGTTCCAGCCGACATGGGGAACTGCAATTTTGTTTGGAAAATATTAGAACAAATGTTACTTAGATTTTCCAAACTGATAATGTTGGGCACCCCTTCCTAGATGAAAGTTCAAAAGAGAGTTTTTCATTCTGATGTGGAATGATTACTTTTTAATTTTGGAATTTTAAAACAACAAGATTTCTGGGTTCTGACTGCCTGAAGTATTAACACCTCCCCCATTTTACTTGATATTCTTCTTCTGATACATTCAATGTTCTCTTTTAGACATTGCATTGCCCTGAAAGATCGTGTTTAGCTAGTTCTCCACAAAACAAATGACCCAAACAAAAAACCTATATCCTTTTCAGACTTACTGCTTTCCAAAAATTCAATTTTTCCAACCTGAAAATTGTGAGCTCTTCATTTTGGTTCCTAAAGGTCTGATCATGCTTTTTATGCACATTGTTAAAGAAAATTCAGATTAGCATGGAATCCAGGTAGCACTGTGGAACTGAATTACTGAATTACTTGATCAATTTTGTATTATCTGCAAACTATACCAAGACCAATGCAGGCACTACACACGCACTTTACTGCACATTAGACTAATCTAATGCACAGTAAAGGATCACCATCTACCCATGTGCAGCAACTACTGTGCAGTAGATCAATTTAAAGAGCCGACAGATGCAGGTACAAGAAAATTGCACTTTAAACTAATGCTCCAAAGTGCTCTTGTAGATGCTGACTGGGAGCAAATGGCTCCTAATTAGACCAGGCAACAGGAGGCCATAACTGCTGCCTGGGTCCAGGAGGAGGCAGGGGGGCGATGTCTCTGACCAGGGACAGCTCCCAGCTTTCCAGGGACAGCTCCCAGCCACATAAAGCTTGGGAGGGGGAGGGGCAGAATCTATCCTGGCAGCTCCCAGCTGTGTGGAGCTGCACAAAGCTGGGAGCTGCCAAGACATGTTCCCCTGGAGCTCACGGCTAACTCTGAGCTCTGTGCAGCTGGAAGTTTCCCCTGGAGCCAGGGACAGATCCATCCCTGCCCCCCTGGAGCCCAGGGCTGCCTCCAGTGCCCCTGGCAGAGTGGGGCTGGCACCTGGAGGAGTCTGGAGCACCCTCTGGCTGCTGCAGGGGGCAGAGCAAGGCAGGAGCAGCTCTGAACTAGGCTGCTGCTGTCAGGCTCAAGTCACTCTGGACATGGGCACTTATAAGCCATTTAATGTGCCTGAAAATACTGCACAGTAAATTCAGAAGCATTAATTGCACATGTAGATGTGCCCTGCATGCAGTGGCAATGAGTGGGGGGGTGCACGTACATTCCCTGAGAGCAGATGCACCCCCTCACAGCCACTGCCCCTGCTTAGGTGGTAGGTGAGGGGGGGAGGCAGGAGCGCTGGTGCCCCCTCCCAAGAGTGCCAGCTGGGGAGTGGGGGTGCCAGGAGAAGTGGCCACTGGCACTTCTGGGTGAGTCCCTGGCACTTCTGGGTGGCGTTCCCTCTTAGAGCCAGCTTAGAGGGAACACTGCTTTCAGGTTGGGGCACAGTCAGTGTGATTGGCCGTGGGGGGACCCCCCACCCCTTGGTCACTGACTGGCCACTGAAGGTGGGGCAAGTGCCCCCTCTCCAACTCAGGAGGCACCAGTCGTCCATGCCTGCATGTATAAACTAAGACCTGGGATGAGTGGATTAGAAGGCTTTCTATTAACCTAAATCTCACAAAATATATTCTTAACATCCATACTGAGAGAAGAATGGAAAAATTACTATTCATATGGTTACTGAGTAATATGAGAGACAGTCTGACTCCTTTGCTCCAAAGATGGGTTCATATAAGTGTGCTTATTTTGCAAATGTGTCCCAGTATTGCCTTAAGTTGGGAATAGCTGTGACAAATATTGTCCTGCTGCAGAACTCCCTCTTAGCTAATTATGTTGTTGCCTGTTCTGGAATTTGAAATACTAGATTTATTGATTTAATTGACTTCAAGATCCATAAAAATGAAAGTTCCTACAGATTGATTTAAGTACATGCTAGCACCCCAAGAGAGCTATGTGCATCCTCCAGGTGATAACAGCTTCTAAATATATAATAGATCTTATTATAATAATTTTATGATTAAATAGTTGAAGATTATACTTCTACCATAGAATCATAAAAAGTAGGACTGGAAGGGACCTCAGATCATTTAATCCAACCCCTTGCTCAAAGCAGGACCATCCCTTTATAAACCATTCCAGACAAGTATTTGTCTAATCTGCCCTTAAAAATTTCCCAGAATTTAGATGCCACAACCTCTCTGGGTAGCCTGCTTCAGTTTCCCTCAGAGTCGGAAAGTTTTTCTTTGTCTTCAACTTACATTTCCCTTGCTGCATTTTAAGACCATTGTTTCTTGTCCTGTCGCCTAAGAATAGTTTATCACCATTTGTTGTATAACCACCCTTCAGGTATTTGAAAACCTTTATTAAATCCTTCGTCAGCCTTCTCTTCTCTATACTAATTAATCCTAGTTTATTCATCCAGTCACATTTCCCAGACTTCTAATCATTTTTCTTGTGCTTTGCTGGAATCTTTATAAATTGTCCATATCTGCCTTGAAATGTGGTACCCAAAATTGGATGTAGCACTTCAAGTGAATCCTTACCAGTACAAAAAAGTGTGGAAGAATTCTTCCTTTGATTTGTAAGTAACAATCCTGTTAATATAGGCCAGTATGCTGTTGGCTTTTTTTGCAACAGCACACTGTTGGCTCATATTCATCTTAAGGCCCACTGTAATCCTGAGGTCCTTTTTTGCAGTACTACAGCTTAGTGTGGCCAGCCATTCCCAGTCATGTTCCTACACTTTATACTCTTCACATTGAAATAATATATTTACCTTATTTTTCCCCTTACTCTATGACAGACCCCAGCTGAAATATTTTTCTGATGCTACAGAGCTAGTATAATAATGCTCTGGTAGGATTTCATCATTTTTTGTCTTTGACTACTTGTCCTACTTTGACTAAATGTCTCCTACATCTTGCTTCTCCATGCGTTTCCCTCATGGATCTGGTTGGTCCACAGCAAATGAAATACATGAAGGCTGAGAGTCCAGTTGACTACAGTGAAAAATCCTGTATTTAATGAGAGCTGGGCTGCAAGGGAAAATGTACAGAGGGGCCACCGGTATTGTTAATGGGAAGTAGACTATGAAGCCACTCCACACAGGAAGGGGTTGTTATGATTCATGCAAAGCAAAAAAATGCATTTATGGAAGCAGCGTGGGCCATCAGCTGTGATGGATACAGGTCTGAAAATTTTGATAAGAGAGATCACAAGGATTGTGGTGATTTATCCAGAAGGATTAATTAACATTTCCTTCTTTTTTTAAGACAGGGTATTGGCACATTTGAGAAATTGTTGAGAAAAAAAGAGATTCAGTTTACCTTGAAGGAAGAAGTCTTACATTTCAGTTCAACTGTTCAACACATCTCTACTTTTTATCATTAATGAATGAGGAAGAAGTATATTGTTTTCAAGTGATACAGTACTAGGAATAAGACAGTAATCAAACAAATCCATGTGGCTGCAGGGAGACAATCTTTGTCTGCAAATGATGTTTCTCTCTCTCTCTCTTCCTGTGCAGTTCTTAATTCATCCTTCTTCTCCGCAGTTACACAGTTGCAGGCTTACCAGTCTAAACCACAGATTTTTCCAGAGATTGTGCCTGAAAGAGAAGGGTATTACAGAACAATGTTCATCCTAGCATTATCAATACATCATGGCTTTGCACTTAAAAAAAAAAAAATCAAACATCCACCTATTTTTCTGCCTAATCCTGATTTTGCTTTAATACAAAAAGTCTGTGAGGAGTCCAAGAATTGCCAGAATAGTACTTCAGTCATAGGCACTGACTCCATGGGTGCTCCAGGACTCAAGCACCCACCCCAAAAAATTAGCAGCTGCTCAGCACCCATGAGCCACACATGGACTGATCCCCCCAAAAAAGAATGCAGAGGCAATTTGGGAGAGGGGCATTCCTCCAGAGACCCAGGATTATGTGCTCTCATTGGCCTGGAGCTGGTTAGGAAATTTAAGAACAAGTCAGAAGATGGACCAGCATTCAGGTTCCACTGGAGAGGGTAGAGTATAGCAGCAGGGAGCTGTGCAACCTGTGTGGGGAGACAAAACCAAAATGGCTGAATGATGGAGCCACGGAGGAGCTGGGACAAGACCAAGCAAGCACCAGGCTGACCCAGGAAAGAAAGCTAAGTGAAGCAGGTGGTTGGAATCCTAAGGGCTAGGTAGTTAATCCAGGGGCCAGGCAGAGAAGAGATTCACACCCCAAGACCCACCTGCACTCACTGGCAAAAACCAACTTCAGTGCCTATGACTTCAACAATATTAAAATATGTAAAAGTTTACTGCAAAAAGAAAAGTTATAAACTGTTTTTCATGTCCACTGAGGATAGGACGAGAAGTAACAGGCTTAAATTGAAACAAGGGAGACTGAGGTTGTGGAAAATATATATATATTTGATTACCGGAATAGAATATCCATGGAATCTCCATTATTGAAGGTTTTTAAATCAAGCTTAGAGAAATATTTTTGGGAATAGTTTAGGTGTAGCCCAAAGAGGACTCCTGCAATGAGACTCTATATGGACTGAGACACTTTCTTCAACCTACTTTCTCCACCATTGCAGACCATTGTATGGGTTTGTGTGTATCTATCTTCTTTCTCTCTCAGCATCACAAACACCCTCCCTCCCTCCCCTTCCCCCACCCCCTCTCCTCCCACCTCCAGGCTTAGTTGGCTAACACTGTATTTTCTGTAACCTAGTTGCATTCCCCTCCTCACCCCCATCCCTCTAATGTTAGTGCCTTGCTTGGGTGATTTGTATTTCCCTACTGGCTTTGTCATCTTTTTGGATTCACAATCCTAAACATCTACTAATAAAATCCTGCCTTCAGGCAGGCTGATGAACTAGATGACTTCTTGAGGTCGATTCTAGCCCTGTTTTCTATGATTTTTTAATTACAGAAGCATTTAGCTTAATCTGAGACTGTCCAAGCTGCTGGGTAAATATAAAAGTACATTGTATTTTCTTATTTAGGCCCCATCTAGCAAAATATTTAAGCACTTCCACTTCTTTGATTTTTATGGAACAACTCACATGCTTGGATTTATGTATTCAAGTGCTAAAATAGACTGGGACCTTACCTAGATTTCATTTCACTTACCTAGATTTCATTTCATCTTTACAAGTGTGGCAGCCCAGCTTGATAGCTTGAGGCAAACGGCTCAGACCAGTTGGTGGGGTCATTTCCCTTCCCCACCAATCAGGAGACGGCAGGAGGAAGGCTTGCCCTGCCCTAACCAGGGGGTAAGGTGAAGAAGAGGACCAGAGGGGGAACTAACCCCTCAGGCTTCCCATTGGTCTGTTTCCAATCTGGGGGTGGAGCCTCCAGAAGGGATAAAAACCTATGTGCCCAGCACATGGGCAGCTTCAGTGAGGGATGATGAGAATGGGGCTGCAGAAGAGCTGGTAGAGCTGCCCAGTAGGGCAGAACAGTTTCCCTAGAAGCATCCTGAAGATGGTTTCATTCAGTGGGAAGCAGGAGGCAGCTATGTCCCAGCTCCACCATGGATGGGGCTGCAGCATCGGTGCATGGGTCAGTGCACGGAGGGTCCAGAAGGTGGATGGGACCTCGGTGGCTGCATGAGGTAGCACGAGTCCCAAACCCAGCATGAGGCAGGAGCCCTCAGTGCATGGAGCAGTGCACAGTGCTGGTAGAGTTGAAGAGACCACCATGGCTGCATGAGGCAGCACAGGTCCCCAAACCTGCATGAGGCAGGCACCCCTTCGATGCACAGGGTAGTGCATGGGGCAAGCAGCTACTGACTGTGTTGACCATCCTAGCAAGGAAAGAAACCCCCACAGGCAATCCACAGAGAGAGACAAGCCTAGACCACCAAAACTTCCAGGAGTCATGAGTCATCCAAAGGAAGGGTTGCAGTTCCCAAGAGTAGAAGAGAAGGGGGATTTCCACAGGGGAGTAGAGGCCCTCCCCCATTTGGGTGATTAAAGGGAAGCCCCATGATGAGGAGGGGGGATGACCTCTTTTGTGTGGACGGAGGAGCTAAGGGCTCCATGTATTAAGGGTGGCTTCATTCTTATGCCCCCCCCACCCCCTTCTAGCTGTGTGACCTAGGGTGATGGTGTTTCCTTAGAGTAACAGGTTCTTTGCCCCCAGTATCATTTCTTCTCTGGGCACAGTTGCTGTGCCATTGTTGTGTTCTGGTTCTTTGTATTGCTGGGATTTTCACTATAAACTTGCGTCCTTATTCTGGTATTATGAGAAGATTGTAAGCTGCTTTATTTAGCCTGCTGTAGGGCCTGCTAGCACAACCCTGACTCAATACCTGACTTTATTATATTGGTTATCTTTATGCACTGTAACATATTTGATGTAATCTCACGTATTTTCAGTTATTGTTCCATCACTACCAGGTCTTCATTTGTTGATTTATTATCTAACCTGTGTTTTACCAACGAGTGTTCCCTTGCCTGCTGCCAAGACAGCACTGGTGAGGGCATAGGCTGGAAGGCCAAGAAGGGTCAAGGCCTGTTCTAATATAGTGCCTTTGTATGCCATATCTGGCCAAGATTGCTTGGGTTTAGGGTTAATAAGAGTTAAGGTCTTTGTAAACATATATTTGTATATATGTTATTTATATATAATATATATAATTTTAAAATACATGTTTACAAAACCTTAATTCTTATTAACCCTAAACCCAAACAATCTAGCCCAGATATGGCATACAAAGGCACTATATTAGCATAGGCCTTGACTCTTCTTGACCTTTCAGTTAGCCTGCAGCCCGTGCCCTCAGCAGGGCTGTCTAGGGAGTAGGCAAGGGAACACTCAACAATAAAACACAGGTTAGACAATAAATCAACAAATGAAGACCTAGCAGTTATAGAATAATAACTGAACATACATAAGTGGGATTACATCAAATAAAATGTAATGGGTTGCTATGACTCATGCAGGAGACAGACAGATAACTCCTGCATATATACGTACATGTTTATAAGTATTATATTATATTGTACAATTAAACCTGTAAATAATTAAACATCACTGGGTGTCCCTGGTCTCTGCTCTGCTCTGCTCTGCTCTGCTCTGCTCTGCTGGGAAAGAAGGGGAGCTTGCCTGAAGCTTGGCAGTCATTCTTCCACAGCATACACACACCCGCTAACATCCCTCCAATTGAAGAGGGGGGACCAGCTGCGTACCAGCCGGGGTACACAACTCACACTTGCTTACTGTGATGTTTCAGTGATAGAGGTCAATCTGCTGTTTATTAATTCTGAAAAGCTATCAAATACTGAAGAAGTTTTAAAAACACTGAATAGGACAGAGAACTTCGAATGAGTTCCAAAACTTTTGACTGAATGGTGAGTATTGGCTCTTGATTTAGGACCGAGACGCCCTGTTCCGGAGGGAGGGGCGGAGATGGGACAAGGCCTCAGACTGACCACTGTCAGACTGACCATGACCTTTCCATTGGATAATAGGAAAATGTATTGACACACAGTGGTAACAGAAAGGAAGCAATACAAGCAATTCTATACATCTACCAAATCCTAGAGCTGTCATCAGAGTCAAAGCACATCTGGTCAGGATGCAACTTCCACTCTGAGGCTTTTTCTCTTAGGTGTCAGCAGTCTGGAGATGGGATGCTGAAGCCCACAGCCCCCCTCCAGTACAGTATATGAAACAGGCTGCTGGTATACCCTCTGTCCATGGCAGCCTCAGGGACCCTTCCTGGGGATGGGGATGGGGATGGGGAAGAAAAAGAGTGGGGAGGGACAAGACAAAGGGATGAGCCGGGAGGGACAGGGAGGGACCGTTTGTTACTCTCAAGTCTCTGCTTTTATATGCTCCTCTCCCTCCTGATGACTCTTCACCCTTAATTATCTCTGGTTGGTTGTCTCTCTGGTCACATGTCCATGTAGCCTTCCAGGCCTTCTCCTAATTTGGTCTGTTCCCCCAAAATGAGGACTCATGCCCCCCTGCTCTGAGGTCTTGTTAGCTGGTGCCCCTTATCTCATGTTAGGGCCTGTATGGTGCATACTTCCTTGGTTCCAAGCCTGTTTGTTCATCCGTTGGTCTCATTGTGTTAGACAGCCTGTCTACTTTCAGGGCTGTGAGAAACTTTGTGTTTGAGACCCAAGCTTCTTAGAAATCAATTAACCCCTGCTGTCCATCTTGAATCCTTTTAATGCATATATCTATACCTATAAGCCAATTCCCAAAAAACAGACCTTTAAATACCATTTTTAAGCCAACAGTGAGTGGCTCATAGTCAATACATTATTTGCTGTTTTAGGGGTTTTGCTTTTTGTTTACAGCTATGCAGTTTCTTCTATTATCCTTCTCTGCTAACAAACATAGCACTAGGATTCTGAAATGAAACTGATTGGGAGCTGACTGGTAATGCAAGGCCCGGTTTCAGGTTAGCTCTGAAATGACTGTAAAGTACTGAACAGCCAGGGATCATGCTGAGTGAGTGACTCATACCCAACATACTCCACTTTTGTTTTTTCACCCCCCAATTTGGTTTTCATGTGGCATACAATGTGCATAATATTGTTATGATTTGTTTCCACTTTTATCTCCATCTTTGTGAATGACATCTCTCTGGGGTACACGGTGGGAGCCTTCTACACCTGTGCCTCCTAAGGTGTAAGATTGAAGGAGCCAGGCTTTCTGCAGACCTCCTATGGCACACAGGAGGGAACCTCATGCCACTGCACTCTGAGAACTCCACAGGAAGGTGATAACATGTTACACTCTGTACAATTTAGGATCTGAATTCATACCCACAGAAGTTAGAAGAAAGTTTGCGATTTGGATAGGTGTTGGATTGTGCCCTATGTGACAGGAAGCCAGGTGCCCTTAGCTTATGTAAAAATGAGTGGCAGTGAAGATACCTAGCACTTTGGGGCACCCTGATGAATCAATCCCTGATTGTTGTTTCTTTACTATTCAATTTGTATGAGCTTTCATGCAACCAATAATTAACATAACATTGAATACAAAATCAACTCTAACACACTGTCCATATCTTATCATTCCTCATGGTGTTTTCTCATATTCTGTATAAGCTAGCAATATTTTAGATCATTTCATAACTAGTACTTGGATTGCAAATCATTCAATTACATGTAGCGTCAATATCTAAGTATAACCTCAATGTAATGTAAAATCAAGCAAATCAGGCAGAGATTGTTTTCTTCCCTAGCATTTTTGAGATTCAGTATCACCCTTTCTGGCATCTGCATAATTTTCGATGAAGTTATGTGGATATACACACACAATGTACCTGATGGCTAATAAGGCAAAAGGCAGCCAAATATTTAAGTCAATCTATCTACCTATCTATTTGTATGTATAGCTATATCTATATATTCATCCTTATATTCATATATATATCTATATGTTCATCCTTATATCTGTATATCTATATAGATGAGCGCTGTGAATCCAACTCTTTCTGTAGAATATGAAATATTCTGCATTGTCAGCTGTTTTTCTTTTGTGATATGAAAGACCGTGATTTTCCATACACAAAACGCATTGTAGATTAAAAAACCCCAAAAAACAAAAAAGCAAAAAACAGGGTGCAAGGTCCAAAGAAACAATGAAATGTAGCTTTTCTGGGTATGCATGGCTCAGTCCTATAATCTGTTTCAGGTCATTCCTAACTGTGATCATCCTTCACTGGAAGCTGAATGAAACACCTTTGGTTGCTCCAAATGCACATCAGCCTCTAATTTAACACGAATCAACCACCTGGATTAGGAGTATTCCATGTGACATTGCATTAGGCCAATCATTTGGGGCTTTTGGGGGGAACCAATTGAAAATAAAATGCATGAGGCAGCAGCAAGTTTAAGTTTAACTGCAGCTATAGCAAGTCAACTTGCTTGTGCCTGAAGATTAATTTGCACATCAAGCATGGGTCACTTTTCTGTATTGTTTGGTTGTTTTTCTTTGTTTAAATACACTTACTTTTGAGGGACAAGAGGCACTTATTACTTAAATCTATTTGTTAGATTGCAGGATGCCCAGGATGCCCCTTTTGAGCTAGGATCTTGTTATATACACACATTAACAAGAAAGCCTTCTCATCCCATCAAATATGCAGCTATTTTCAAACCCCATCTGAAAATTTGCCTTTCCATCCTTAAATCTTCATTCCTCTCTTTCTGCTTTGAAATATAGTGTTACATTTCTATAAAGTACTTATGGGAATATAAGATGCTGCACAAATAATAGCCTGATTCTGTGACCTGCTATTGACACAAGAAGCTGCTGCTCATACATGTAGTCCCAATGAATCCACTCTTATAAATAAGCACTTGCAAATCTGCTCTCATTTACAGGTTCAAAGCCCCATCCCCCCTCCACTCCACCTCACCCCCCCATCCTTATCAGACCTTGCTGAGGCTGAGTTAAGAAAGTTATGTCACTGCAAAGTGGGTATGGCATCAATCTTTGTGCAAGGCAGACAAATGACCACTAACGTCAAACTTGGGATTTTTTTCCCATGATTTCTCTTTAAAAACATTATTAATATACTGTTAAAAATAACGTACCACTTGCAAGTGCTGCAACAGTTATGTACTGGCACTGCAGCACTGTATATAACAGAGACCCTCTCTCAGTAGGTGTCCTATTCCCCCTAGCTGTCAGGTTTTTTGCCATTGTGGATTTGTATTAGCAAACCTAGTTCTGAGTGCCAGTCATTCTGAGAGTATGGGAGGCAAGATCCTGTGCTACTTCACAGACAAAAGAATTCACGTAAGAATTTTAAATTAGCTGTGGCATCTAACCCTCTTTCCAAAAGAGGCACTATTTAGAGTGGATTCACTACCTTATTTCCTCCTTAGGGAGTGAATCTTCCCCAGGCACATATATCTCTCTAGTGGTGATAAACAATCTTTCCATTCATTTCCATACATTCCTTATTCATTCAGATCCACTCAGCAGAATTTTTGTCTTCAGTTTGTAACAGGGTTTGATTGAACAAAGCTTTGTTCAGACAAACCACTAAACATCTGTTCAAGGTTTCCTCGTTCCCAATCCTCATCTATTAGGAATTCTAGTTTCACTCAGTGGAAAGTGTACTGTAAATTAAAACTAATTTGCTAGAATAGCTTTCCTCACATTGCATGAATTCGGCCTTGTGAAAAAGGGTGATTATCAGGCCAAAGGCCCCATTAAATCCCATTTAAGTCACAGAAACAGGGCTTACGAGGAACAGAAGTGATGCTTAGGCCTTGTATTGGCCCTCAATTCATGGGTAAATGTCACACTTAATGAAGATTTTTTTTGAACAGCAGTCCATGAACAGACAGGAATAGGTCAAATAATCCCTAAAGCAAGACACTTGGTGTCGGTCTCACATTCTCTCTATAGACATTTTTTCTATGTGCTTTATTTAAGTTTGTACGCTGCAGTAGAGGACCTAACACTCTATCAACAGAAGCATTGTGATAGGGGACTCAGGTGCATATTCTGAAGTCACAACAGATACAAATACAGCATTTATCAAAACAGGATAAAAATCAAGGGTAACCCATAAGATTTTCCTTTTCTAAGTGATACCCATTTCAACTGGATAACAATGTTTAATTTAGTTCAATTCCTCTTTTCTTCTAAATTTCCATAAGCAAATAACAATGTATTTTACTTATTTCAGTTTTTGTTATTGTGCAAAATATATGGAAAAGTCACACAACATTTGTTATGGGTGTGGCGCTCTATATTAAGGAGCACAGAGCTACCTCAACAGGTAGCAAAGAATCAGAGGAGGGGCACTCT
>NW_017729033.1:33117462-33129393 GCF_001723915.1 Gavialis gangeticus | reverse complement strand
AATCAGAGGAGGGGTACTCTGAAGTGCTCTGGGTTAGAATACAAGGCAGTTGAGGGAAAAGAGATTTAATGGTGGGGGTCTACTACAGACCACCTAACCAAGGGGAAGAGCTAGACCAGGAATTCTTAAGTCAGCTCACGGAAGTAGTTAGGTCAAAGAATGTGGTCATCATGGGTGACCTGAACTTTCCAGACATCTGCTGGGAAGAGCATTCAGCCAGGTCTGACCACTCATGTAGGTTCCTAGCCAGAATGCAGGACCTCCATCTAACCCAGGAGGTGCACAGCCCCACCAGGGGAAATGCCTTGTTGGAACTGGTGCTGGCCACAGGTGATGACCTAGTGAGGGGGCTGCGGGTGCTCGACCACCTGGACAACAGTGATCATTGCCTGCTGGAATTCACCATCCAGCGCAAGGTAGCAAAGGCCTGCAGCAAGGCAGCAGCCCTAGATTTCAGGAGGGTGGACTTCAATGAGCTAAGGAGAATAGTCAGGGAACCACTGAGGTCCCGGACCCCAGTACTCTTTCCTGCCATGGCAGGGGGTCGGGCTTGATGATCTGCTCAGGTCCCTTCCGACCCTACTAAATATGAAACTATGAGTCTCTTCCGGGAATGAGAAAAATCAAAGAACACGGCCTGAATACTTTATCCTGCCTTAGCTGCAACTGATGCACAATCAGGAGATTGAGCTGTTGGGCAAAGGTGACATATATCACTTTTTCTTGTCCCCAGTCTTTGGCCAATGTTCTGGCACAGATTAGAGCAACTCAAAGCTCTTAAATTTGTGCTGACTGACAACAGCCCAAGGGAACTATTTCAATAAACATACTGCCGTTTTCCCAGAAATGCTCCCACATACCAGAAGCAGAAGGGCTTAAGTGACAATGTGATGGCTATATGCCAACTGAAGATTCCCTGATGAGCAGGAATTCTCCATTACTAGATTTCCTAACTTTTAGGGAGCATTACAGCAGAAAACAAATAAAAGGAAAACCACTACACTATCTTTATGGTGCACCAGTGTAACTCAGTTAGCTTCTATGGATTTACTCCACAGTGCGCATGTCTACATGTTCATTAATGCGCCTTAGATTAGTTTAATAATTGCTTAATAAAGTAGTAACTGAATGTGAAGTAACTAGACTTACTGTGGAGTAACAATGGCCTGCAGTTTGTGACACTTCCTATTAGGACTGTGCAAACCTTCACCCAATGTTTTGTTTTGAAGCTATTTCAATGCATTTCAAGTTCAAAACAGCAAAATCGAAATGAAACAAAAGCCTTCGAAACAGCTTTGAAGCCTAACAAAGGCACTTGAAATGTTTTAAAAGCTTCAAAACATTTCAAGTTTCGAAGCTAGGCTTACTTGGCTTCAGTGCCACTTCAAGGTTCACCACCGAGAGTGTGGGGGAACCCCCACAGTGTGCTCCTGTGGGATGCTCCATCCACCCCAGCATCACAGCGTTCACAAGCCACGCCTGGGACCTCAAGGTACATAGAAAAAACATTGCAAGCTGTGTCTATGGCCAAAATGCTGATTCTCTGAATCAGCATTGAATCTTCAGAATCAGATTCGGTCGAATCGAATTGGGACGGTGATATGAATCAACAAATCGAATCACTGTCCCCAATTCAGTCCAAATCCAAATCAAATACAACCTGTTTCACACAACCCTAGTAGACATGTCTCTGAAGTATCTTTAAAATGACAGAAACGTTCTGAGAGGGGCTGGCCAGGCCACCAAACAAAGAGAAAAAAACACAACAACAAAATAAGAACAAGAAATAATAATAATAATAATAATAATAATAATAATAATAAATAAAATCCCCAACAAAACTCTGTAAGATCAAACTCCAAAGGAAGTAGTTGGCTTTTTTTTTTTACTGTGATTAATTCATCAAGTTGTCTATATTTTTAGCTTGAAAGTATAGTGCTGATTAAAATACTGGGACCCAAAAACCACTTTCATTTAAAGAACCTTTAATGCATTTTGCTTTTATTAATGCATATTTGACCTTTTTCCCCAAAGCCTATTTGCCATTTTAGAGTATTATTCATTGCCCATTATTATAGTAATAAACTTTATTATCTTTTATAAATGCACCAATGGTTACATGCTTGAATGGTCATCACAAAAGGAAGCCGTAATGACAGAACAAGGTAAACCTAATAAAACATTTTTTGTTCACATAGTATATTTGTGATAATTGGCTATTGCCTATTATTTATTATTCCCATAAAAATGTGAAGGTTTTTTTGCTTTCTCATGTTAACCATGGAGATCATCTAAAGGTTTTCAACAGCAAACACAGAACATGGATATTTATCAGATTTAAATTTGCAAATGTTTGTATTTGTTTGTACATTATCTTTAGGTATGCATGTAGATCAGGGTAAGAATTCCCAAGTCATTTGTATGCTGAATTAGCTTCTCTTGAGTTCAGATTAGTATATGTAACATTAACAAGAAAAAGCATAATTTAAAAATTGTACATGAATGACAAGACTGCATGGAACTCCCAAGTCATTCACATTTAATGCCAGTATTGTAGTATATAATGGGCGCATCTACATGTGCAAATAATCCAGGAGAAGTTTAGTCTACAGTAAACTACTCTAAAGGAAACTCTCCCAGGCACACATTTACATGTGCAGTGACATGGGAGCAGATTTGCTGCTTCTAGCAGCAGACTGCTCCCGTTCCCTGGGGCTCCTTGCTACCACCAGGGGGAGCTGAAGGTTCTGGTTGCAGTTGCCTGTGGCCAGTGGCCATCTTTAAAAGGCAGTGCCACATGCTGCTCCTTGGCCAGCTGCTTTTCTGGCTGGAGCAGTGCGCAGAGTGTGGGGGAAGCATGCAGTAGCTCTCACTGCAGCCTCTACCTCCCTGTGACGTGGTTGCTCCAACCCCTTCCCCTGGCAGCAATATCCAGCACTATGGGCTCCAGCTGGCCATGATGCTTGCGCTGCTGGCCCTGGTGAGCTTCCCCTGCTGCAGCCCCAGGCAAGGCACACACCTGCCAGTGAGCGCCAGGGTATCAGGTCACTGGCCAACCACCCCTTCTGCATTCCTCACTGTAGCCCAACTAGACGGCTGCCCACTGACTCCAGCCCCACCATGCACTCAACACTACTCACTGCAGACAGTTATCCAAAAAGCAGTTTATTCCCTTTCACAAAGAACCTCCTCCCTTCTCCCTCCCCAACAACAGAGCTCATCCCCCCTCCCTGCCAAACAGCAGAACCCAGCCCACTCCCACTCCAACAAATACACCCTGCCTTCTCCTCCCTCCCTCCCCACAGAGCCCTTCCACAACCCACCACCAGTCAAATACTGTTTTTCCCATTCTATTTACATGGTGTGCATGTGTCCTCCTGGGGTGGGGAGTCATGGGGTGGGTGCACCTAGGGGGTAGAGGTTGGGGCAGGTGCCCACCACCCCAGCCTCTGGCCACTCCCCCATGGATGCACATGCTGCAGTAAGGCCAGTGGGCAGGGGGTTTACTCAGGGTTGATGGCAGGCACTGTGCTCCCAGCTTGGGCAGCTCCCCCTCCTGCAGCCAGTTCCATCAGGGCCTGCATTTGATGCTGGCCTTACTATTGGCAGGGCTGGGCCCAGGCAGAGGGGCTGGGTGGCAGGAGACCTGGGAAGGGGGCTGCAGCAGGGGTTCCTGGCTGGTGGAGGTGGCACTGCACTTCCACACAGGCCCACAGGGGTCCTGCCATTGGGTGGAGGGCAGCTGCCAGGGAGCAGGTGGGGTTGTTTCTGGGGTCAGGACAGCAGGTGACCTAAAGGCAACCACCAGGGATAGGGTGGTATGCAATACCCAGCAGTCCTCCTTTGTGGGCTCCACTGCCCTGGCCACCAGGATAACCTGCCACTCCAGGGCCTCAATGTGCTACTCCTCCAGGGCCAGGAGCCTCTTCTGGAACTCCCAGTCTGCCTGGTCCCTCTTTTCCTCATGCCAGTCCCTAGCCAGCTCGTGCTGGTCCTGCATGTCCTCATGGGCCACATCTTCCAGTTGCCAAGTGTTCTGGAAGACCACATCCTCCACCTGCCAACCCCATGAGTCCACCAGGCAGTCCTTGGCCATGGTGACCAGGTGGTCCAACAGATAAGTGTGGTCCTGGGTCCTCTACTGCTGGTGCCAGCACATTTGCAGGGCCCCAACTGAGACTGGCAGTGATGCTGAGCCTCCATCCCACCTGGCAACTGGTGGCTTTCCCCTAGGTGCAACTGCAGGACCTGTGGAGCCAGGAAAGAAGCCATTTGTGAAAGTTTGTATCATTTCTGAGATAAGATGCTCTGTGTCAGGGGGCTGTGAGCTGCTCAGGCTCAGATCAGAGATAGTCTGTGCATGGGTGCCCAGGGACCTTGGTAAGTCAGCCAGACAGGCCCTGGCTCAGGTGGCCATTGGCTGAGTTCCCTGTCCCCACTTGCTCTGCAGGGTTTGTGGGCCACTGGGTGCTGGTTACAGGCAGCCTGCCTCCCCTACCCCGTTCTCAGATCAGGACAGGCCTGGCTTCTGGCGCTGCAGCTCCAGAGCCTCTATGGTGAAGTGGGGGTCCCAAGCTAGCCAAAGCTAGCTCCCCACCTGCCTCTGGGCACACCACTCACCTGTCTTGCCCGCCATGCCTTGTTGGTATTTAATAAAGTTGTTAATTAAGGCAGGAGGCTGCCCATTGTTGCACCCCAATATTAACGGGTATCCGTGGCTCCGTTCCACCCCTACACCATGGCTCAAGCCTCAGGGATGGCATCTCAGACAGTTAGCTGAACCCTTGCCTCCACCCATTAGCTGTGGCCCCCAAACATGGGGACCTTCAGCTTCCATAAGCCCTGGCCTCATCTCAGGCCCAATTGGGACCCCGAGCTTCTGTGTTCATTGTGGGCATCCCTCGTGGTGGGCCCCTGGCCCTTTTGACTCTCAGGTCCTGGCCCCAGCATTGACCAGTCAAGTCCCTCAGTGGGGTCTTCACCTCCTGCCTGCACTTTCTGCAGTCGGGCTCCCCATTCCTAGCTCAGGTGCTCCTGGGAGAATGCCTGGCCCTGCAGGGTCTCTCCCCAACTGGCTCAGGCACTTCCAGAAGCTTACCTGGCCTCTATTCCTCCCTTGATTTTGTTCCCATCGCACACATCACAACTGGTGCTCCAGGGTCTCATAGGGACTCTCACTCCCCCCCTGGAGCAGCAGGTCATTGTGCTTGGCTACAGATCTTACTCTCAACACACCAGAAGGTGAGGGCTGGGGGTTAAGGCACCCCTACTCACCTTTCACCAGGGTGATCACTGGCCTGGAATTTCCTGAGCCACTGAGAGCCCCACCAGGCAACTCACTCCTGGCAGGTACAGTTTTAGGTCCTGCCCAGGACCAGGAGCCTCCAAACCATCCCCTACAGCTCCTCCCTTACCTCCAGGATGATACCAGCAGCCTTACAACCAGGCAATGTTGCTACCTCCCCTACCAGCAGGGAACTGGTCTGATTATAAAGGCAGCCAGGGATCTAAAATGGCTGCCACAATCAGGCACCTGCTGGCAGCTTGGCTCAGGCCCTTAAAGTGGCAGGCACCTACTATGCTGTGCCACACCCTCCCCTTTCTTCTGCAGGCCAGCCTGTCTCCTGTGCTGCCACCAAGCCCACAGTGCCTGGGTTTGGGGGATGCAGGGCTCCTGGATGACTGGGACATGGAGATGGTTGTACCCCAACCCTCCCCACAGGGGTCCTGTCCACAGAGGCATCCCAGGTCCCCCTTCCCCCCCAACATCCACTTTGTGCCCCAAGTGTGCTTCTACTGAGAGTGTACAAGGCACTGCACAAGGATCTTTTTTCATGGACCAAGGGGTGCCCAACCTACTACTCCATGCTGCTGCTGCTTATCATGATGCCCCAGGTGCACTGGCACACCTGGCACACGACCCTGAACTTTGACGGTGTGGTGGGCAAACCCACCCTGTGCCCTGCAACCTCCACCACTGCCTGGAGGACTACCTGTGGCTGTACTACATGTCCCTGCCCTCCACAGCCTAGGAGAACATTGCCATTGGCATCAAAACATTTCTTGGCATGTGCGAGGCCTGTGCCCACCTACCTTCAGGGGCACAGGCTGTTCAATAAAATTTGGCACTGTCTCCCACTTCCCTGCATGCTGTGGGGGGAGAACCCAGAGGCCTGGGGAGTGCAACCAGTCTGGGTGGGGAAGAGAGGCTGGGTCTTGGGCAGGGGCCAAGGCTGGGGCAGGGAGAGACCTCCCCCACTGCTGGGTTTATGATGTGGATGGGGCTGGTGTGAGTGGTCATTTGGGTCAGTGACCTCTTGTGATGAGGGTGTGGACCTCCCCAGTGTCTTGGAGGCAGAGAGACACAGCTTCTAGCTGCCTAAGCAGGGACCCCCTCCAGGGAGGAGCTGGAGCTGCTGATGGTTGGAGGTGCCATAGCCAGCTTTGTCTCATGTCAGGGATGAGTCCATGAAGCTGGCAAGGTAAGCACTGGCCTGGGATCCTGGAGCTGCTTGATGATGCTGGAGGCAGGGAATGCAATGGAATGAACTCCAGTGGGTGGCTGTGCTTGGTGACCATGAACCACTATGCCAACAAAGTTTTAACCTTTATGCAGCACTTGTGTGCCGACCAGTCATGCCTGCACTCCTGTATGTGGCCTGACAGCCCCTTGTAAATGTGGGCATTGGAGCACCCACCCCACATAAACTGGCTCAGGACCTCCACCTCACCCCACAGCACCATGAGGTCCACAATCTCCTTCTGGGAACAGCTGGGTCCCCAGGAGGTGTCATGTGATACTGGGGGGATGCCAACATAGCTCCCTCAGTGGCTGGTTGGACCTCCGCATAACAGTCCCTAGTGCTGGGGGCCTGGGCAGCTGCCTGCTGCACCAAGGACAGGGGCATGGTGTAGGACAGGCAGGCATGCATGGCTGCAGTGCTAGGCACTAGCTGCAGGCTCTGGGAAGGCTGCTGCAGGTCATCTGGGCCAGCTGCCAGGGGAGCCAGTGGCCACAAGCTGACTGCAGATGGGCCCAGATGCTGCCAGGCCTGGCCAGTGTCTGCAGCATCCTGAGGAGCTGGATAGCATGGCCCTGGCAGCCACACAGGGGTGCAGGTAGGCTGCTGCAGCTGCCTTGGGGCCTATCCTGGGGGACACAGTGGGAAGCAGTGGCCAGTCTGCTAGCAAATGCCCCTGGGGCCCAGCATCCCCTCAGGCTCTTAAGGGGTTGGGGCTGGGGCAGGCATAGATCCAGCCCAGCCCTGGGTGCAGAAGAGGCTCCCATCCCTGGGGCCTTGGGACTGGCCCTTAGAGGTGGGGTGGACTAGAGGGAAATTTGCTCCCGGTCAGCATCTGCACATGTGCTACTGTGCAGTAACTAATTGTGAGTTAATTTGCTACTTACATTTGCAGGTAGAAAATTTACTCACAATTAGAACAAATTACTGTGCAATAATAATATGCATGTGTAGACATGGACACTTACTGTGCAGTAATTTGTTCTACAGCACAGTAAAGTGACTTGTGTAGATGTGCCCACTGATCATCTATGGTATCTCTATGAGTCAGCCAAGAGATCTTTACTGTGGTATGATATGGACCAGTTCTAATCACACCCTTTACTACAGATGGGTAAACCAAAGGTGAAATTAACTTTGAACAAACTGGTGAAAAGCAAACATATTGTTTCAAAGCATTCACAAAATCATAGACTTTAAAAACAAAAATACTGTTCTGATCTTCCTGCCTGACATATTGACATAACACATTCTCTAGAATAATGGTCTCCAAACTTTTTAAGTAGAAGATCACTTTTTAAATTAAAAAGCAACCCAAGATCTACTGTGCACCATCCCACTGACCCCCACATGTCAGTCTGTGGGTAGGGCAAGTAGGTCAGATCAAGGCAAAAGGAGAAAAAATTATTGGGGGGCATGCCACCCCCTAGCCGGTAGGTTTGTGGGGGAAGGGGTGGCGGGAGGGGTAAGGGCCATGGGGAGGCAGGTGGGGCAGATAGAGGCCCACTCCCTTCTTCACCACTGGGGCCTCAATCTGCCCCCACTCCACAGCAGTGAGGGAGGAAGTGGGGCTGGGGCAGGGGCACGCCATGAGCCATGAGTGGTTCATCTGGAGGCACAGGGGGCACACAACGCAGGAGGGCATGGAGGCATGTGCTGTTGGATCTGCATGCTGGCTGGGCTGGCTGCCACTGCAGGATGGGACTGGGGCAGTGCCAGGCTCTTCCTGGCCACAAGGTGGGGCCTGTTTGTGCTGCAGACCCTGGCTAAGCTGTGTGTGGACAAAAAACACCACTGCTGAGCACTACCCCTGTCCCTTTGCTGCTTTATTGCTCTGAGCTGCTAGTCCTGAGCTGGGAGTGGCTTGTGTCAGCCGCTAAATTGCCCGTAACTTCCCCAATGCCCCCTCCCAGTACTGCCATCACCTGGCCTGAACTGCAACTCCTGGGCACCTGCCCCACTCCAGTCCCAGGCCCCAGCTTGTGGTGCACCTCGGGTGAGCTCCCCATGAAGATCCTGGCACCTCCCCCTGCTCCATCCCCAGCCCACAGCAGCAGCTTGCCCAGCTAGCATGCAGATCTGGGGGCACAGGCCCCCCATGCCCTCCCAAGCTGCATGTCCCCCTCCCCTCACACGTCCCAGGCCTCTGCCTGAGTACATGCAGTAGTGGGAGCCCCCTCCCCCATGCGCCTGGATGAGCCACCCGGGCTCCGACCCTAACCCGGCCCCACCGGGGCCCCACTCACCCGATGGCAGGGGGCGCGGATGGGCATCCTCCC
Source organism: Gavialis gangeticus (assembly GCF_001723915.1). Lineage (NCBI taxonomy): Eukaryota > Metazoa > Chordata > Crocodylia > Gavialidae > Gavialis > Gavialis gangeticus. The sequence goes on along the minus strand of NW_017729033.1, from coordinate 33,120,593 downwards.
ACTTACCTGGCCTGGCCCCAGTGGCAGGAGACATGGCTCAGCCCAGCCATGTGCATCCTGCAGCTCCTACATCCCACTGCTCCCAGACTGTGTCCCAGCCACTCCCCACATGCATCCCACTGCTCCTGATCACAGTGCCTCTGACAGGCAATAGTCTGGGGAGGTTGTCAGGGGCTCATACTGAAACTGGCTGTCAGGGGCTTCCCAATCAACCACTGCTCTAGAACTACTGCTCCCTGATTGACCACTGCCCTAGAACCTCACCCAGTAACTTTTGTCCAGTCTCCTACTGTCAGGTTGAGCAAGACAGTCTTTTAGGGGAGAAAAAATCTTGCTTTAAAACCTTCAAGGGGCCAAGAATCTACCAGATCAGGTAATTTATTCTTGTAGTAAATGACATTTAAACTTTGTATCTTGATTCAAGTCTGAATTTGTGTAGCTTCAACTTCTAGCCACCACAGCATTTCCTTTATTTATCTTCCAGATTATTATCTTTATTATCAAATGTCTTGTGATAAGAAAGTGCCTGTATGTTGGTATAGATATATGCATGTGAGGACAAATCCACCCACACTCTGGTTAAGTAACATTTTTACCCTGCGGACACATTAAGTCAACTGATCTTCTTTAATATCTCTCTTTAAGGAAGATTTTCTGAACTTCAAGTTATTCTTGTAGCTATTTTCAGAATCCTTTCCAGTTGGTCACCATTATTATTATTAAAGTATTCATGCTAGCAAAGCCAAACATGGCTCAAGTATTCCCAAAAAGCAAACACAAAATAGTGATAAAAGGTTGTTTTCAAATTTAAAATAAAATAATACACAGGGAAAACATATTCCCACTGTTGACTCAGCTCTAATTACAGGTGCCTTCACAAGTTGATTTATATTCTTATGAATATTATTTTTCTCAATACTTTCTTACCAAAACACCAGCAAAAGTTCCCTGATCCTCACTTTCATGTTTCAGTTTCCTGTTTATGGAACATGGTAGTTCTCAAATTGTTCAAAAAGAACTTTGGCAGGTATATAATGAGGTGTCCAGAGGTGCTTACACACCTACTGTAAAAAGAGAACTCACGCTTAATTTTAAGAAACAAAGGATTTCAAGATAAGTGGGTGACAGCATTTGTAAACGATTTGACATGAAATTTCCATTAATCTAAATAAACTCCCAGAATAATGCAAATTCCAAAAGAAAGACAAAATCAAGTGAGTTACCAAAGCTATAGATTAAGTGCAGAGTTACAGTCCACTGCTTTCACAACTTATTACAAGACCTATTACAACATCACATAAGAGAAAAGTATGTTTTCTCTTGAGAAACAGAGAGTGGTAGGTTTCAGTTTTTCAGTTTTGAGTCCTGACCCTGAAACAGTTTGAGTACTTATTTTCACAACAAATGGCTGGATTGGGCACTTCATCTCATTTATTGCAAAAGTTTTCTAGTCATCATGTCATTGATTTGTAGCATCCTTCTATTTTGTAAAATACCAGCCAAGGTGTCTTGGTATTACTTAACTCAGAAATAACTTCTAAGGGAGTCAATGGGGATTTTTTCCTGTGTAAGGACTGGGCTTCAAATGATCATTAACTGTGAAGCTGTTATGATTTATGCTGCAGACTGGACTGGTTCCTGACTATATGACTGGGAAATGGAATTTAATTTATCTATTTTTCATTGATTCATTATTTTTTTCATTATTCAGGCATGTCTGATATACAAAGTGCCAGTTAATAATGAAGAACTCATTAGGTATATACACAGGAAAGGGCATATACATTGGCGAGGGCTGATGGAGTATACCATGACCATTAAAGGTGAAGGGCATGCTGAACTTCATCAGTACTTGCAAATGGAGCAGTCAACATGGCACAAGGAGGAAAGAATAACTATGGCAAAACTATTCCCCTTCCCCCCCATGAAGGCACCCTGGGGAGTTGTTCTAGGAAGCTACCCTGGGAGAGATGCTCATGTGATTGCTCCAGTACTCAGAGCAGCTTTTATCCAAAGTCAATGTAAGTTGCACCATGCTAATATGTCAGTAAGCTCAAAGCTACAGTATTCAATGACTCATACAGTATGACCATGATCAACAGCACTTGTTACCAAACACAATGTGCAAAGCTAGCATACACACACTCACGTTCCCTATAACCTACTTTGATCTTGCAGTGTAGAAGGCTTGCCTGGGGCTAGTTCTGCCATCTAGCTATTCAGCAGTTCACTCCATTTTCCTCTTAGAAACAGCTCAGTATTTCTGTGGATTTGGAAAGAACCCTTCCATGGGCTAAAAAGCCCCTGACAGAGTCACTCATTACTATATGCATTGGAATGGCGTATGCAAAGCCTGGCAGGGTCCTCGCTAAATTTTACCTTTACTAAGAAGTGTGCCAGAGTCAGAACAAGAAATTAGCGTATTCTTATTTTGATACTGCTTTTCTTTGTCCAGTAAGAACTCTGCTAATGATCTGAGGCAGAGGGTTCCCAGATACTATCATGATGAATGGGGCATAAAAACTCAAATCATAGTTTTACTAAGACATCTTTTCAGAACAGCCAAATATAATTGTCTCTACTTCTCAGTGTTCAGTCCATGTAGCATATAGACACTCTTAAATGTTTGATTGCCACATATAATTTAGTGCATTAACAAAATATCAGTAGTAGGGAAAATGAAAGAGTCAACTCCCATTTTTCTTGGAAGCATTGGGAGACCACTTTCCGATCTAAGTTTATAGTTTCACAGTTTCATAGTTAGTAGGGATAGAAGGGACCTGACCAGATCATCAAGTCCGACCCCCTGCCATGGCAGGAAAGAGTACTGGGGTCAAACAACCCCAGCAAGGTGTTCATCTAGCCTCCTCTTAAAGACCCCCAGGGTAGGAGCCTGCACCACTTCTCTTGGAAGTTGGTTCCAGATCCTAGCCACCCTGACCAGGAAATAGCGCCTCCTGATATCTAGCCTAAATCTATCCTCTGCCAGCTTGCAACCGTTATTCCTAGTCACTCCTGGTAGTGCTCGGGGAAACAGGGACTCCCCCAATGCCTGCTGGTCCCCTCTGACTAGTTTGTAACAGGCCACTAGATCCCCCCTCAGCCTTCTCTTGTGGAGGCCGAACAGGTTC
>NW_017729033.1:33093345-33112462 GCF_001723915.1 Gavialis gangeticus | reverse complement strand
CCCAGTTTCTTAATGAGAACGGGGTGAGAGACAGTGTTGAAGGCCTTCCGAAAGTCCAGGAAGACTACGTCCACTGCTACCCCTGCATCTAAGGATTTTGTTACCTGGTCATAGAAGGCTACCAGGTTGGTTTGACAGGACCTGCCTCTAATGAACCCGTGTTGGTTGCCCCTAAGCATAATCTCCCCTGCTGGCCCCTCGTGGACATGTGCCAGAATAATTCTCGCAAAAAGCTTACCCAGGATTGAGGTAAGACTAACTGGCCTATAGTTCCCCGGGTCCTCCCTCCTCCCCTTTTTGAAGATGGGAACCACATTGGCCCTCTTCCAGTCCTCAGGCACCACACCAGAGCACCACGAGTGCTCATAAAGCTGTGCCAGGGGTCCCTCAATGACCTCAGCTAATTCCCTCAGTACTCTGGGGTGGAGATCGTCTGGACCAGCTGATTTGAATACATTCAGTCCCTCCAGAAGTTCCCTAACTAGTTCCTCAGTAAACCTTGGCCTAGTTGTGCCTCCCCTGGGATTTAAGGGGGACCCAGAGGGGTGGTGGCTGTTCTGGTCCCTGCTCAGTTTAGGGTCTAGGAATTTAGTAATTCCCCTAACACATGCTTCTATTTCAATGCAATTTATGTATCTGACATTTTTTAAATATCTATTACTATCTTCGTACTATCTTAACATGGTTTGGTTAAAAATCATAGCTATTATAAAAAATGAAACAAAATCAACAAAGCAACACAGAACTTGGAAGCACTGCACACAAGGTCTAATTTTGACAGGCAGTGTTGTAGATATTCTATGAAGAATTAGTCTTTGCTGTATTACATAAGAAAGCTTCTGATGGACTCAAAACTGCATTTAAGATAGTGTAAATCTCTATTGAAAAATATAGTTCCCAGTACATTTGGGAATTTTGCATTGGTGTTAATTGGACTGAGAATTCCTCCTGTCTCTGGCATGCTCAGGGCTACCCCCTTTAAACTCAGTGTATCAAGACATACACATACCTTCAGTGTCCTTCATAAAATATATGCTTTAAATTTAGAAGGACTCTTATAAAGGTATTCCCATAGGAAAATGCCCATTACCCGTTTCTGCTCTCAATACAAAATCTAACTAGCCTTGCTTAGAATTATGACATTAAAACATAAAAAGGAATAAAACACTTCAGATCCTGATATACTCCTCCATAGTACTTAGTGCTACCCACTTTTGCCATGAGGCCTCTTTGAAGGATAATCAATATGTACTGTTTGTTCCTTCATTTATATTTAGTACATTTAATGGGGAGGAATCTTTTTAAATAATATATATGTAGCCTATGTATAATATATGCTAAATGAGAAGATGGCACAAAAGTCATCTTGTAGAGATTCATAGAAACCTCAGAGTAATCTCACCTGAAGAAATCAACATCCTACTCATAGCCTGACTCTCAAAACTGGTAGATGCAAAATATAGGTGTGAAAGGAATTATGGCCATTGTATAATCATAATCCAATTGCCCACAAAAAGCATTTGTTTATCTGTTTCTGTTTTCTTACTGGTACTTTTAGCAATATTTAACCTTTACAGCTTAGAGGATAAGCTGTGCCCATCACCTAATATGACAGTACTTCCACTTATTTTTCTTAACCTTCCTAACTCAAGAGCTCCATCCCCCTCCAGTTAAGCACTCTCAGCTGCATGTAATCCTTCTTCCCCTTTTCTCAGCCCTATATGCAAGCTGTGTCTCCCTTACTGGTTCTCAAACTGCAATCAGCTGTAGGTAACAGTGGTACAAAATGGCAAAAGTCAGTTTCTTGGAAGAAGACAGCTGGAGCTATCAGGACTGACTTGAAGCAAGACCAGTCTGGTGAGGATAGAAGCCTTTCCTTGTTCTGACACAGTGCCACACCATTCGGCCTGAAGAACAGGGCCAGCCTTTATGGTGTATACCACTTTCGGACTTGCCTTCTATCTGAGCTGAGGACTTTTTAGTTTTACAATGGGTCTACATAAGAGCCTAAAGAAGGTTCTCTGTCTTAGCATACATCCAGGATCAACAGCTACATGCAGTTCTGAACAGGTTTTACAAAAAAAACCCAGAGTGGATAGGCCAGTCACTTGCATTTAAATCTTTCTCACTTGGCTACATGTGAACCCTGTTACAAAGTCCAACCAGGTGAGACAATCAGGTTAATAATGTATAATACTTAAATCCTTGTGCCAGCAAGACACAAAAGCTGAGGGACATCATTTTAGTCATCTGGAAGCGGAATATGCTGAAAGTTTTACTTCTGTAATGCCAGGGCATAAAAAGGCTTTTTCTTTTAATGACAAGGAAAAATAAATAGAAAACATAATGGAAATTTTCTGATAAGAGCTATTTCTTGTTACATTGTTAGCCTTACAGTGATAGTATCAAACAGTCATTCACAGCTGCTTCACATTCACACTGTGCTGTCATTAACCACCGTTACTGGGCTTTTGGGAACTCTTTGGAGATAATGACACATGCTTTCATTTTAGATAAAATAATCTGCATGTTCTTGAAATCCACCAGAGAGTACATCAATTAACATATCCCAGATATTAATCCAGAAAACATGCATACATTTTCTTTTGGTTGATTTATTGTTTTTAAACATTCTTATTCTTTCTGTTGACATTAAATCATTGCATTTTTAATCAAAGATCTGCTGGTTTATTTAAAATAAAAATGACAAACAGGGAGGATTTTGAAAACTCCTAAGGAACACAAGCATTTTTATTGTAATGAGTGTGAGGGAAAGTGACAGGCTTTACACTGCTTTTATTTAAATTTTGCACAGAATGAAGGATGTGACCAACCCATTTTCCCCCTTTAATCATCAGATACTAAATACGTGGATAAAAAAATTGTCAGATACCAAATATGATTCTGAGAAATACAATACTTCAGAATTTGTACAAAAAGATGTTTTTTTTAAACTAAAAGCATGAACTTCAAACTCTATTATATGCCATATCACTCTCTATGGGTGCTTCAGGATGTTTGGTCTTATAGGAGTGCATAGTGAATGGAAGTTCAATGAGCCTAATCCTACCATTATACATTTGTTCACAGGCCATCCTGTCTTTTTACTTTGGATATGCACAAGTTACTGATAGTGGAGTCAGTCTTTTTAAATATGGTGACATATCCCTAGTATCATCTCCCAACTAGACAGCATAGGCAATTCCTCCACGGAGGAAGTGTGATGCATCTAAGCAAAGTGTATTCTGATATGACCCCTTTACTGAGACCATGCATGCCTATGTACCTCTCAGTGGAATCTGTCTTTGGGAGCTCACTGCTGGTGTGCAGCTTTGCCCAGGAAGATTCTAAAATCCATTAAAGTGAGTGGAAAGAGGCAATGCTCAGTACTAGATGGTACAGCAAAAGTGCAGCTCCCTGCTGTAACTGAAACCACTTTGCAGAAATGTTCTGTGTTACAACAATCCCCCAGACCAAACAGAAGTTCACTGTTAGTTTCAGGGAGAAGGGGAATCTAGCTGCTGGCTACAGCCTTCAGCTGGCTTACCTTAGCCAGAGCTCCTCCTCCCTGTGAGGCTGCAAAGTTTTCAGAATATGAGGGGGGGAAGGGAGCAGAGGAACCTCATTCTAGGGACTCCCCAGTTAGTGCTGGAGGGTGGGGTGGGTGTACTGGAGCACCTCCCCTTCCCCCCCCACAAGGTGGGAGGGCTCCAATTCAGGTTGGCAGGTAATACATACACAAGTTACTGAAGATGCTCTGTTTTGAAACATCCTCATCTGACCTCTGTTGCAATGAAGGTTCAGATTTTCACCCAATCGGCCATTTTTGAAGCTGTCTGCAGCCATGCACTTGTGTTTGGTCACAGCTATAGACTGCTTTCTGTGGCCAGATCAGGTGAAAGTTATCCCTTCTGTCTGTTCTCAGAGTGTTTGGGGTATTTTAATATTAGTTTGGATCACAACAAAGGTAGAAGAGGGTGGAGGGAAGGGAGAGTTGACTGGGGTGTGCAGTTGCTCCTGCCAGTATTAGAAAACCCAAATGTTCCTGTGTAAAGTATCAAACTGATTGCAGAATTTGGCATCAAGGATGTCTTTTTCCTCTTGGTCAAATTGGTATTGACTCTGTGTGCATGGGGAGGGGATTGGGATTGCCTGTATGGAGGGCTGTGGTCCTTTTTCTCAGACCTTCTAACATATATTAACCAGTTCTACTAGCAGTGCTGCCCTCTCCCCTGCTTTTATTTAAACCAAGGCCTATATATTTTTGATACTGTGCTTTGTACTTATGGGTGTGGATTTGAAGGGGCAATTTGGAGACTCCTTCAGTCCTGTGACTGCAGGGTACTGGACTCAGTAACACAGGGTGTCTCTTCCAGCTCTATGTTCCTAAAATGCCAAGTCACTGACAGTTTTCATAGGAATATACCAGAGATAACAAAACATTTCTTAGGAAATATGTGGGAAATTTCTCAAGTCCTGGTTGGAATTTCTAGATGGAGACAAAAACACCAATAATTAGGCTCTTATGGGGCACCTCAGATGTGTCAAACACAGGTTCAAATGCTTCTAATACTAGAGGCTGACAAGTGGCTTAAACTTGGACTCCCACATCCAAGAGATCTGTCTGTTCTCAGGTCTCTGTCTCTGTCTCTCTCTGTAAGATGGAAACTGTGGGGAAGGAAAAGCTTTACAGATTTGGGGCTTTGGCTAATATAGAACAGAAAAAATTGTAACAGTCTCAGAATGTTTCACAAGCTAGAAAAAAATCAGCACCTTACAGGACTGGGGTTCTGACACATTTATGAGATAGATTAAAAGTTAATCCCATAATAGTCAGGTTGCTTCTCTCTTTTTTTCCTTTCGTTCTTTTTTGCATTTGGGAAAAAGTCGATACAAATTGCATTGTAAAAAGCATGATTGGTTTAAAAGTACTCACTGATCATTTAAAATAACAGTGTGGTATTTCTGGTAAATGCTTAAGAATATGTGATAAACTCTTGCGAGAACGGTATGAGAATTACAAACATCAGCTATTAGTACAGAGGTTAGCAACCCTGGCACGCATGCTGAGAATGGCACGCAATGCCATTTTGCTCGGCACACCACCGCCAGCCAGGCTCTAAGTACCTGCTGCCAGCTACAGAGCCCAGGCTGCTCCCACCAGGTGGTTAGGAGGCTGCAAGCCCTGCTGCAAGCAGACTGGGCTCTATAAGCCAGCTGCAGGCAGGAGGCTGCAAACAGCCGCTCTGAGTTCTGGCATGTCGGCACTCCAGCACCTTCCAAGATAGACACTGTGGGTTTTTTGGCACTCTGGCCAAAAAACATTGCCTACCCCGCATTAGTATATATAATCAAATCTAGTAACAAAACAAGAGTCAGTAGCTTGTCAGACATCACATTCTTAGTGCAAGCAAAGCAGCTCCTAAAAAAAACACCGGTGTTTAAAACTTTGGGAAAATACAGATAGGTTTGTGATGCTTGGAATCTTGACTGCATTATGTTTCTATTTATTGTTGGGGTTCCTGTCCATTGGGCCATGAATGAATGGAAGTAAAAAACTGGAATATTTGAAAAAACTGCAAAAACTAGGAACACATACCTTCTTAAATTTCAAATGAGTAACTCCGCTGGCTTTTGATACAGACCACTGAACATGTACAAATGTTGGGCAGCCACATGGCTGTCATCCAATGACTTTTAACTTAATCTTTCTGGTAAACTGTGTGATGCTGTTCCATACACAATGAGATCCTAGACTATGTTGGAAACCTACAGATGCTACTGTAGATAGTAACAATACAATAATGTGGAATAACAACACTGTGGAACTAGAATGTTTGATTTTAAAATTATTGGGATCAGTTCTCACATAATTCAGTTTCTGGCAGGTGTTTTATTTTTAGTTCTAACTCCTGAAGATTTTACATCCACAAAATAGTTTTAGCATAGGGAAGGTGTAGAAGAGTAGGGGGAGTGGAAGGAGGAAAATCTATGCTTGCTCCCTTCCCCTTAGTATCTGGAAGTCAAGCAGCCCCAACAGTAAGGGGGAAGGCCACAGGAACAGTTGAAGCAGAGCAACTGCAGAGCCTGCTCAGAGGCGGCAAACAGAAGAAGCTCTTAGACAGGTCTAGGAGTGTGGAAAGGACTAAACCCTTACCTGTAGAGCACTCTCAAGTGGAGAGGAGAAGTATCCCAGCAGGGAAAACCTGTGATGCAGAGAGCCCCAAGAGAACACAGAGACGATCTGGCCCCCTTAAGGTTCCCACTGGGAAACAGAACCCCTGGAAGAGGAAAGCCCTACTTGGAAACACTAATATGGGTCTGGAACAGCCCAGGCTGTTTATAACCTCAGGAGAGGAGTCACTAGATGGTGACTCAGCCCAGGTGTCTTGCCTCAATACAGGACAGATAAGCTACAGCTGGGGCTCAGAAACTAGTGCTGATACGCTGGGCGTGCAGGGAAGAGAACCCAAAAGACACAAGGAATAGTGAGAGGGGAAACCCTGCACCGGAGAGCAAGGGAGGCGAGGGGGAAGGAATACCCCTGCCCATATTTTTGCATTTTTGTTTCTAATGGACTGCAGAGGCTTCCTGGGAGTCATCCAGGAAGGTACTGAGAGCCTCTCCTAGCTGTGATACCTTAACAGCAGGAATTGTACTTAAGCCTGGAGGACTGAGGCGGAGATAGTGGGGTTGGAGGAGCCCCCTGTAACTTCTGTGAGGCTCTGTTATAAGCCATAACTGATTATCTTGGATTACTGGACACAGTTCTGATGACGGAGCTGGTTTTTCCTTCTCAGGGAGAGAATTCTCCAATTATTACCATCAAGACGTGGCAGACGAGTGCCCTGAGGCAGTAGCATAACCTTTAGGGGTACACAGCACTGGTCGAGCCCTATACAAAGGGACTCATCCACAGAAGAGTAATACATTTTCCATTTTGGCCCTACTGTGTGTCTTCCTCTCCTAGGCTTATTTCTGAGACTGTAGTGATTGCTCAGTTTTCAAGGCCCCTAGCCCCTCTTCTGAGACTGCCCCAAAACTTCTACTGACTTTCTTGATGTGATCTTCTGTCTAGAGGCCAAGAAAGGAGACTACCCTCACTTTTCAAAGATACCAGACATAACATGGAAGCAATTTTCAGTTCTTGAAATTCTGAAGCCCACCAGGCTTACACTTCCAGTTGATTTGTTGACATTGCTTTTAGGCTTGTCTTACTTCTAACCCAGCTGATGAAATAGCAGGGAGTCTGTGAGTTTGAAGAGACTTGCTCACTGCTGAATATCTGAAGTACAGCTGGAGAAATCATTTAATAGAATTCTTTAGATGTGCTGAACAAATGTTTTCCCTTTTTAATCTCAGCATAGAAATTTCAGGACAGCACTAAAATTCTTCCCATAACCAAAAGGCTCTCAAATTGGGAAAAATAAAACATGCCTTGGTTCAGTAGCGCTAGTCTCCTAATTTCACCATAAATTAATTTTTCAGCTCCTAGATAGTGACAAAGGTAGATCTCAGAAAATTAATAGCAACTATTACAGTAATGATAATGATACACAACCATATTTTTCATATGGAAAACATACATAAGTAGTATAGCAATACAAAAAATAGCAGTATGACCCTGTGCCTGATTCTGAGCTCAGGTTCATTGCTGTAAAATGGGAGTAAATCTAAAGAAATGAATGAAATGATACCTTTTTAAATCCAAAGTTAGAGGCATGAGAAAAAGGACCAGATCCCTTATAAATGGCTTTCTGTGATAATATTTGCACCCCAAAAATCAGCATGAAAGAAATATACAATGATGATGGGAAGTAAGCACCAGTCCACCAACAGATCATAATACGTACCCTACAGGTCACATTGGAACCATATTTGCACATATTAATGTTAGACATTATTAGACAATACTATCATATGGTTACAGGATTAAAGAGGAACTTGTCTTTTATTAGTCCATTACCCTGTTGCAGGTTTGTGAATATAAAAAGCAGACAGTACGTTTTAAATACCTGATTAAATTATTTTAAGTTTCTCCCAGCACCCAGCTGTGACATAAAGGTGCATGGCAGTGGCACCTGTGCCAAGCATTGTGTTGCCTAAAATCAGACTGTAGCTAAGGCACTAATTTCTAATTCAATCAACCATATCAAACTGTGAAATGGATTTATGACAGTGTTGTATGAGAGAAATGAAGGTCAGTTTTCTGCACTGAAGGTGCTGTTGACTGCAGAAGTATGTGATGAAATTATATATAAGTCGCTGTCATCCTTAAAAAGGAGACATATGTTGAATGCACTTCAACTGCTCTGTAGTAGAACAGATATTTTTTCTTCTTCAAGATAAGAGATAAGTGCAGTATCAAGATCCTGTGTAATTTATCTAACAGGAGCTAAAATTAAAATGATCCCTGCTTGATTCTAAGGCTGGATTGGTATTTCACAAGTTAAGCAGATGTTTCCTAGCATTTTGCCAGTGTAATCAATAATAAATAAAAATTCATGTCATAGAAAGTGTCAGCACAGATGGGATGAATTCGTCAAAGCCGATGGCTGTTTTGTAGTCCACTGCCAATATGTTGGGTGCCTTGGACTTTATAACAACCCAAACTCCTGTGGGAGGGGAGGGGAACCACTGACTTTCTGACTTCTAAAAATCTCTCTGTCATTTTATATGTATTTTCTACTATGGTATGCTAAGTATGTTAACCATGATGGGAGTATCTCACCACTCCCTTGTTCCACTTCACAGCTGCTTGTTATGATCTTTTATCTACAGATGCTCACCTGCATAAATATCTCTAAAGCTGTCAGAATAAATATACCTAAATCTACCACAGATGCCCATGTGCACCATGGGAAGAATTCTTTATGGACATAAAACCATCAATACTCCCCTCCCCATCATATTTTTTTCTTTTTGATCTTGAAGTGTACATCTGTGTAATGTTGGCTTGAGCAGTGCTCTTGGCTTCAGCAAAGGAAGACCTCAGGTTCACAACAGCAAAAGCAACTTTGCTCCATTTTTTATGTGTGCTTCTTTTACACACAGAGACACAATGACGCACATGCACAGCCTCCCTAAAGATTCATAAAGTATCACCAATAAGGCAAGGACAAAAAAACTAGACCTTCTATAATCAGAAGGCATTACCATTCAAGTCTCCTGAAGAAGTGTAGGATGTTAGATGGACAAAGTAACAGCAAAATTCACTCCAGTGCACAAAGACCATGAAAGATTCTATATACCTCTCATGCCTCAAATGGGGAAAGACAAAAGGATAATAAAATTAAGAGTAGAGAATTGAGGCTGTCAGTGAGATTGCCCAGTGCCTAGTTATCAAGAACCTCATTTCATCATATCTTACAGTTGCAGCTATCATGATGGATCAGATGTCTTAGACAATCTTTGAGACAGCCAGAGCTCACATTCATAATACGCATCAGACCACGGGTCAAGGCTTAATCTCTTATCAAACTGTTTGTAATGGAATCAACTGAAGGTCTAGAGGTTCAGCATTTTGCAGGATTAAGCCTCAAAATATTAGAATAAGGATACTAAAGCAGAAATGGAACTGCATGGGATTCTTATAGCATATAGAATAGTGTATCATGCTCTGTTTGGTCAACATCTGAAAGGAAGAGAGAGATTCTTTGCCTAGTTACCAACCATATATAACTGGTAGTTTTGACTGCTTAGACTGCAAATGATGATACCACCTTCCATGTGGAGTTCAATCAGCTATACAAAGCATAGCAAAGAGCTCTTTGCAAAGCGGATTGTTTTCCACAAGGAAGATGGTATAGTCATTTGCTTCCACTCCAGTTATGTCCAGACCTAGAAAATGTATTTTCAATTCCAGCATTTTTTTACCCTGAAAAATAGGTAAGGAGCCTGTGACTATCAAAAGATTATGAGTTAATTTTTATTTTTAAAGAAATTCTAAAATAAAAAAGACCTTCAGTTTAAGACATTTATTATCTCTTCCATCTGAGAGTCAGTGACTAGTGAACATGCATTTTATTACATAACTTATAAACTTACAAGGCAGCGCCTGTAGGTAAGAATATAAGAATAGGTTTTTTCTAGAACAGTCTCTCCATAGTAACTTTGTTTACTGTGGAGGAAAAACGCTGTTGCTATACTGGTTTGGATTCAATGGCATAATACCATGAACTTGGGAGAGGGGAGAGGAAATTTGTTCATTTTAAAATTATGAAGACTAAAAGTATTCAAACTGCTCACAGACCCTGGCAGGAATTGTTTTCTTTTGCATAGATAAGTCCAGTGTTATAAGCATTCAACACTTAGTTTTCAAATAAATCTTTTGCAACTAGTGAACTTTTGCAACTATGCACCAGAAACTATCAACATGCTGGTTTCTATGTTTGAAAGTTAAACCTCTTTCAAGCAATACCTTCCCAGGAGGAGAAAGATAGAATATTTTTTTGACTCTGGGGAAAATATATGTTGTATACCTTTAGCTGACTCTAGAATAAGCAAACAGGCTCTACTCATTTTTTTAAAGCAATCACCTTTGAGTAGAGACCTAGCACAAAAACTTGCAGTTCTAACTTTTAGCTAGCTGTGGTGATTGAAAACAAGGTTTATAATGGAAATTGATTTGCAGCCTAAAAGCTAAAGACAATGCAACCAGGGCCTACTATGATTTTCCTCTATATTTCACACTGTATTAAATCATATAAAATAGTTTTCTGTTGTAGAACTAATTTATCATTAGCTAAATCATGCAGATAGTGACACAGTTTATGCCTTAGAAGATGTTTAGCTCTAGAGACAGTAGGGCACTGATCCTAATTGGGTTTCTACTCACAGCACAGAGAAAGAGAGTGAGCAAGCAACATAGAGAGTGAAAGAGAGTGAGCAAGTATCAAAGTGTGAGCCATGCTAATTAAAATCGCCCGTGCATCACATGTATTAGCATCCCCTGGCTGAAAAACTGGTGGCGGGGCACTATGAACTAAAGCTCGTCGAACATGTTTTATTTCAAAGTGCCTCGCCAGCATTTTTTCAGCATGGAGACACTGATACACATGATGTGAAAGGCTGCCAGTGTGTGTCAATTTCTGTGATCCACCAGACTCGATTAATCGAGTCTGCTCCCCGCACATCTATAGCAGCTCATAGAGATGCTTCTTTTTCTACCACTGTGCAGAAGCAGGAAGGATGACTCCAAACTCAGAATGTCAACTAGGAAATCTGAGCACCTGTAGAGGGGAAATAACTTGCTGATAGCCGAGGGTAGTACTTTATATAACAGAAGAATCAGGGAGCAAAATGGGATTCTGAGTACCGTATCTATTCTAACCTACTATTTGGGTCAGGCAAATGCAACCCCTTCCTCATGGTATATTGAAAGTTCACAATAAAACCCATAGTAAGGGTTTAAATGCAGTCATAATAGTGGAGGCTTTCTCCTTAATTTTTTCTTATTTATGATTTGAAAAAGTCCAGGGGGGCAGAGCCTCTGTGGTCCCACTAGATAGGACCAACTTTGGGCATAGTGCCTAGAGAGGCAGAGAATAGACAAGTAGCCAAGAGAGGGCTAGATACATTTCTTCGGAGTCTGGCAGCAGCCCACAAAATGCCAGAAGAGTGGATAAAAGTTGATGACCACTGAGTAGATCCAGAAAACCCAAAGCTGCTGTAAAAGGTCATAAAGCCTCAGCAATGACAGTTGGCATGTGGCTGGGTTGTAGGGGAGGAAGAGCCCCAATGTCAACTGCATCTGAACTTTGATTGATTTACACCACTGAACCCCTCCTTAGAAATTTCTCTAACATCAAGACATGGCAGGAGAGTTGGAGAAGAGGTCCTGCATCAGATACTCATGGGATCAGTCACTGAGTAAGCGGTGTTGTGACAATCATCAACAAAAACTGTTACAGACAGTTTTAGGAAAAAAACATTTTGAAATTCTTTTTTAATTATCAACTTAAAATTTGGGGGGGAGGCTACTTACCTACTTTTATTCTACTTTTGATAAGATTGCCATGATGGTGTTATTGGGGCAAATGCTCACGATTTATTTTTTCAGCTATAATTCAGAACAAGGCATTTGGGAAAAATGTAATGAAGTCTACTATATATGATTATGAAAGAACAAGCATCACTGTGTAGGTGGACTAGGTACACTGACCTTGATAAAGTGATTAAACCATGCATCATTACACACAGCAGTAAACTTTTGTTTAGTTCAAAACTAACAGTTTGGGGGAAAAACAAGGAAAATGAGAAAGCACTAAAAGGAGACTGAATTTTGAGCATGGCTGAGTAACATTTTGGGGCATACATTCTTCATTTGATGCAGGCATGTAAATCCAATTAACATCAATGAGAAATGTGTTGTGCCCATATTCAAAAATGAATCTATAGTCCCTATGACAATTTACCATGTATTTTAAATAATGAACGTTTGAATCCTTTTTTGTTTTTTTGTTTTTAAGTGTTTGGAAGCTTTATATTTATTCTGCATCAAAAAACCCAGTAGTGACAATATGTAATTGCTTTGGTTACATTTTGCTATAACATCAATAAGGTATTTTATGTTTCTGCAAAAAACCTAACTAATGTCATGTGTGGATCATGTAGCCTAGATTTTTATTAGTGATATCAGTTCTGTAAATATTATTTTGCCAGGTGTTGAACAAAAAATTTAAAAGGAGACAAATAATGCCTCAAATTAGAAAAGAAACCAATTTTTAGGGAAAAAAAAAAGTAGTGATGATAACAGCTTAGATCTGCAAAAAAACTACTCCTGGTGTCAAGACATCATTCCTCAAAGAAACAAACATCTTCAAAATGGAATGGGAGGCTTCAATTGTTCCCTGAAACAGATTTTAAAATGAGCAAAAGTAAGGTGTCTACATTATTAATCAGAAAAACAACCCATGAATTTTAAAACTGTATTTGTTATTTCCTACTGGACACTGTGTTCCTCAAAGCCTGACAAGGTGATGATCCCAGACCCAAAGCAGATGGTCTTTAAAAAGATCCTACAGATCTTCTCTCCTAATGAATCTCAAGAACCCTATAGGATTTCATACATATAAAAAGAAAGCTGCTTCATTAGACTGCTGCTTAACAAGACTTTCACTGAACACACACACTCTATCAGTTATCCCTGATTTTATGATGTTGATTTGAAAGGGAAATTTCTGTGCGCTGTACCACAACTTACATCACACAATGTCTTTTAAATTGCAATTACTCTTTCCTCCATAGCTTGGAGTATGTATATATGTTGTTGCTGAGCCCCAGTTTTTCTCTGTCAATTATATCTGCCTCCATTATTCACTTCTCCACTTCACACTCTGCCATCATTTCCAACACCTTTCTGTGTGCTGTCCCCCACACTGCTTCCTTAGTATAGGAATACCTCTCTAGCAAAATGTCACTTCATCCTTTTTCAATCCCTGCATTTGCTATGACTCTGACAAATCACTCCCCTCTGGCACTGGTTAAGCAAATAATGACCAGTGACTTCTGTTTTTCTGCTAAACTCTGCTTGTTTGTTGTTACTTCATCTCTCAAATCAACCAAACTCCAACTTGTAGATTGTGAATTATGTTAGCAAGGGAGAAGGACCTTTGCTTCCCATCTGTACAGCAAAACCCTAATCCTTGACAGAGGTTCTGGAGGCTAGCAAAATACAATTATGAATACAATTACTACACAATAACATTTTTTGTACATGCGTGATAAGTCATCAGGGTTGGGGATGGAGGGAAGATATGTTTTCTAAGCCACAGAACACTCAACTTCAGTATGTCAGTATTCCACAGCATTTTATTAAGGAATTTAAACATTTGGGGCATCAACTATAGTTGGTTCTTGATTTGTAAGATACTCTCTATATCCACCAGTTCCTTATCCTGTATAATGTATGTATTATATAGAAACTGTTCAAGTTTTTATTGATCTTATAATCATTATTGATCTTATAATCATTTCAGTTTTTTGTTGATGAGAAACGTGAAGGTTTCATTTTACAATATTCATCCCAACTTTTTTCATGTCCAAAAACTCAGAAAAAAAAATTCTTGACTGTAAGTTTCCTTTGGTTTCACACTGAAACAAAACAAATCTTCAAAACTACAAATCAGCTTGTGTTGTCAAAAGGTCATGGAATTATACACGCTAGTAAGTTTAAGAGGAAGTATCCCTCCCTACTGTACATTTGCTAGTTTTTAACCCAATCTAGCTTCCAAAGACGCCCTCTATGCCAAAAATTAACAGTGTCCCAAGTTTTCAATGAAATTAGTGGTGATACATTCCATATTGGCAGGAAAAACATTTTTTTTAAATTTTCATGCAAAAAACATTTATCTCATTTTCAACCAACATAGCTTTTTTTTTTTTTAATACTATCTTCCTTGAGACATTCTAATAGATCTCTCACAGTCAGGAAGTTACTCTTGATAGTCAACCTACGTTACACACACTATTTGTCATTGTCTCTCTATTAATGTTATGCCAACAATTTGTGAATCAGTTCTGAGGTTTACATTTTTAATAAAACTTGAAATTACATCATTTTTTGCATGGTTTGGCATCTTATAAAAATGCTGTGGAATTCCAGATGTAAGTCCTTTTACATTTTGTAGCTATTGAGATTCTTCAGTAGCTGAAGTAAAAAAGACCTGTGATTTTTGGAGCAGAAAGTTATAATTTCCTCTTCATTCATCCATTCACTTAGCAGGTAAATGTGATTTCTGAGTACATAAGCAACCATGAATGGTTGTATTATGAGCTTCCAGTAAATTAAAATGATTGAATTTAAAGAGACTTGAAGGCAGCAATTCCCACAGATGGCACTGCCCACCTTCTGAGATACCACATTGGATCAAGGGGAAAAAAAAGCAAAGGTGTCCTTGATAGGCAGCAATTGGAGAATGGATGATAAGAACAAAATAAGAAACAAACAAACAACAGTCATGGAAAAGAAACAAAAGTACATGGCAAATTATTAATGAGAAATACTTGGATACAACCTAAGGATAAGGGAGCAGAAAAGCTGGCAAATGTAGGGGTGGAGAAAAATGTGGATGGACTAGAGATTGAAATGTGAAATAGTGGGAAAGAATGGAGAAGAAATACAAAGTTTGTTCTGGTGGACATGGCAATGTTTGGTTTTTCTGGGCTAAAGACTAAAACCTGCAGTAAATAAGTAATATGCAAAAAAGAAAATCAAACATTTTAAAGCCACAAGACAAGGGAGACAAGGAAGCCATTTTTCCAAGGGTCTTCCCTCATTTACTTCTCTCTTGGATACCTTTGGGCCACCTGACCTAATTTTGTGCTTTTCATCAGCTGGCTTTTGGTAGCTTTCCTTGACCATGCTGACTTCTAATTTTTCAGTGTTGCAGATTTGGGGGTGGCATTAGGCAAGAAAAAATATTCTGACTAAAAGGATCTTTGAATAAGGAGTTGCAGGAGGCCCTGAAGCATTTGTCTTCCACTTAAAACATCCAAAGAGAGGAATTTTTCCGTTTCTGATTATTATTGCCAACAGCTTCACTGAGCAGAAAACAACAAACAGCGCAAAATTAGCCCTGTATTATGATATCTAACACAGTAGACAGGGTACTATCACATGTTCCCCAGCATCCATACAATATGTATTATGGCCTTCCCATTAATGCTCAATTGCTAAGATACTAGAAGCAACATCTGGAGTCAAACTACCAGAAATTATGAAGGACTCTTTGAGGCTGGCAGCTGTAATAGGAGACAAATTATCTCCCCTCTCCAGCAGTCCATTGAGGAATGAGCATTCCCATCCCACTCCAATGAAAAGATGCCTGAAGAAGTAAAAAATGTAGATTTGTCTAAAATCTGCAGGAGGCAGAATAGAGAAGGCTGGTTGTACAACAGCAGGTCCAAATGTTTATGAAGCAGAACTGTGGTTCAAAGAAACAAAGTCAGGATAGATTTGGGGATCTTCTAGGAGGGTCAGTGCTCTAAGTGAACCTTCACATAACCCTACTGAAGAGTTAACATTCAAACATTTGGGAACTCATTTGTACAAAACCAAACCTTCTTTTAAAAGTAGAGGCCATTTGCTCTCTGATTTCCCTTTGTGAGTTCTGAATGATAAAACATCCGCACATTACCAAATGTAATAGTGCATAGTAATGTTATACATTTTGTGCTGCCACATACAGAAATCAATGCTTAGCAAAATCAACAATTAGGAGACTGTAGAGGGGGAGGGGGATAAAAATAGCATTCCTTTAAAGCTGATGCAGCTTTAAGTAACAGATGTTTTTAAGGATGTTTTCCAATGAATTACAAATATCAGTGAATTTGAATGCACTTATTTTTCATTCGTTTCACAGACAAACCTTTCTTTCACAGTTCACAATCTTCATTAAAATATTTTTGATGTATTTAAAACAGTTAGCACCTCTTGTCAACTCACATCTTCAGATAACATTTGGCAGAATAATGGATGTTTATTTTCCTTAACCCTTGCAAAGCATGTCTGTATTTTTATTATAAGAACTAGTCCTGTCTGTATTTGGGTCAGTTGCTCTCTTTCAATAATAATAACTTGGTTTTTCTTGGTCTTACACCCTGCAGAGTGATACAAAGAACATGAATTTAAATGTCAAAAAGCCTAATTTGACAGAATTTACCTCTTCATCTCTGGTGCTAAGTTCTTCTATGGGCTAGAAATTAATGTATAGGATAAGAAAAATATGAAGCCAAAACACCCCCCTGGATTTTTTATTGTCCATTTGTGGGAAAGGATTTCCAAGAAATATTTAATATTTGAAAATAAAGTAAAATCAGAAAAAAAAGTGTATGGTGAAAAGTATTGATGAATGTGTTTTCCCCTCATGAAACCTACAGAAGCATACTATAATCAACAGAGTGAATTTGCGGTATGGTAGGTTAAAGAAATGGATTTAATCAGCACCAGAAAGAACATTCTGCTAAAAGAAAGATGGCAAGCGGCACAGGGGTAAGGACAGACAGTGGATTTACAAGACCACACACTAATGGAGCTACTGTGGTTCTCTCAAACATAACTGGACAATGGAAAACCCATCCTAAAAAAGAGAACAGCATTAGCCTACACTGAGAAAGGTGCTGCAAAGAGATGCATCCTTTCATTAACATCCTATGTATTTATTTTGCAGAAGCCACAATAAAACAAGGGGCCCATTGACTTACTCTGACCCCATTTCCATAGTGTGTAATCTCTTTCACTGAGAGGAAGTGGCTAGTGTGAAGAGAAATATATACTGGAGGTGAAGTTTAATGGGTATATTTGAGAGAATACACTGGCCACATGCCAGTTACTAAGGAAACTCACAGGATGCATGTTCAAATAGTTTTCCTGAAGGAAAAGAAAGTCTGGGTGGAGTTTTGCTTTGAGGTGGAAGTCCTGGCATATCCGGTGACGGGTTGAGTGCTTAGTTTAAAAACTGAGTTCTTCCTTCCAGGAGTGAATAGCAAATTAATCCCAGGGGAAGCTGACCAACAAGTTCAAACTGGGACTCAGACCAGGATTTCACTCAGCGCCTGCAATTCTCATGCCAGGAAAGGGGAAGAGAAACTGACTTTAAGTAGGAATATAGTTATTATTTCCTTTTCTGCTTTAATGGAATTTTAGGTTCGGTACACTTGTATAAATGTAGATGTTGGGTTTTTATTGTTATTCTTTCAAGCTCAGTGCCTTTTTTCCTGAAGGCTTTTAGCCAGCAGATGAGTGAGGTTCTGGAACAAGCACCTGGAGTATAGAAGATAAAAAAACCCCCATGCTTAAGATAGAGAGTGATGAGTCAAGTTATGTAACATGGTTGTCTGTGATAGGAGGGGCCAGGATTTGATGATGCACAAAGTAGCCTCCAGTCCAGTGTTCCACTATGCTTGATGCAGAAAAAGCCAAAATGGTGAAAATTGTGATACTGATAGAAACTTTTGAACAAAGCCACCTCTTAAACCTGCATCTCTAACAGAGTCCATTGCAAAGGATTTCAAAGAAACGCAGTATTTTTAGTTCAAGAAGTTGTGCAAGTATTTCTTTAATACTTTTTATATGCCTACTGAATACTAGTACTACAGCTCCTGTTCAAGGGTTAGAATTTTCTTTCCCTCCCTTTTTTTCCCTTTTCTTTTTTTTACTAGATTTGCTTTGGAGAACGATTAATTATTTTATTTTCATTACAGTATCATCCAAAAATTCAGAATTACTGGTTTGGCCTCACAGTGCTAGATGCTGACCAAATACATAGTAAGGTATAAAACAAACTCCAGAAAGGCCTTACACAGTCTAATTGAAACAAGCCATGAATGTAACAAGAAACAAGACAAAAAATATAGGAGAATAAGATCACTCAGTTACCTATATTACCTATAGTGAGCATAGATTTAAATCACATGTAAAATTTATGTTCCAAATTAAGCAGTTCACAGCCTTAAAGGCAATACAGTTTCCTTCTGTGTTCAAATATTTGCTAACACTGGTTTCTCACAGGGTACATCTACACGTGCTATTAATTTGAAGTAATAAACTCTGGCACTTATCACACCAGAGTTTATTGCTTCTGGGTGCACCATTTGAACATACACCCAGAACCATGGCATATTGAGCCAGGTCAGAGCCACCCTAGCAAGAGGCCCAGGCATCAGCCTGCCAGCCCAGGACTCCTCCAACCCAGCTCAACATGATTTGGAAGGGCCAGCAGGCAGCCCCTGCGCTGAAGCTCCCTCATGCCCCACCCAGCCAAGTCAACCCAGCCAGACTCTATGTCAAGGAGCAATACACATCCTCAATGAGTAGCACTGGGTCAGAGGAGGGGCAGACTGAAGTGCTCTGGGTTAGAATACAAGGAGGTCAGGGAGAAAGGGACTTAACTGTGAGGGTCTAGTACAGAGAACCCAACCAAAGAGAAGAGGCCCTTGGGAGGCACACCCAGACCTAGGGTCAGTGAGGACCTAGTCAGGAAACTTCTGGAGGGACTGGATGTATTTAAATCAGCTGGTCCTGACGATCTTCACCCCAGAGTGCTGAGGGAACTAGCAGAAATTATTGCGGGATCTCTGGCACGGCTTTACGAGCACTCATGGTGCTCTTGTGATG
>NW_017729033.1:33085399-33090401 GCF_001723915.1 Gavialis gangeticus | reverse complement strand
TGTCAGGGTTCCCCAAGAACATGGAGCTGAGAAGTAACAGAGGTGATCCTTCCCCTCTCTGCAACACTGGTTAGGTTGCTTGGAGTACTGCGTCCAGTTCTGGGTTCCACACCTCAGGAGAGATATGGACAGCATGGAGCGGGTCGAGAGGAGGGCCACTCGCATGACCAGGGGGCAGCAGGGCAGACCCTATGAAGAGAGGCTATGGGACCTGAACCTCTTCAGCCTCCACAAGAGAAGGCTGAGAGGGGATCTAGTGGCCATTTACAAACTAGCCAGGGGGGACCATCAGGCATTGGGGGAGTCCCTGTTCCCCTGAGCACTCCCAGGAGTGACAAGAAATAATGGTCACAAACTGGCAGAGGGTAGATTCAAGCGAGACATCAGGAGGCACTACATCACTGTCAGGACAGTTGGGATCTGGAACCAACTTCCAAGAGAGGTGGTGCTGGCTCCTACCCTGGGGGTCTTTAAAAGGAGGCTGGATGAACACCTGGCCGCAATCATTTGACGCCATACTCTTTCCTGCCCATGGCAGGGGGTCAGACTTGATGATCTGCTCAGGTCCCTTCCAACCCTACCAACTATGAAACTATGAAGCATCTATATGTGCACTGCTGCAGAGTAAAAACTCCACAGCAGGATAGTACTTGTATATGCAAGTACTACCTTGCTGCAGAGTTTATTAGTTTACTCCAGCCTAATAGTCCTGTACGTGTAGATGCCAAGATGTTTATTGTGGGGCTGATTAGAGTACTCTGATGTAAACATCTTGTGTAGATGTGTCCACAGTCACATTAGTCTGCTGCAGGTAATGCAGTTGCTCAAGCAGAGAGCCCAATCATCTGCTGCTTCCATCTGCATCTCCCAATAAAGCAAATGAGTTGGGGATAGAAGTACCCAGCCTTTTTGTGGTAACCACAGGTGAAATATCTCTTACCTTAAGAACGCAGTTTGTAACAGCTGCTTTCTTATTTGGGAAATTAGCATATTTGGTGGGTGCACACTCTATCTCCTTTTCTCTCATTTTCTGGATTTTAATTGCATTTATTTCTGTGCCATTTTTACTTCATCTTCCTACAATGTAACTAACAAGAGCCTGAGCATTATCCAAAAAAAAAGAAAAAAGACAAATGCCCTGATATGATATGATAGGATCTCATCTCTCAAATCCAGGTGTGTGCAATTTAATTTAACTTCAATGAAAGATAAGAGTTACCCAGTGTTAGGGCCTCCCTAATTTATGTCATGGAAGTAACATGAATGGCTGCCAACACTGATGACCAGATAGGAGGTAAGTTTGTATAGTGATTTTAGGTCTTTTGCATAAGTGTGTGCATGAGTTTCCACGGAAATAGCATTCAAAAACAGCAATTCTCTCCATTACTAAAAAATAACTGAATGGAATGTGTTCTCATTTTTCCTAAATTTTGCCTTTGGACTGGGAACATGCTTATATTTTTTAATCAAGAATATTTATTCTTAGAGACCTATTTGAATGAAAACAGGTACACATGGGAAACGGTTTGCATCCTTAATAATGGCATGGTCACAGAGGCTGGTTTCCCTGGTGCGTCTCTTTTAAACTTGAATTCTCACTGTTACATTTCTCAGAGTTGTGTACTTTATATACACACAGCAGGATTTTCAAAGGCTTCCCACATTGACCTAATTCTGGTCCTGTTGCCTCTGATAGAAACATAATTCAGCTGACTGTGGGTATGGACACATGTACATAAGAAACCATTTCAGGAGGGGAAAGTTTAAAAAAGACAGCAGCTGTTACATTCTCATTGTTAACTGTGGAATGACACAAATGTAGCACAACTGCTCTGTAGGCCACAAGGTGGTGCACCGCCTGGCCTGTCAGTAGTTTTGTGTAGCAGTAAAGTAATTAGAATAGCAGTTGCACAATTAGAGTAATACTGCACGTGCTCTGTGGACTAAGGGACTGGAAAATGTGAAGTCTTTTATCTTCAATGAAGTAATGGGATCATGGTTTTCTCTGTTTAAACATTGCAAATTCTTTGATAAATTTTTTTGTGCAAATTCTCTGATTAAAAGCCCCAAAATCCACAATTAAAATAAAGCACTGCTATGAGTGTGTATGTGTGCATGTGTATTAATTGAACACAATTTTTTATTAATATATTTACAATTTTAAAGCAATTTGGAAGCCCAGTGCCTCAATCACCATAATAAAATTCAGCATAGACAGATGTCCAAAAGGCACCAGACCACCAAATGTTAGTACTGACTTAATTAAGGAGTACTTGGAAGGGCTGCATGGGTACAAGTCAGCTGGCCTCGATGACCTCCATCCACAGGTGCTGAAGGAATTGAGCAGTGTCATAGCTGAGCTGCTGGCACAGCTGTTTCAGCACTCATGGTGCTCTGGCCAGGTCCCTGAGGACTGGAAAAGGGCCAACGTGGTGCCCATTTTTAAGAAGAGGAGAAGGGATGAGCCAGGTAACTTTAGGCCAGTCAGTCTTACCTCTATCCCGGGGAAAATACTGGAAAAGAGCACATTTGTGAAGGCCCAGCAGGGGAAATAATGCTGAAAGGAAAGCAGCACAGGTTCGTCACAGGTAGATCCTGCCTAACAAACCTATAGCCTTTTATAACCAGGTCACACACTGCCTTGACATGGGAACTGAGGCTGATGTCATCTATCTGAATTTTAGGAAGGCCTTTGACACAGTTTCACATCCTATTCTCATAGGGAAGCAAACGGGCTGTGGAGTGGACACCTATATAGTCAGGTGGGTGGCTAACTGACTTAGGGACGGTACCCAGAGAGTAGTGGTGGACAGGTCATTCTCAGCCTGGAAGGAGGTGGGTAGTGGGGTCCCACAGAGTTCGGTCCTTGGACTGGTGTTATTTAATATCTTCATCAGTGATTGGGATGAGGGTGTGGAGAGCACCCTTTCCAAGTTCACAAATGATACCAAGTTATGGAGCAAAGTTAATACACCAGAGGGCAGGGAGCAGATACAGGCTGACCTGGACAGGTTAGATCAATGGGAGGAATGAAGATAAATGTAAGGTACTCCATGTAGGAAGGAGGAATCCTCAGCACACCTACAGGTTGGGGGATGACCTCCTCAGCAGCTCAGAGGCTGAAAGAGATCTTGGAGTCAGAGTTGACTCCAAGATGAACATGAGCTGGCAGTGCAATGAGGCCATTAACAAAGCCAATTGTACCTTGTCATGTATTAGCAAATTCATGACCAACAGATCAAGGGAGGTGATGCTCCCCCTCTATGTGGCATTGGTCAGCCTGCAGTTGGAGTTCTATGTCCAGTTTTGGATGCCTCACTTCAAGAGGGACACAGAGAGTCTGGAGAGGGTTCAAAGGAGGGCCACTCTCATGCTTAGTGGCCTTCATGAAAGACCCTATGAGGGAGGTTGAGAGATCTGGATCTCTTCGGCCTTTACAAAAGATGGCTGAGGGGTGACTTTATAGCTGCCTATAAGTTTATCAGGGGAGGACAGCAGGGAATTGGTGATGTGCTGTTTACCAGAGCGCCCCAGGGAGTTATTAGGAATAATGGGTGCAAACTAGTCGAAAGTAGATTTAAGTTAAACATTAGGAAGAATTTTTTTACAGTAAGGGTGGCCAAAATCTGGAATGGGCTTCCAAGAGAGGTGGTACTATCACCTAACTTGGAGGTCTTCAAGAGGAAACTTGACAGTCACCTGGCTGTGATCGTCTAACCTCGGTCCTCTTTCCTGCCAGGGGGTAGGGGGTCAGACACGATGATCCATTGGGTCCCTTCCAACTCTAAAATGTATGAATCTATGAAAATAAATTCCTAGTAATGACCTAGTTTGAAGGTCCAAGCATGCAGAGTTCAGTTACTTATGTTCACGCCAAAATTAGTGAGTAGTCAACATACATTCAATACCTTTTTCCTGAGTTGATCAAAAGTGTGATTGGAACAGGCGACGATTGGCAGGACTGTAACAACACCTCTGAGAGAATGATTGGTTATGAAAGTGATTGACAGAGGTGGCATGACTGGGACTTATAAAATAGCTTGTATCCAAGACTCAGGGTTTGCATGTTGGTGCATGACTGAGGACTGTCTGCATTGAGTGAGTGTGAGACTGGGTGCAAGTGAGATGTGCTGAATGGTTACTGTTGTGGCTGTGTCTGTAAAAAAGCTTGAGTCAGTGTGATATGTGTATGAAACTCTTAAGGAGAGAGTTTGATTGTTGTATGTGTGTTATCTGGGTGGAGTGAGGCTCCCCAATGACACAAACTTAGGACCCAATGCAGCAGACCAGTACTGAGTAACCATTGTCCTTGGACCAGAGGCAGGAAAAATACAGCCCATGGGTTGGATCCAACCCACCGGCCAATTTCATCAGGCCCATGGGCAGGTGCCTACCAATTCTCTGTATCCGGTCTGGCCCCAGAGCAGCCCCTGTTGCTCTTGCATGGGTCCAAGCCTCAATCACTCTGACAGGGGCAGCATGCACTGTACTCCCACCCTTACCTGTGGGATGGCCCTGACCCCAGCCCTGAAGGTAGAGAAGAGAGGGCAGTGGGTGGGGTGGCGGCAGGTGGGCAGGAAGCAGTTGTGGGCAGGGGCGAGGTGCAGTGGTGAGTGGGGGTGAGTTCAGGGGAAGGTTGACAGCGGTGGGTGGGGGCAGGGGAAGTTTGGCATTGTGGCAGGTGGGCAGGTGGGAGGAGAGGGGGATAATGGGATGGGGGGCAATTGGAGAGAATGCAACAGCAGCTTCGCAGGAGCAGAGAGCCCACACTGGTGCCCCAGGGCGGGAGATGGAGGGGACCCAGGGTGGGAGCTCCACATGATGCAGTCAGCAGTCCAGCCCTGCTCACTATCTTGTGCAAATCATACAGAACAGCAGGAAGCTCCATGCTATGGAGCCAGGCTGGCTCCATTCCTCTTCCTGCTACCCCAGCTGAGCCCCATGACTTGCACTACTGGCTTCATCACACAGTACTCCCCCCGGCAGCCAGGCCACATGCAGT
>NW_017729033.1:33079202-33080399 GCF_001723915.1 Gavialis gangeticus | reverse complement strand
GGTTTGGCATTGTGGCAGGTGGGCAGGTGGGAGGAGAGGGGGATAATGGGATGGGGGGCAATT
The DNA here is from genome assembly GCF_001723915.1 of Gavialis gangeticus. Taxonomy (NCBI): domain Eukaryota; kingdom Metazoa; phylum Chordata; order Crocodylia; family Gavialidae; genus Gavialis; species Gavialis gangeticus. The sequence continues at coordinate 33,080,336 of NW_017729033.1, read as the reverse complement.
GGAGAGAATGCAACAGCAGCTTCGCAGGAGCAGAGAGCCCACACTGGTGCCCCAGGGCGGGAGATGGAGGGGACCCAGGGTGGGAGCTCCACATGATGCAGTCAGCAGTCCAGCCCTGCTCACTATCTTGTGCAAATCATACAGAACAGCAGGAAGCTCCATGCTATGGAGCCAGGCTGGCTCCATTCCTCTTCCTGCTACCCCAGCTGAGCCCCATGACTTGCACTACTGGCTTCATCACACAGTACTCCCCCCGGCAGCCAGGCCACATGCAGTCCTGGGGCTCACTAGAATTATGTGCCCCTAAGGGGCTCTGTCTGTTGTGGGCCATAAGTGCGATGGCTCACCATCTACTGCTGCTGCTGGTGGGCAGAGGCTTTGCGCAATAGGGGGGCATGTTTGTAGAGGGGGTGCCACACACCCCACCATCCACATGCCCTTACAGCTCCTGTGTACAGCCCACCTCCCAGCCACCCTCTCACCCCCCCAGCCACCTCCCTCCACACACCCTAGAATCCCCACCACACACCCATATCCCCCCACAAACCCCACACATGTTCACACACACATGCATCCTGCCCCACACCTCACACCTCACATATACACATACATACACACAGCCTCCCACAAACCCTATACCCACCACCCATACCCCCCGCACTCCTCCACACATCTGCATGATACACAAGAGTAAGACTTCATTTTAAGCTATTATGCAATCACCTCTATATGCTATGCAAACACACAGAAATCAGGACAAAACATTTTTTGAAATTTTGAAATAAAATTAAAAAATGTTATGGTAGATGTTTTATTTTTAGTATATCCTTTTTCTAGTTCCAAGATGGCAAACCCCCTTCCCAAAAGGAGTACTTCCAGGGGCAAGGGGAGGGGACGGACTTCTAGTGCTAGCGGTGAAACTTCCAGTCCCAAGATGGAAACCACGGGGCAGGGCACCTGTCAAGGGGTGGGGCTACCCTTGCAGCCCCTGACAAGCTCACCAAAACTCATTAATCAGCCCTCCAGCTGAAATAATTGCCCACCCCTACCTTGAATCTGCCATATCATGCCTCCAACAAAGCATCCACATTAAGTACTTTGTCAGAGCAGAGTTAGTTTTCAAAGTAATGGTTA
>NW_017729033.1:33061749-33074202 GCF_001723915.1 Gavialis gangeticus | reverse complement strand
AAAGAGAAGACTGAGTATCTGAGGAGGGAGGAAAGCTTCTGGGGGAGCAGGAGCCTTGGGGTTAGATCACTGTGAGTACAGTGATTAATATAGTTCTGTGGTTTTCAACTAATAAATCAGTTTGTCTGTTTGTACTAATTAATATTAAGCAGTGAGGTAGAGCCAGGCTGTAGGCTTTGACCTCAACAAGAGAAAGCTCCCATTATCAAAATCCTTTCCTGTGCTGAACTTTGGAGGAGTAACACCCTCAATTTTGTGAAGTTAATTATGTAATCAATTGTTCAGCCTCCAACAGCTCCAACTTTAAAACCAGATGATGTAGTGTTAAAGTTGGAGTGTTTTTCTACATTTTTGTCATCCCAAGCTTGTCCACGCACAACAGTGAGAACATAACAGCTGCTGCTCTTTTAAAACAGTTCCAAATATACGCAAGTCCACACCCTCTGAGTGCTTTTAATGATACTATCAAAATACAACTGTCTTGTAAAAAAAAGAAAAGAAATGAACGGTCATAGCAATGAGAGACAGTTTGGATGCGGATGGCAGGATCAGGCACCTCATTAGGAAACTCAGGACAACTCTTTCGACAACCTACCTATAGTAAATGACAAGAACTAGCAACCTTATATTTACTTACAGATTCATTCATTGTTGTGAAAGGTACTACTTATAGGCCTTATATGCAATGCTAACTAGCATTATATGATAGTGCAAATAACTCGTGAGTCAAACAATATGAGTTTGTAATATGCACGTTTCAGATTACAGATAATGCTAATGCATTGTGTTGTATAATAATCTTTAAAAAATCAATTTAGAAAAGATTATTAGTTCTTGAAATATGTTATCATATCCAGTAAACACTATCAAACAGGTCTGGGTTTTTTCCCTACTATCAGCAGTTTCCAGTAGTGATAGCAAAAGAAAATGGTTTTTTCATATTTTGCTTTGGTTAATAACATAATTCATTCATTCGCTTTACTAAAGAAAAAAACACTTGTCCCATCATTGTAATATTCACAGTCTTGCTTCTAAACAGTTTACCATATTTTTCCTTGAAACATGAAGACAATAAATTTCAAAAAGAAGACTTACTACTAAAAAATGATGTTCCTTTGACCGGCAAAAACAATGAATGTTTTTATTTTTCCTTCTAAATATATAACACTTGACTCCAGAAAAATATATTATTCTCTTCTTTTGCATAACTGCCATTGCAAATTTCCATTGTTAACCCATATGCTGAATACAGGCAATATCTTTCAAAGATTAACTTGAATGGTTGCAACCTACCAAGTGTGAAAATGAAATATACTAAAACTCTCAGCTAGATGCAGTCAAAGTAATTATAAGGTAATATTCATATGTCATTTAATATCATGATATATAGTCTCATCTTAATTGGAGAACTGTAGCTCAAAAATTAAGTATCTCTTTGAGGCACCCACAGTATCATCAATGAAGACAGCATCTATATTTAAAGTAAAAATGAGTAACTATGGATTGAAGATCTAGAAGGCTTTATGCAAATCTTTGTGATGTAGAATTTTATCTCAGCTTATTAATATTCATTAATAAATCATAAATTCTGGTGAAATGAATTATATTATTTATTAGAGTATCCCATTATTAAACAAGAAAAGTTGGATAAAACTCCTAATCACTTGTACTGAATTACTAAGGCTGTCCAAACAATCTTGATTAAAAAGCCTCATTTAAGACTGGTTCTATTTTTATATGGTTCTGTTATTAACATGGTCCAACATGTTAGTGTAGGGATGTCAACGATCTTACTTGCAGAGGCCATTTGTCCAGCCCCAGTGCTGCCCCAGGTCTGAGCAGTCTTGGGGGGGAGGGGGGCATAACATGTGGCACAGATCCCAGAGTCACAAGAATGGGCACCGCACGCATCACAGGTTCCTGATCATCTAGAGCAGGTGCCATGTGCAGTGCAGATCCCAGACCAGCTAGACCAGGCACTGTATGAAGCAGCATCCTGGACCAGGTGAGCAGGAAGAACAGGGCAGGGCATGCGACTTGCTTGTGTACTGCATCTGGAATGGGAGGCAGGGGAGAGTAGGGAGGCCTATGGGCCCCATCCAGACCATGGACCAGCCCAGCACAACTCATCCAGCAAAGTGTAGCAACATATAAGTGTAGCAGCATTAAAACTGTACTTACCTGAAGGGTTAGGAGGGGCTGCCCTGCAGAGAGACAGCAGTTTATCCCAACAGGGACAAGGTCTGGCCTGAGGGCAAGCAAAGCTGCTCTGGAGGTAGCCCTCTTCGAAGTGGGAGGAGTGATGTAACTCCAGCAGGGGTTTGAGGAACCTTAGCAAAAGCCTGGGAAGAGCCCTGGTCTGGGATTGGCTGAGAAGGCTTGTTTAAAAAGGGGAGCAGTTTTCCTGGGAGAGAGAACAGGGCAAGAGAAACAGGCTGGAGGTCAGGGAAAGGACCTCACCAGGGCTGTGCCTCAGAGAGCTCCTGGAAGAGCCCTGCAGAGGCAGTAGCGAAAGGCTGCACCAGAGAGAAGCCTTCCTCCCTCTCCTCTCCTTGGAGCCCTGCCATGGGAGGCACAAGAGAGAAGTTGCCTGTGAGGAGACCCTGCTACAAGCCCTGTGTGGCTGGGTGAGCACAGCAGGAGAGGGGAGTGCAGGACCAAGGGGAGACAGCTGGAGACTCCCCTGGTGTTTGCCCTGTGAGTGAGAAGGCACCAAGAGGGGCAGACTCAGGTGCTAAAGGGAGCTCTGAGCTAGGGGGTCCAGGGCTGCTTCAGCCACCAGAAGCCTGGGGCAGGCAAGGCCCAGGGAGGAGCTGCATTTGCTGGGTGCTGTGAGGCTGTGCTGGGCAGGCAAACTGCTGCAGCCTGCAGCCCAGACACTGCTCCCTGCTGAGCCAGGGCAGAAGTCTGAGCAGGAATCAGCTCTCTTGCTTGGACCACAGGAGAGGAGCCACCTGCTGCACGGAGACCCCTGGAGCTTGGAGAGGGATGTCAGCACTAGGGACCGCCCACAGATCCTGTGCAGGGGCATCAAAACAGCCCTGCTCTTTGAAAGACTCACCCAGGAGCAGTGCACACAGGGTCCTCATAGTTACCCTGGAGCATACAAGTTATAGGCTGAGTGCATAAATAAGTTCTAGATAGTTTATTAGTTTGTGTATCAATGTATTTATTTATTGGTTCCTTATTCATCATGGGTGATTTGTATGCATTCTCCTGGTGTGAGGCATATCAGGCGTGTGAGGGTTAATGCTAAGCATTAACCCTTAAGCCACTATCACTGGGTATGTTTGTGTAACATTGATTTTATTGTATTCATTATATATTATCTTGTAAATAATTAAATTATGTGAATAGTTTTATAACAGTCTTTAAAACTGTTTGATTGTTAGGGGAGGCTCTCCGCCTGAGGACCCTACACCAGCTACCCAGGTTGCTGAGCAGGGCCACAAGCTACTGGGTACCCCAGATCCCAGTATTCAGGTGTGGGCACAGGTAGCATTATGCCCAGGGTTACATAAGTGTGATACCCCCATGTTAGTGTTTGTTTTGAAAACAGTCTTTTAGAGATCTCTCCAAACCCTGTTTGTCCACAAAATTTAAATGAATGTTCACGTGGTAGGACTGGGCTCCAGCAAAGACCATCCTTATTAGGTCAGAGTGGGCGGTGAATACCTGGCCCCACTAATGTCACCTACACTCTTGCTGAAGGCTTCAAGAAAGGCTGTGTAAGAATTCTCAAAGGTCTGTTTTCCTGGTATGAAAACTTGCCAAAAGACCCCTGAATTGATATTCGAATACTCAGCCCCTGAGAAGAGAGCTTGCTGTGCTGATACTGCACAGCCAAGAGACTCCTGCGTACACTTCTCAGCATGCTCCATGGGCTCCCAGAGTTGGCTCCCAGAGTTGGCCTGGAGACAGATGGCAGCAGTACACATAGATTTCATAGATTTTAGGGTCAGAAGGGACAAATTAGATCATCAAGTCCATCCCCCTGCCCTGGGTAGGAAAGAGTGCTGGGGTCAAAGGACCCCAGACAGGTGTTTGTCCAGTCTCTTCTTAAATACCTCCAAGGAAGGGGACAGTACCCTCCCTTGGAAGCATATTCCATATTTTGGCAACACTCACTGTGAAGAATTTTTTCCTGATGCCCAATCTAAATTTGCTCTACTTCAGCTTGTGGTCATTGTTTCTAGTTACCCTGATGGGCACCCTGGTAAACATCATATCCCCTATTTCCTGCTGCCACCCCCAATGAGTTTGTAGATGGCCACAAGGTGACCTCTCAGCCTTCTCTTGTGGAGGCTGAAGAGATTCAGGTCCCTTAATCGATCCTTATAGGGTTTTTCCTGTAGGCCTTTAACCAGATGGATGGCCCTCCTCTGAACCCTTTCCAGGTTATCTACATCCCTCTTGAACTGTGGTGCCCAAAACTGGACACAGTACTCCAACTGCGTCTTGACAATGCCACATGGAGGGGAAGTATCACCTCCTTAGACCTGTTTGCACCTGCTTATGCAAGAAAGAGTGCTGTTAGCTTTACTTATTGCTTCATCACATTGGTGACTCATGTTCATTTTGGAGTAAACTACGACTCTGAGATCTCTCTCCACTGTTGTGCTACTTAGAGTGGTATCTCCCAGGCTATAGCTGTGTTGATGATTCTTCCTTCCTAGGTGCAACACATGGCAGTTGTCTTTGTTAAACTGCATCTGCCCACTTCCCCAGCCTGTTCAAATCCACCTGGATTTGCTTCCTGTTCTCTAGTTTGTTTACCTCCTCCCATAGTTTGGTGTCATCTGCAAACCTGGACAGAGTGCTTTCTACTCCCTCATCTAAGTCACTGTTGAAGATATTGAACAGTACCAGTGCCAGGACAGAGACTTGGGGGACTCCACTGCCCACATTTCTCCAGGACTGCTCCGATTGGTTGACCCAGACTGCTCAGGATCAGCTTGCATCTCTCTTCAGCACAATGTAGGAATTGTGAAGGGGGCATGTTCTGCTCCCTGTTTAGCTGGAGAAGTCAAGTTCAGCCAAAGCTATGCACTGTCTCCACAGGAAATGAGGCAGGAGCACAGCACCCGGTGAGGGAAAGTGTACAGACATTCTCTGCCCCAGCAAGAGCTCTGCTGGATCATTTTCTCCCAGAGCAGCCACTTTTGCTCCAGGAGAATAATCCTGAGTGTTTGTACACTCATGGTTTCTATTGGGAGACCAGTGACTCTCTCAGTAGAAACTGAACGTCTATATGTCACCGAAGTCAGGATTTCTCCTGTAATGTTTAACATGAGCTTTAATACTTGAAAGATTGTGAATGCCTGCTTGTTTTCTTTTCCACTAAAAAGATGTCACATTACCTGTCTTATCAAGCATCAGATAAGGGATCTAATATGCCACGGTAAAAAAAGATATGGCCACATATTCATTGATTTTATTGAAAGGCATGGATTTTGAATGAATGGATCATGTGTTTGATAACTGTCTATTTAGGGCAGTATATCACTAAATATCTAACATTTCAAATATTTTGGCAACAGCTTTTCATATTTTTAGTGCTGTATATATTATAGAGAATTAACAAAGTCTAGAGCAATGGTTTTCAACCTCATTAGACTCAACCTCCCCTCAAAAAATGTCAGCTTTTAATTTTCTCTCTCTTTTGACTACAGAAAATAATAGAGCAATTATTCTGTTGCAAAGAATTCAGAATGTCCCCAGTGGGTCAGAAGTTGTTAAAGACAACCAATTTTTAATACTCTGGATTCCTATTTGAAATATCTTGTTTCATCTTGCAAATCATATTTTCATTCTTACCCCACAGCACCCTTGATTTCAAGTACCCAAGGGTGCCATAGACCCCTGGTTAAGAATCACTGGTCTAAAGGGCAAGATCAACACCTTAGAAAGTTAAAAGAGCTACACCAGTTTATAACACTTGAAAACCAAGCTGATCATTTAGTGCATGGAAATTAGAAAGGACTATGGGGTTTTTTTCTTTGTTTTTTCTTTTAATGGTAAAATACTACATGAGAGAGAAGCACAGCTGTCAGGTGTGACTTTCCATGTGTAACTTCAAAGGATAATAGCCTCCCATAAAAGCTTGCATGTTGTTTCAAACTCTCCAATGGCAGGAGCTTCCTGTCAAAAATGAATATTTTATACATTCTGCTGCTGCCACAAATAACCCTAACATTTCTGGATAAATTCAAATCATGTATTCATTATCATAGATTTAGAGATTTTAAAATCAGAAGGGAGTGTTATGATTATATACCTCACCTTAACCTATGTGATAGAATTTTACCCAGTAATTTCCTCATCATACACCCTAACTTCTGGTTGAAATAAAATTAATTATCCTGATAAATAAAGCTAATCTTCATTTAAAGCAGTGGTTCTCAACCTTTTTAAACTCAAAGCACCCTTTGTTAGATTCAAGGCACACCTTGCAAAATTCCAGCTTAGTGTTCACTCATTTTTTGACTACAGAGAAACAATAGAACATTTCTTTCATTGCAAGGAACTTGGACAGACTAAAACAGGTCACCATTCTCTTAACACTATGGATTCCTAGTTGATATCTTTGGATTCATTTTGTGAATCAAGTTTGCACCTACCAATGTCAATATTATGTGGAACCTGCAACTACCTTTAAAGGATCTCAAGGCACACTTTGGGAATCACTTACTTAAAGACTTCAGCAATGGAGAATTGACTTCTATTCAAAAATTGTTCTAGTGTGTAACTACATGCACCCTTAAAATATCACTGTACTTCCTAGTTGTATAGCATCACTCCATATTATGGATACTTAAAATTATCAATAATTTTGTATTATAAATTATGTACATAAATTCTTTCCAGAAATAAATGATTTTACTTCATTTGTGTCTAAAGATCATAGGTTTTATTTATCTTGGACAGAAAATGTAAGGTTAGCCAGGCTAAATACAGAAGGTTTTAATAGACTCTCTCTCAGACAATGGAATACAAATTGGCTAAATCAGATAAATAGCTTGAAAATAAGCTAGATAAAGACAAACTGATGTTGTAATACTTTGACAGTGGATTGGAACTTACCTTTTTGTTTTCTCTGGCTAAGGACAGAAGTTACACATAAACCAGTTTAAGTGATTGGAAACCAGCTTAAACCTGTAACAGAACACAAGTTCAGTGAACGTAAACCGGTTTCAAAATGGCTGAACCTGGTTTAAGATAAACCTGGACTGATCTAGTATCAGATTTAACAGATTTAGGTTAAACTGGTTTATGGAACTTCTGATCCCCTCCTGTCTCAACTTCCCCACCCGACTCCGGGTACCTCGTAGCCCCCAGCATCCCAGGATGCTTTGCAACCCTAGGTTGTGCTGTCTTCTCCAGTGCAGCACTGCCTGCCTGGCTCCCAGCTGTCATAGAGCTGAGGCAGTAAAGCCTCTGTTCTCTGTTCTTTAGCCTGCTTCCTGACTATGCCTGTTAACCTGGCAGGATGTGGGGGGTGGGGAACGGACCCCTCAGACCCCTCTAGCCTGGGTCTGCACAGCATAGGAGGAGGGAAAGCTTGCTTCTCTGAGAGGCAGAGGATGAAAGGGGCAGGAACACCCCTAAGCCCAGCACCAGCCCCCCCCACCCCAGCCAGCGTTTGCATAGTATGGCAGGGAAAGGGTTTTTTATCCCTTTGCAGCCTGGGATTGCCCCAGCCCTGCCCCTTCAGCAGGTGCCCACCTCTCTGAAAGGCAGGGGGCCAGAGAGGGAATGAACCTGCAGGCCTAGCACCAGCGCCTCCATCAGGGGTTTCATAGTTTCATAGTTTCTAGGGTCGGAAGGGACCTGAGCAGATCATCTAGTCTGACCCCCTGCCATGGCAGAAAGAGTACTGGGGTCAAATGACCCCAATAAGGTGGTCATCCAACCTCCTCTTAAAAACCCCCAGGGTGGGAGCCTGCACCACCTCACATGGAAGCTGGTTCCAGACCCTAGCCGCCCTGACCGTGAAGTAGCGCCTCCTGATGTCCAACTTAAACCTTCCCTCCGCCAGCTTGTGACCATTGTTCCTGGTCACTCCTTGCGGCGCTCGGGGGAACAGGGACTCCCCCAGCGCCTGCTGATCCCCCCTAACCAGTTTATAACAGGCCACAAGATCCCCCCTCAGCCTTCTCTTTTGAAGGCTGAACAGGTTCAGGTCCCGCAACCTTTCCTCATAGGACCTACCCTGCTGTCCCTTGATCATACGAGTGGCCCTCCTCTGGACCCTCTCGATGCTGTCCACATCCCTCTTAAAGTGCGGCGCCCAGAACTGGACGCAGTACTCCAGCTGCGGCCTGACCAGTGCCGCATAGAGGGGGAGGATCACCTCCTTGGACCTGCTCGAGATGCATCTGTGGATGCACGACAAGGTGCAGTTGGCCTTCCTAGCCGCCTCCCCACATTGCCGACTCATGTTCATCTTGGAGTCAATAATGACTCCCAGATCCTTTTCCACCTCCGTGCTGACAAGAGGGGAGTTCCCCAGCCTGTATGTATGGTGCCGATTGTTCCTCCCCAGGTGCATCACCTTACACTTGTCTGTGTTAAACCCCATCCTGTTCTCCTCCGCCCATCCTTGTAACCTGTCTAGGTCCAACTGTAGCCTGTTGCTCCCCTCTAATGTGCCCACATCCCCCCACATCTTAGTGTCATCAGCAAACTTGAACAGGGTGCTTTGCACCCCCTCGTCCAAATCACTGATGAAGATGTTGAACAGGGCGGGCCCAAGGACCGAGCCCTGTGGGACCCCACTTCCCACGTCCCCATGGAGGGAGACTTTTCCCCATCTGCACTGGGGGTGGGGGGCTGGTGTTGGGTCAGGGGGTACATTCCCCCCTTACCCCTTGCCTCTCAGAGAGGCCAGTGGTTGGTGAAGGGGTTGGGGGGAAAGCCCCCAAAGGAGTTCCCTGTAGATACCCCTGCTGGGGGGACCAGAGGTGCATTCCCCCTCACTCCCACCTTTCAGAGAAGCTGGCAGCTGGCAAGGGTAAGGGACTTTCCCAGCTGGCTTGCTGGGCTGCCAGCAATGGAAATGGTTTCCATGGGGGCTCCCCCCACCACACCATGCAGACCCTTGCTGGGGTGGCTGGTGCCAGGCCAGGGATGTGTTCTCCCCCACCATCATAGAGGCAGGTGGCTGATGAGGGGGCAGGGCTAGGAAGAGATTGTCTGCTGCCTCTCCCACTCCCTGAGGCTGACAGCAGGGGGTGGCGTGTGTGTCCAGCAGCCAATCAGGCCTGGGCTGCAGATTGGCTGGGTTTGGCAGCCTTTGGGAGTGTCTGGCATGATAGGAATTGCATGCGAGTGTGCCCAGGCTCCTGGCCTGGACCAGTGCAGGCTTCTGCCTGATTTGGCACTGGAACACTGAACATCAGTTCAGTTCATTATCATCCAATCTACGCAGCTTAGAAAAACTGTGAAGACTGAATTGATTCCTCCTCAAGCTTTTTGAACCTCTCTGCTTAACCGCTCAGAGATCAAAATTAGACTTTAGAATCCAAACACCTTCAAATTTCATATCCAGATAGTTTACACTTCTGAGGTTGTTATTTGGAATAAAACCTGATACTGAAAGTTCTTGTTTTCAGTTCCAATTTGGAAATGGTTGAAATCCCGTAAGAACAGTTGCTCTAAATATTTCAGTCCAATATGGCATCTCTCATGGAAACAGCTGCTCTAAAAATATTTTCAGCCTTTAGAAGAATGAAATCTTATGAAATGGGAAAGAAGTACATCAGTGTATTATGTGGGGTCTCTCTAGTTTGGGACAAAAATCTGGAAGAACAGTTTTGTGGAAGAAAATATAACTAAGTTAGGTCTGATTTCCATAAAACATTGTATAAAACATAGCCCTTAGTATAAATACATTGTGTTTGAAGTCAGAAGCTATTTTTGATCCATAATTAGATTGTCACTCTCTCCTCTTTCTATTGCAAGATTGTAAAAATGTTGGATGCCCTCTTGTGGTGAAAATAACATCTAGACATTCTCAGGGAGCTCATGCAAAAGCCACGTAGTAGATCTACGTGCAACTTCCCCATTTAGCATGAAAGAAGGTGAAATTTACTGGTTCCAGGCTGAAGCTGGAATATGAACACAGCTGGAGTAGGCCATAAACAAAATAGAAGGGAAATTTTTAGCTCTGTATGCAGAAGACATAATTGTTTAGAAATGAAGGGTCACTTCTTTAGTTTGGCTTTGACTTTAACCAAGATGAAACATTATTTATAGCCCTGGACTGATTGAACAACCCATGAAGTTGTAAAAGACAACCAACTTGTAGCACACTTCCCTGGAAGAGCTATGCAGTAAAACTCTATTTTAAAAAAACTCTATACATCATATAAAGAGGGTCATTGTGTCACATTTTAGACTAACTTACTTTCTCTGTTCATACAAGTGCGTGTGCATACACGTCTTTCTGTTTTGGCTAAATATGACCTAAAGAAAAAAAACCTACCCTAAATAATTAATGTTTTAGAAATAACTCATTTGGAGATCTCACCTGGAAGATTGTGGTATGGACTCCAATGATAATAAAACATTCATATGTAAAATTGATTAAATATTTCAATATGATATCATGTCTTCATTTTTCTACTTTAATTACCTGCTTAAATACATGTGAAAAGCATTCTGTTTGTCTATTCAGTGCTAAGGAATAAGCATCAAATGCAGAAATGGAGCCAGGATTTTGCAAAGGGGAGTGATTGGCATTGCAGGAGTGGCTGTACACCTGCACCCAGCCTCTCACCCCTCACCAGTGTGGAAAGCTATGCCATGGAAGAAGCAGTGAAGGAATTTTCTTTTAAGACCCCAAATCAGATAAGAATTCTCCCTGTTTCTTCTTCCTGTTTTGAAGCATGTCCCCTCATCCCCCTTTTCTCCCCCTCCTACAGCTGCCACTGTCCTCACTGTCCCAAGGTGGAGGAGATTTCCTGTCCTACTCCACCTGGGATTCATAGGGGCTAGACTCAACTCGAGAAGGCAGTAGCAGCACCAGTAGGAAGGTTCACCCTTCCTGTGCCTACTCCCACGCTGGCCAGGAACACTCCGGGTGACTAGCCAAGGAAAGGGAATATGCCTATGTACTACTGCCACTGCTGCTGCTCTCCTGAGCCAAGCCTAGCCCCTGTGCAGCCCAGGTGGAGCAAAACAAGAGCTCCCATCACCCTCAGGGTAACATCTCCATGGGGAGGAGGTGGAGAGGGCATGGGAAGGAAAGAGGAGGGAATGTGCCTTTGAGCACAGAGGGGAAAGGATGGGGGAATTCTTACCTTCTTCAGAGCCTTAAAAATGTCCCTGGCAGCTGCTCCTGCCATGTGGTCAGATAGGGGTGTGTGGCTGTGCTACCACACTTCCTCTGGATCCACTCCTGATCAGATGTGGTGAGTTCTATTAGATTTCTCTAATGAGAGATTCCTCAGAAGTGAACTGAAGACCATTATTTGAAATTACTTTTTGTGATAACTTATATGAGGCAAATATAACTTACAACGCCTTGATAATCTTAGCATGAAGAAGTTGTACTTATGTGAACCATTCCTGGCTACCTGGAACAAGCATCAACATTAATTTCATTTATTTGTTTATTCTTTTCTGCAGTTGGTTCTGATCTGCTACCAGCCTGCTTCTTCGGGGAATACAGAATGGCTCCTGGCTTGTTTTGATGACTGCTACATAATTCACATTGACTAACATATGGTTAGTCTTTTCTTCCCACAGAAGATTTAATGGGTCACCTTCATGAACATATTAATATTACATTGTTGCATTACATGGTCTTTCCTATAATTATCTTGACACCTATGTTCTTAATGATTCACTATTCCCAGCGAAGCAGTCTGACATCAAAGTCAAGAATAGCTCTCATATACTATAAGATTTGGTAAGATGTCTCAAACAAGATGTCTTTGAGCTTTAACTGACATTCCTTTTGTATCCGTGGTGATTTAGGGTTAGATCCAATGAAAGACTTGGGTGTCTAAAAATGAGATACTGGAGCACCTTACTTACAGACACATGGCCTCTAGAGTAGAATCTATAACCTTCTCTTAGACACTTAGAGCATGTCCCAATGACTGCGATGTGCAGGGGCATGCCAGACAAATAGAAGCAGCACCTATTTGTGCCAGTGCTATTTGTCACCAGCCATGCCCCCGAATGTGCACTTTGGTGTGTAGCAAAATGACCTGGATGGGGTAGGGGAGACTGGAGCCAGTACCTGTGCTGGCCCCACAGCCTTACCTGTGGTCCTGTGGTCCTGGGGGCCTCCCAGGGCAGCAGCAGTGCCAAGTCAGGCTCTCAGAGCCTGGCCAGCAGCCAGAGCATGGCTCTAGCCGGCCAGGTTCTGATTTCTGGCAGCGTAAACTGCTCCCACGTGACCTATGCTGCTTTTTTTTTTTTTTTTTTTTTTTTTTTTTTTTG
>NW_017729033.1:33011179-33061683 GCF_001723915.1 Gavialis gangeticus | reverse complement strand
TTTTTTTTTTTTTTTTTTTTTTTTTTTTTTTAGCAGTGAGGGGTTTTTTTTATGTCAGGATCTCCCAGTGTCAAAAAAACCACCACACTGCTAATTGGCAGCATGGCAGTTTGAGTACACATGTGGCACAAGCGGTTTAAGGTGCCACAAACTGCACGTGCATGTTCGTCAGGATGCACCCTTAGGCTTCTGAGGCCTACACAGAACTAGATCCACTTTCTCCCCTCCCAGGAGAATGCACTCACACCAAGCTATCTCCCCTCCTGTTGAAGCCAGGCTGTTGAAGCAAAGAATCAACAAGCATTGGACTGAGGAAGGGAGCTTGACTCTGTAACTTAATGTTTAGGGCACTCACCTGATAAGGGAATCCTGAGTTGGGTCCCTGCTTCCAAGAGTGTTTCTGTATTTTATGTAATGGAGTGTTTAATATACAACATGCAATATTTAATATTATATAGTATTGTATAACTTTATATAATGTATAATAGTATGTATTATATATAAATTAATACTGTCATTGCAGTGGTAAGACACAGGAAATACCCTTGCACAATGTACAAAATGGCTTGAAAGGCAATTTTAGGGATTCCTTGGGTAAATGATTGTCCAGGAACAAAGGGGACTGGATTTGAGCAGCCTCTTTCAGTCAAATATTCTTCTACTGGCAACAATTAGTTCTGTCTGTTCTAAAGGAGTAGACTTTTTGACTTTTCTACATGCTGTGCTAAAGTATTCTGGGACCTTTTTTTTTTTCTTTCCCCTGGCCCATGTAACTAATCCTTTTTAATGTGTAAACAAAGAAAAGTGTGCATCTGTCTTTTGATTACTTTGCAAAGTAGGTCCCCTTCAGAGAGGATGGATACTGGAATGGATACCAAACAAAGCTTGAGGCCTTATAAAGCGTAGGCAGATGTCTCCTACTATCAACAATCTGAGATTTCAGTTTGAAATTAAATGTGTAAGGGCTGGTCCCTTCTTTGCTTTTGTCTTCATCACATGAGAAACAAAAGAAATAAGCATATTGTTACCATCTCAGAAATGATATCCCTATATATGAAAATCCTATGCTCTTGGGGATCTGTCTTTTACCTAAAAGACTGCTTAGTATCTATTTCATTCACAAACCTAGTTCAAAATAATCTTTAACTAGGAGTAAAGTAATGGACTCCAACTCTTTTAGTGAGAAGCCCTTTGAACCTTACCCTAGGGCAAGAAAGGCAGAGACTGAATAACAACTCAGAGGTAGAAAAATAATATCATGATTTCCCCTCCAACAGAACAGAACAAACTGTTCCTAAAGTCACTGATAATCTGCTTTTAGCAACCTCTGGAAGGGAACCTAATAACTGAATCTGTAAATTGCATAGCTTAATTTGGCCATTTCTATGGCTAATCATTTTCTAGCACAGTGTTTTCTATAGATATCACACTTTTATGCAGCTGACCTGTTTTGTTTTCTATGTTTTTACACATACTGTAGTTCGTGTTTGGGGAAATGGGATAAATAAAGTATGTTTCCTCCATTTAAGAATCCAGTGGTGAGCTCATTTTTTGTTAAGAGCTTGAAAATCTTGATTTAAACTTTAATCCAAACATTTTGTAAAATTAAGCAGATGGCTTCCGGCACTGTAGCATTATCTAACTAAAATGAGTGCCAGCAACTCAAACACTTACATAGGCAGTGGAAATATTACTGAATTTAAATTATCAAAACAAGAAGCTCTCTGGAAAATTAATAAAGATTTTGCTAACAGAAATGGCATATACACACTTCAGGAAGGAAAAAACGTACTCTTTTCTAGGTGGGAGTCTGAAAACGTGTAGTTGTAATGGTTCAGCATTCACACCTAAAATAAAAAGTGGCTTTTTTTCCTCAAGTGGACTGTTCCCAGTACATGCTGGTAGTGACATACCAAGGCAAACAGAAAGATATTGGTCAGTTGTAAAATATGTTGTTTAGGACAAATTTAGTCCCTTTGCATGACTACTGGATTCATTTCTGAATAAAGTCAGGAAATGGAGTATGGTCCCTAAACCCCTGTGCCTAGCTTCATAGGAACTGCTTGAAATGAAGCTTCCAATATGGTTAAAATACGAGAATTCATATTCTCCTCCAAGGGAAGAGAAGGAAGGACATAGCCATCCTTTTGCCCCAGAGCCATATAAAAGGATTTCAAGACTCTTTCTATTATTCCCAACACAAGAAGGGAACATGAGAAGAAATGGGCCTTGGAAACATATCCCTGAAGCACAGTCCTTCCCAGGGCTGGTCCGACAATGGCCAAGTGTAAGCACTGCTTCTTGCTTAGGGCTCTGTCTAAAGACTCGGCCTAGCCCTTTGACAGTAAGACATGGAAGTATGGTTGTACTAAGCTGGTTCAGGACCAAGACCCATTTCATAAACTCAGTGATACTTTCCTAGGTTAGTTCCTTGGCTTGGACTAAGACAAATTTTTTTATGTATCCAACAATGAACTCACAAACTTTTCAGGTGTCTGTATCACTTGTAAATTCCTCAGTGTCAAGCATGCACCAGTCCTAATCTGATCCACAGAATAAGAAGGGATAAGAAGGTTAAACTGATGGCTGTATTTGACTTTTTATTCTGTTTTTCAATGTTCAGTAAACCAATTTACATTTAGTGCATTTGTTTATTTTGCATAGTCATTTAATTCATTTTACTTTAATAAATGGACCTACAAATTCTTTGCAGACTGTTCATTATAGGAACTCCTTAGAGTATTTGATCGTCGGTTGCATGATTGGTCACCTAAATAGTGTAGTTTATTCCCTGATTGCTTATTTCATAGAAGAAAAGTTAGCCAATGTCTGAAGGGATTATTAAAGTGTTTAATTTTTCATAGAAAGATGGACAATGCAGGAGAGGCAAGCTAGGAAGTTATAGAAGTTTTCAAATATTTTCCAGTCCTCTTTGCTTAAGACTCTCAGAATCTCAGATTTAAAAGATTGGTTACAGAGACATACAATATAACAGATTTACTAGCTATCTTGCAGACAGAGGATCTATTTCTACTCTTATTTATGACACTACAAGTGTATTACATCAACAGAATTTCTCCTGGTTTATACCAGTGTGATGTAGGTGGAATTTCAGGCTCTCTCTGTGCAATCTTCTCTTGTCCCATTCACATCAAGTATTTTGCATACCCAGTGTGCCAAGTAGAAATTCTGGTATCTAATGTCCATGTTCACTTGCTGCCAATAGCAGAGGCAGGGTTGCTAACCTAAGAAATTACCTTTACTCATAATCTATACATTTCTTACTGATGCAGAACGTTTTTTTACTGACATATATTTTTACTTTCAGTAAAATAAATTCTTAGGTTGGCAGCCCTGTCTGATGGCAGCAGTGGCTTTACATCCTGTTGCCCCCACCATAGGAGACCACTACTCACCCCACACTCTGACACCCCCGAGTACACCCCACATGCTGCTTCCTCACCCAGTCAGATCTTGTTGGCCCTGCTCCTCCTGTCCTACCATGGACCCCCACCTACTGAATCTTCCCTCCCAGCCCACACCTCTGTCCTGGCCGCATGGCCTCACTCCCTGTAGCTTTAATGTGAGTGGCTGTTAGGGGCACTCAATAAACATAGGGACCAGTTGCAACATCCTGCTAGGTGGGGATGAGATCTACCAAGCTCCTATGAGGCAAAGCCCTGATAAGAACTCTGTGAAGGGTGCTGTGCTCCACCCAGCAGCAGGCGGTGCTGCTGAGCTCCATCTCCTTTTCAGGACCATTTTACAGAATAGAAACTATTTTTTTTACAGATTTTTTATGAACTTTTTATGGAGTGTCCATAAATTTGCAGACAGTTGACAACCATGAGCACACATAATAGCCCTTTTTTCTCCTAACCAATTGTCTAAAGTCAAAACATTTGACTAAGATGAGCCCAAAATTTCCCAACTCCTAGTGCTCTTTTCTGAGATCTATGTTGGGATGTCATGCACACAAGTAGTACTGCAAGGATTCACAATGGATAGGCCATATATCTTCATATTCCTTACACTAATGGGCAAATTGTCCTTGCATCATCTACATGTGTTCTTAGTACTGTTACTAGCTTGGGTGGCATCTATGGAAATTAATATCAATGACCTGCTATATTTTACACCTTAAAGAAATGTGAATTCTTAAACTCAGGAAACTAAGAATGATAAAGCATGATGGGACTCTTTGTTACAAGGACACTAAGCATCTAATTAGAAGTTAGAACAAGCTAATAACTAACTTCAAGGCTTCATCCTTCTGTGCCACATACTT
The DNA here is from genome assembly GCF_001723915.1 of Gavialis gangeticus. Classification (NCBI taxonomy): domain Eukaryota; kingdom Metazoa; phylum Chordata; order Crocodylia; family Gavialidae; genus Gavialis; species Gavialis gangeticus. The sequence continues at coordinate 33,057,395 of NW_017729033.1, read as the reverse complement.
GCACCACAGTGCTGCATTTAAGTACTTAATTGTCATACTTAAATGGTTCTCCTGTTGGAAGGAATATAGAGGTGGATGTCATTGGAAGATAAGCCTTGGACACTGTTGTAAAAATGACCCTGATTTTGAACATTAAAGAACTTAGGAGAATGACTACAAATCAGATATTATGCTGACATTACTTCAAAGCTTCTTTTTCTACTCCTCAGTCACTCAGCCAGCCGTACTCCTCTCTGACTACCCCACATGGGTTTTTTCACTTCAACAGATGTTTCCCTTTTGAGCATTTCCTATTTAATACATTTCAAGACTGAAGTCTCAAGCTGCTTGCTCACCTCACTCTACTTCAACACATCAGTGAGACAGAGAGAGAAAAATAGCTCAGCAGATGTTTTAGGAGAGATGTTAGGCGAAAAGTGCGAGCCACTAATGTGGATTTTATTTTTGTGTGTGGCAGCATTAACAGATGCTCAGGGAGACTAATAATGGCTGCTATAATTTTCCATGGAAACTGATAGCAAGTTTGAATAAAAAAGGTGCTTTGAAAAGCTCATATACAGTATTATGATTTATTATATACTGTGGAAGTCAACGGAGTTTCACCAGGGATGCATTTATTATAGTTCTGACAAATTAAAGTGACAGGCTCTGCCCCAAGGACTTCAGCAGATTGTGGCTTTCCCTGCTTGTAAGTGTATAAAGGACTTGAAAGGAAAAGCACATATTCACATCGCACTTTCCAAGGGGCCAGTTAGTCACAGAGCCCAGATCCTCTGTTGTGTCTTTTACCTTTCATAAAACAACAGGAATAAAAAACCTGCACAATTTAGTCCCAAATGTTGTTTACCAACTAGATACAAACAGGCCTTTCTACACACATGTACACCCATCTATTTAGACTAGTTCCTGGAAGCTTCTGAAACACAGAAGGCAGAGAGCACCTCTAGAGGGCACACAAACTATTTAAAGGGATACTGCCCTATTTCTATAAACTACACTTTCTCCCACATAAAGAATAATTCCTGCTAGTACACTTTGGAATGTAAAAACCAAAGGAGTCAGGAAAATTGCAAAGATAGGACTGGGCTTATGGGATTTATAGTTTCATTTTCCTCTGCAACGCCAGTTGTTATAAAGTATAACCCACTCTGCAGTGTGGTGACTTAGAACAGCGTTACCCAACCGGTGTGTCACAGCACACTGGTGTGCCATTGGACACGTCCAGGTGTGCCGTGGAATCTTGGGGGGGGAGTGGGAAGGAGCTTTGCTACAGTCAGTGGCGCCACCGCCAACCCATGCCACCACTGTGCCTTGGCCAAGCCCGCATGGTTACCCTCCCCCACCTTTCTGTGCCCATTCTATGTTTGGCCGCTCACCACCCCCCACCCCTGCATTTGACAACTCTCCACTCACTCCCCCTTGCTCTGCATTCAACTGGTGTGCTGTGGGATGGAAAAGACCAGGTAAGTGTGCCATGGGATAGAAAAGGTTGGGAAACACTGACTTAGAATGATAATTGCCTTTCACTTGCAGTGATAATTGGAAGACCATAATTTCAAGTCCATGCCCTCCACTAAGGGGCTGTAACTTAAGGCCACTTTTCAGTTCTACCTGACACAACAATAGATAGCAGAGACTGGGGTAGGGAATATGGATAAACAGGTCAGTGCCTATGAGATATACTCGTTATATAGACCAGTGATGCTCAACCAAGGTGCCATAGCACCCTGGGGTGCTTTCAGATCCTTTCAAGGGTACCATGGGTCACCAGGCAATGTTAGCACTCTTAGAAGTATGAACACGATTCACAAGATAAACCCAAACATTTCACATAGGAACCCATAGCATTAAAAACATTCTGACTGTTGTGGACTTTCTGAATTCTCTGCAACAGAAGAACTGTTCTCATATTTTTGTAGTCAAAAAACAAGTAAAAAGTAAAAGCAGGCATTTTCCAAGGCATGCCTCAAGCTGAACAAGAGGTGCCTTGAGTCGAAAAGGTTGAGAACCACTGATATAAACATCCTCATACATCTTCTTGGAAGACTTCTGTCTCTAAACTGGGGGCAAGCATGGTTGTTTGTATCACAAGGCAGCACTAGATGGGCTAATGGGAAGGAATGAGCAGTAAGAAGGGATTTGCAAGAGGGAAAGAAAGCTGTTAGGAGCACAGGGTGGTCAGGAAGTATATTCCAGCCAGCACATGGCTGGATAGTGTAGTATTATAACAAATAAGTGTTATGATACCACCTAGAGGTCATATTTAAGTCTGGGACCCAATAGTTTAGACATTTAATATACTCTCATAGAAACACATAGGGAAGTAAGTCCTTTGGCCAAGGTCACACATGAATTTAAAGGGTCTGAAAAAACTGAACCCATTGTTTCCTCAAAATAAGAGAAAGGCATGGGGGATGGAGGCTGTGTGATATTTTTTATTGGACCAACTGTGTAATTGGGAGAGATATTGGAAATCTCACCCAATGAGACAGTTGCTCCAAGAACACAAACAAAAGGTCTTTGCTTGTCTTACATTTCCTTGACCATTATGGCTACAGCAACATTACAACCCTACCTAAAAATACACACACACATTTACTAAGTCACAATCCATTGCTTTAACCACTGTAACATCTTGCCCAACAGTAAAATGACTTTTATTTTACTGTAGGCTCCTTGGACCTTCATCATTGTCATAGTAAAGGGAATGGTCAAGTTCCCATTGATTTCACTAGGAGGATTATACCCTTTAATAATAATAAACTAAGAAACTTTATGGTATCAGCATATTTTTTTAAGTGTTAGTGGAAACCACTCACATACAATAGTGTGAAAAAAATGTTCATCATATGGTAAAAGCAGCATATGCCAGATTGTGCAACAGGTTTTATTTCTTTTTTGAAGTATCACAATATGCTTTGTCTTTTCCATAGAGAGAGAAGTAAGAAGCCAAGAGAGAAAGGAGAGGAGTAGAAACTCACAAAACACATCGGAAATACATATTTTAAGATGTACAATATTGCAACAACATTAAAATATTTTGGGGTGTTTCTACTAAATCTTGGGACCCCAGAATCTGACCCCAGAACCTCAGTTATGTAGAATATAAGTAAAGCTTCCCATAGGAAGAAAGCAGAATTGGACAACTAGAAAAAATCAGCAATGTTAATAAGTAAGATTTTGTGCTCAAGTAAAAAAACTGGAACTTTATCTTTTTAAGCACCCTGCATAGGTGCCATATCAACATAAGCAAAAAACTTAGGGAAAATAAATGAAGAATGGGGAAACATATATCATTTCTTTCCACAAACAGCCCCAGAAGGAAACTTTCTATTCATTCCCAGCATCCATTAGACAGATTAATAGATTAGGATGTCATTACAGGTTTCAGACAGGCACACTATTGTGGGATTTAATTAATTTTCCACATTCGCTGCTTTTTTCAATAAATATTATTTGGAGGAATATTGTACTTATCTTTTTTATGCAAGTGTTTTTCGATGGCCACAGCTCTCGTTGGGCAATTGCATTTAAATAATTATCAAAGAAGTATTAATAGTCACAATTTCCTTGTATATATTTCATAGAATCATAGAAAATTAGGGTTGGAAGGGACCTCAGGAGGTTATCTAGTCCAACCCCACGCTCAAAGCAGGACTGTCTCCAACTAGATCATTCCAGCCAAGGCTCTCTCAAGCCAGGCCTTAAAAACCTAGGTAACCAGTTCCAATATTTCACCACCCTCGTACTGAGATTTTTTTTTTACCTAAAATCCAACATAAACCTCCCTTGCTGCAACTTGAGACCATTGCTCCTTGTTCTGTCAAGCAGAACTGGACAGAACATTTTTTCTCCTGTTAAAAATTTCAATAAAAAACAAACAAATGCAAATGGTTTGCATTTTAACATCTGAAGGTATATTTAAATTACTATGTAAGAATTTTAATCCTTGCAACCTGGTGAAAGGTTATCATTTCTATGGGCGTGTCTACACTTCACTGTAGGATGACATTGCTATGGTGCCATGCTTTAGTACTTCCTTTTGGAAGTAATAAAGCATGGCACAGTATGGGTGGGTACTGCATTGTGCATGTGGCACATGGGTAGATTTTACCACTATGTCTCCATAGGTGTGCACGAAACCTAGGGAGTGCACCACTACAGAGATATAGCTGGCAATCACATGTAGACACACTGCTGTAGCATGCCATACAGTGATGTAGCGCATCACTATATTGCTGTAGGCAACATGTAGACATGCCCTATATACCCATAAACTATTAAAATTGTTACACCTTAAAGATGATAACATTTCAAGTTCAAGTTACTTAAATACTTAGAGGTATTATTTTCCTATTCATTGACATAGCTTTAATTGTTTTTCATGGGGTGCTAATCCTAGTGGCAATAGGCACAGTTTGAAGAAGTCAACACAGAACTTTTTATACTGTCCATCCCATTCACATTCCTTCATGGTGCACTATTTAATCTCATACTCTTGTGATCTTTTTGTTCCATGAAAAAAAAAAAGAAAGAAAATGAGTGCCAAGTTTTTACTTCAAGAAAAATAATGGTATTCATATTTTCAGACATTACTTCTTGAATTTTCATAGGAGCTATAACTTATCCAGGAAAATATGCTTTTAGTACTAATTCATTCATTAAAACTGCATTAAAGAAACTAGACTTGAACTCACAAAAGTCATGGAATACTTAATGAGGGGTAAAATTTACAGAGTCTTAGATTAGTCAACCTCGTTAGACTCAAGGCACACCTCAGAAAATGCCAGGTCTTAGTTTTCATTCAATTTTTTTACTTCAGAAAAATAATAGGGCAATTCTTTTATTTTTCTTTTCTTTTACCTCAGAAAAAACCTTGACAAATCAGAACCTGGCCAGGTTTTTAACACTATAGATTCTTATTTGAATTCTCTGGGTTTAGTGTGAGCATGTCTACATGTGCATTTAGGTGCACTTAGATTTAATGCACATTAACTTAATGTGTATTAAGGCAATTAAGGACTAAAGTTAGTCTCAAGTCAGACCATACACAGCGTTAAAGCATCTTAACACATCTACACGTGTATTAATGTATTTTAGCTATTCACACCTAAATTTGATACCTGCTTTTGCAGGTATCAAATTAGGCATGAATAGGCTAAAATCACCGTTTTTAAGGTGCATTTAGAACATGCACATGTAGACATGTGCCCTTAATATACTTTAAATCTGGCTAATTAGACACACCCTTTGTGAATCACATTTGCACCCCTAACAGTGTTAATGCTATGTGGCACCCTGAGGTACCCTTGAGATGATCTCAAGGCACCCCATGGTGCTGAGGCACCCTGTATGAGAATCACTGCCTTAGACAGTGAAGCTATTGTTACCATTGAAACTATAAGTTCACCTAGAATATAGATATGGCATCTGAATTGGATACGAAATAATATTAAATTATTATACCAATGTTACTGGGCTTAGTTCATAAAATTTCCTGTCTTTGTTATATATTTTAAGCACCATAAAAAGGATTATAGGTGCAAATAAGGAAAATAAACTATTCAACTTTTTAACATAAACTTGCTTGGATTTTGTAATTACTTTGAGTTTGGTACTCTGCAGTGTATATGGAAATAAGCTTGTTAATAGTTAAATTTGTTTCTTTTCCTACTTTCTTTTTCATATTGTATATTCTCCTTGCTTTGCTTTGCTTTGCTTTGCTTTGCTTTGCTTTGCAGTAAAGGACCATTAGTGTAAACATTTGTTCCCTCTGTTCTGAATGACAAATAGGAATAAGATGGTCTGTGACAAGGCGCTTGAAGCACCTGTCACTTTAATAGGAAAGGCTGCAGGTAGCCAGGGGGACCGATTAGAGAGTCATCTGACTACAAGGGGGCCAGGCTTGAACCATATAAGACCAGGGCCTGAGCTAGTCAATCCGAGAGCCACGGGGAAGGGAGCTTCTAGCAGCAGGGCTCCAGCAGAGCTCCTGGGTCAACATTAGAGCTGGGGTAAGCAACTCTGCAAGCCTGGGAACAGGGGAATATTACCTGAGATAAAGAGGCCTTGTCATGCAGGTAGACAGCCATTATTTAGGTTTAGATCCATAAGGCGCATCCAGATGAGCATATGCATGCAGTACGTGGCACTACAGAACATCCGCACCACTGGACACCACACGCACTATACATGCAGACATTCCCTGCACTGCTAATTTGCAGTACAGGGCATTTTTTTTACATTGGAAGATCCCAGAGTCAAAAAACTCATGCCTAAAAAAAGCAGTGTAGTACATGTGGCAGCAGCTTGCACTGCCAGAAACCAGAACCTGGCCAGCCGAAGCCAAGCTCTGGCTGCTGGCAAGGCTCCCTGCTGCCAGATCACCATGGCTGCATCCCCCAGAGGTCTCCAGAACTCCAGATAAGGGCTCCCTTACCTACCCCACCTGGGACAGCATGCCGCATACCAGGGCGCACATGCACAGACATTCCCCTGGGATAAGTAGCAATGGCACATATTGTTCTGCTGATGTTTGTTCCTGGGGAAACACATGTTCCCGCTCATGGAAATGTGCCAAGAGAGGGTTTAGTGGTGCCTGCCAGAGGGCTTACTACTGGGAATATAGTTTTAACTGGAGCTCTGAGGAAGGAACTAAGGGGTGGAGGAGGTCCCAAGAGGCCCAGAAGGGGGTCAGAGGCCTGGAAGCAAGGTTGGAACCTGGGAATAGGGCAGAGTGTGGGACCAGAGGGCCCAGAGCCCATAGAGGGGTAGAGGATGGGGCCTTAGGGTCCAGAGGGCAGGGAGTGGGGCCAGAGGGCCTACAGGGCAGAGAGAGATGAGTGTCAGCAGGGCCACAGAGCCCAGAAGTCTATAGCCCAGGAGGGGTGAGCATTAGCAGAGCCAGAGAGCCCAAAGGTCTCACTGGCCCAGAAGTAGGGCCAGGGCCCAAAAGTGGGCTGAAGGCCAAGGAGGGCAACTGCCAGAGACTGGTGAGGCCAAGGGAGGCCAGGAGTCTTGCCTGGCCTAGAAGCAGGGCCAGGGCCCAGAGAGAGGGTCCAAAAACCAGGGGTCACAGCCAGAGACTGAGGTGGACAAGGAGCCCATGGCCCAAGAGGGGTGAGGACTTGGGATGGGTGCCTATAGCCCAGGAGGGGTTTGTCAAGAGGAAGGGGTATTTTCTGAGAGGAATGGGCATGGTTTAAAAGGGAGGTCAGTGCCACATAATTAGGTCTTAAGGCAATGACCACAAGCACCTCTGGACATGAGAGCAAGATCAGGCTTGGGAAGCCCTGGGACAACCTCCCTTTATCTAAAAGATAAATTCATGAAGGTGTGTCAGGTGAGTGAACGGGTGACTGCCCAAAGGAAGCCAGTTTGGCGAGGGCCAAGGGGCATTGTGGCTACCCCTGGCATAGAACCCTATTACACTGTCTCTCAAGCTGCCATTCAGTCTCCACTGCCTCTCTGAAGCTATCAGGAAGTCCTAATAGTGAACAAGATGGAGCCTGCCTTCTCAAGGGATGAGAAGCTCAACTCACCTTGTCCCTACCTTGTGCACTGCAGAGTCAGTGTTTTGCCAATGTCTAACAAAGGTCTGCTTTTCAGTATCAACTTCTAACTGATCACCACTGTGTAACATGATCCACTAAATGCAAAGAACTATTTAAATTGTCTCTTGTGAACTGATTGGGCCTTTTGTACAACTGGACCTGTGCAATGTGTGCCTTTTGTAGGTACCGTTCCCTGAATCATCCTTCCCCAAAGAAAGCAACAACAAAAATTTACATTCAACATGAGCATAAGCTTTCTTTCTCACATACCATATGCTCCCGTATAAGAGAGAGAGACCTCATTTTGGAAAGCAGACTATAGAAAAAAGGTGTGTGTGGGGGGTGTCCAGCTGGGGGGGGAGGGTTTCCAGAATCATGGCCAACTGTGTGACACAGTAAGTACTTCTGGAAGCATACAGTGTCCAGGAACAGTCGGAGTGAGGCAGCAGGAAATTTCTGGTGTAGCAGGACAGCACCTAGGCTAGGCCTAGCCTTGCAAGGACAATAGCAACCCTGTTGCTTCTCTGCCATAAATACTTATTTGTAAGTTCCTGTAAGATAAAGTATTGTTTCCACACAACAAGCCTCAGCAAGATACTACAGACTTCATGCGGCAGCTCAGTTGCCCTGGGCCAGCTCACTTACTCTTTTAGGCACAAGCTCAGCCAATAGGTTGAGGGAGAGTTAACAAAGGACTCTGCCCCTTCTGTTTGCTGGGGCCAGAGACAAGTAGTGGCCATTAGAGCTTTCTTCTATTCCTCCTCCTTTGCATTTCAGCTGAGACAAAGCAGCTTCCCTGCTTAAGACGAACACACCAGTTTTGGAGGGATGATTTGGAAGTGGGGAGAAGGTTTGTGTGGTACGTGAATAAATACATTAAAATAAAATTTCAAATACATATAAGCAAGCAATTAACTAATAATGTTCAATTAGTCTGTGAGGTACACTGTAGTGCCACATGTACATGCAAGTCTCCCTGGGGATATCAGCACAACTTGTCAGGCTATGGGAAATCCATTAGATTTGCTTCACATTACCCTGCTGTTAACCTGCTGTGTTTGTTGCCCATTGAAGACTTTTTTTAGGCCTTAGACTTCTAAGACAGACAGCACATTTACACCAGTGTAATTTAGATCATTAGGCTGTAATAAATTATGCCTGAATTCACAGCAGAGAAATGAGCAGCCATTCTGCTCACAGTAGGCACTATTACTTGGTAGAAAACGAGCAGATAACAGCCTGTTTGCACTGCATTACTGCCCCAGAATGGAAGTGGACAGATGTGACTTATCCTGGTATAGCTTTACCTCTGAATTTTCCTGAAGTAATCTTGGCTGGAGTTGAGTAAATTAGAGTTTAATTTTGGCTTTGTCATTGTTTACATCAAATTAAAGACAGGTTATACTGATGTAAATATATCTTGTTCAAGTTCCTCAGACAAGGTGGCCAACTCCTCAGTGCCCACTGTCACCTCCTTTCTTAAATTTTGAGATGCTGCCTATTCCTTTGTAATGTGTGTTTATTTGGGTGTCAACCCCATTAAATCAAAGGGCTACGTTTTGTTATACCACTCTTCCTCCTGACCATTATTTCCCTTTGCATCCTTGCACGTTCATCATCAGTCCCTTGATACAAGGTTAACAGTCTTCCAGTAAATAGGGAAATCACTGGTGACTCCATAGATGGCTGAGGAGGCTGATCCAAGATCTGTATGTTAGACTGCAGATGATTTTACCCAATATTATTTTTATGAAATGATAACCCCTGGGACTCCAAATCATATGCATTTGTTTTGCTTTGCTTCATCTGTCTCCTTATACGTCTGTTGGTCCCCGGAGACTGACAACAGTTTATAACAGTGCAGGCATTCTTTTCTTCATTTTTCTGTTGAACCAGATGTCAGCTGGTGACAACCCAGGCTTCACTGGAACCATTCAGTAATTTAACAGTGCTAAATGCTGATCAAAGTCTGACTGCAAACTTTTTCCAGAAGACTTTCTGTTATTTCAACACCATTTTCCACCAACCCAATTGACTAGGAAAAATGGGAACTAATTGACTATGTGTGTAAACCTGTACTTCACTGCAAACTGCTTAAATCCATGCTTACTAAGCTGTGGACAAATGCTGGACATTGCTTCAGGTATGTCATGTGTAGCTAAAATGGATTTGATATGCATGGTTAGTTAACCTCTTTTCACAGCAAAGTCTCATTTTAGTTAGACCAAAACAATCTAATCCAATAAATACTAGATTACTAATCATTGATACAGGATTTAACCCTGTCATGTTAACACAGAGCTTACATGTTCAATCACACACCCTCCTAGGAGTGCACTATCCTGTTTATAAGACCAAGGGCCTGACACATTTTAACCAAAGAATGAGTCCTAACCTCCCATGTACCCCCACTGTACTTGCACAATTTTAATCTGTTGCAAGTTAATATTCACACATACACTTAGGGTCAGATTCTGTTTCCCCTAGTAGGCATGTGAGTGGATTTAGGCACCTAAGTATGATTTTATATCACACATTTAAATCCCTGAAAATCTATGAATACATCTAGTATTGAAATATAGCAATATCTTACCTTTTAAGACTGAGCCACAAAAAAGCAGTGAGGAAGAGGAGCACCCTTCCTTTTAACTACTTTTAAATGTTTGCTTTCAGAACCTTCAGAAGACAAATTCTCCTTCAGATTTGTACCTGGTGTATTGTGCTTTAGTGCCACTGACATCAATGATTTTCACCAGCTGAGGATTTGGCCCTACCTTGTCTCAAGTGCAAAGCACTATGACTATGCTATAAAAAAAGAGATCCCAACTCCAGAAGAATGTAGTATTAGAAAGTATCTACAGAACAAGTGCCAACTCCAGTAGTAGTTTGTAAAGACTTCTTTGTAGACAACAGTAGTGGTGTTTGCTTACTATTCTGTTCCAGTCCCAGGCCATGTGTAGATGAAATGAGGGACATGTGTGCACAACACTTTAAAGCGGGTCAAATGCTTTTGTACCATTTGAATGGTGTTTGCACATGTCAGCAGTGTATTGCACAGTAATTCCAGCTGCTGTAGCAAATTTAGGGGTGTAATGCACCTTAAATGACTTGGGGCTGCCCGACAGCTGTGGAGTGAAGCACCAGGATCTGTGCAGCTCAGGGGCTCTCCAGGAAGCCCATGTAGGCAGCCTGGTAGCAGCCCGAGAAGGCAGGTTCCACCCAAGAAAAAAAGAGAGTGTCAATCTTTTTTTTTTTTTTTTCCTGGAGCCTATCTGCCTGCCTGAGCTGCGTGGGGGCCCCATGCTTCCCTCTGTGGCTACGGTGACCCCCAGGACCGCCTGAGCCCAGTGCCTGTGGGTGGATGCTGCTTGGCGGGGAACTGCTGCTGCCGCAGATGGAAGCACCAGTCCCCGCCATAGCCCAGGAACCACTCCTCCTGCCAGCAGCTTACCCTCCCCTCCCCATCACTGGAGAGGTAGGTTAAGTGAGTGTATGCATGACAAGGGGGTTTAAAAGGCCCTAAATTGAAGTGGTGTTTTTAAAAACTTCAATTTAGGGTCCCCATTTTGTCTACACACTCCCTCAGTCTCTCATCAGCCAGTAGAGGAAAAATAGTGTTTATCAAAGAAGTTATGGCAGCAGCTCATCTACCTGGTCCTAGTACCAACACAGACAAATTTTCTCCTGCCTTAGGATCAGTAGGTCAGAGCCATACATATGCCTGCCATTTGCGGTGCTGATAAAGCAATGCAGCTATAAACCAAGTTCAGCTGTGGAGCTAGCCTGGGTTTACATCTTCTTTATATCTCTGGAGCAGTGGTAAAGCATCTGTGAACGCATCTACACCTGCTATTAATGCTATAAAAGCTTACTGTGCAGTAAAATACTGTGCACGAAGCCTCCCCTGAGAGCAGTTCTGCTCCCAATAGGAGCAACCCCTTATGGGTCTGCTCCTACACTGCTCTGCCCTCCTGCAGCAGCCAGGAGGAACTCCATGCTCCCCCCAGGGTGCTAGCCTGGCAGCTGGCAGGGAGTACAGGGCAAGTCCCTATGCACAAAGGGCCAGAAGAGTACTGCTGGCTACGATGACAGTTTTCTTGCCCTGTACACATGGGGAGGGGTCCTGATGTGCATGGAGCCAGGAGACAGCTGCTGCTGCAGAGGTCTCCTGGCTCTGTGCACATGGGGACAAGCCCCATGCCCAGCAGGGCTTCCCTGCAGAGCTTGGGGCTGGCTGAGAGGTGTCTCACCTCTGGGGTAGTTCCCAGCCAGCTCTGGGCTGCATGGCACCAGCACATTTGCTCCTAGTCAGCAATTTTTTCCAAGTCAGCATCTGCACATGAGTTACTGCACAGTGTCTACTATGCAATTAGTTTACTACCTATATTTACAGGTAGTAGCTTACTGCACCATAGACTAACTTACTGTGCAGTTAATTGTGTGCATGTGTAGATGCTGATGTTTTACTACTCAGTAGTTTAGTCTTTAGCACAGTAAAGCATCTTGTGTAGACACACCTAGTGTGTCCTGGTGGTCTAGTAGGCAACTCCCACAATCCAATTTTTCAATCTAAATGTTTTCTCATATTTTTGTTCAAGATTTTTGTTTATTCCTCAAGTCATTTTTCTCATTTGCCCTTCACCCCGCACCTAACCATTACCAATTTATTTTTATATTAATTGATTGTATCTGCCCTGTTTGCTCTTCTGCTCCCTGTATACACACCATTATGGTATTCCAACCAATTTCTGGTATCTTTGTCCCATTTCACTTCCTATTCTCCAGTATCCTTTACTCTATTTAGATACTGGTCCAGAATCAAGATTAGCCAGAAGGTGAAAGGTGAATCTAAGGCTGGCATCCTTCAGATGATCCCCCTGAATGTATGCTTTGGCCCAAAGCCTAGTCTAACTACTAACCATGGAAGGACATAACTTCCACTCATTCCAAAAGTATGTGCTCAAGATAAGATCCCCTGTCCCTCAAGGAAACACATAGGCTTCCCATTCTGTCAACATGTAGCCTAGTGGACCTCCAGAGACAGATCCTATTCCTCCAGCAGGCTCTCAGGGCTCTTCCTTTCTGGCAACAGACAGGTTTCTTGTCCTCTAGATGCATACCCTATTACACCCAGGAAGTCACAAAGCTTCCCATCCTCTCAGCAGGCAAGCTTAGGCACTTCTGTTATCTTGGGATTCAGTTGGCTAAGATTGGAGACATCCTATTGCAATCCAGCTCTGCAAAAGCTAGATGTCTATATGAACCAGTACATCTAACTGACAGGCAGCAGCATTGACTTCCATTCAACTTAAAAGGGGTAATAGTAAAAGTAACACTAAAAGGTGTTGGTGTTAGCCATAAATTGAGGGGGAAAGGGAAGTTTTCTAATACTTTACTGTATATCCCATAATTTGTCTTGTTGTGGCTGCAAGCAATAAAAAAGCAAGTAATAAGTGGCATAAAAAACAAGAAAATAGGTCATTTCCTTGTTCAAAGTTTCATGCTGCACAGTAGTTTCCATCTCTGAAAAACTATTATACTTCTGACAGACAGTAGGCTGTATACATTACATTGTATTGAGTTTTTCACTGAAGTAATTTTCACGTAAAAAAAAAATGGAATGGTTGCCATAGTAAAAAATTCAAGAACAAAGCCTGAATCGCAAAAAGGCAGCTCAGATCGACTCACTCTTGTTTGCTTTCATAATTTATTTTAAGGAATTTCACTCATTTATAGAGTACATGAATTTAAGTTGCAAGGGAATGGGGCAATTAGGAATAGTAAACTGGATTTGCCATATCATGAAATAGATACTTTCCTTGTGCTTGGTCTATGACAGAAACCTTGTAGTTTCAAAAGGAGTCAAAATATTAAAATGAGCAAACCTTTCCCTGCTTTTTGTCTTCTCTGTAAAAGCTTCTTATCTTCATAGCCATCCAGAAGGTAACAAAAACAACTGTATGAGCATTGCTTTAGGTTCCTTTCTCCAAAACCATACCTGAATGATTTCTAAGGTGCCCACTGCACTGAAACAGCTCTCAGCACATCACTAGCAAGTCACTATTTTCCTGGTCATATTTTTAAGTCTGGATTGAACACCCTGTCCTCTGGTGTTTTTGACATTGTGGTTAGAAACTCCTTCTCTCACAATTGAACTTTTCTGCAGTACTATCTTGTCCTTGTTCCCCCTTACTTCTCTGACCCTTTCTTCTGTGACTCACTAAAAGCATGCTGCATGGAATGAGGCTCTTGCTCCACTGAAGTAAACAGCAAAAGCCCAATTCATTGAATGGATGCCTGGAGTTAACTTACTCTGTTGCATAGTGATGAGACTGGGCAAAGTGGTGTGGGTGCTCAGGCCCACAGGTGACAGCCCAGAGGTCTCAAGTTTAAGGCTACAGAAAAAGTGCTCACAGCAAAGCCTGTCAGATTCCAACAAAATCTGTGAATTCTGCTAAATACCTTGATACGAAAGAACACAAAAAAGTCAGTGATGTGGCTGATGCCACACAAGTTGTGTTGGCTAATGGTGTTCTTTTTTTTTCTGAAGCTATCTTGTTCTCATAGATAGCTGGATTCCAGATACGCAATGAATTTCACTAATAGTAGCAATAATGAACAACACAAACTACCTGGTGGTTTACAAACAAAATATAGTATAATTATTGATGTATAATTCATATGGTCTCATCTACTTCTTCTTGCAGAGAAATATCACAGAAATGTTGTTTTGATTTTCTGGTATCTCCCACTGTCTTATTCCCACTTGAAACAGTTTTGTGACTAGTTTACCACCTTCTATCACCATCACCTGTTCCTTTTAACTACTATAAGTGATTTTTAATCTTCATATACTTGAAACTTCATCATCTTGATCCTTAAAATCATCTCTCTCTTAATTCTTTGACTGGAGTTTCAATTTAGGACTGTAAGATTCTTGGTGAAACCTCTGAAATTAATACAAAAGATGGAGCCAGTGATTTGGCAGTATAATCAGAAACTGCCTTTGAATCGGCCAGGTGGGATATTTTTTTAAAACATCTAGGTGAGTTCATGCTATTTTGGTCTTATTTTTTTCCTCTAATTTTCTTAGTGTTGTGTTCATGTGCAGGCTTTATAAAAATGGTTCTGAACAACCATATTTTTCACTCTTTCTGAATATTGAACCTTCAATTTTTCATATGAGTAACATTTGGTTTCTCTAAAATCTTCTTTATCATCTGTCTCCAAACAGCTTCCTGGTGTGATCTTTTTTGGTTTTCATTCACTATGGCCAAGTACATAACTACCAGCCATTCTTCAAGATGATTTAAAATTTCTTCTTGTCCTTTCAGGGGTGTACTTGGTAGCTGTGTTGGTCTTAGCCAAAAAGGCATACAAAAAACTAAAAATTGCAGAACAACAAAGAAGTTTTTTTACCTCCCTGCCTGCCATCTGACACCTCCAGAAAAGGAATTCTACCTGATCAACACATCAGAGAGCTACTCAGCACAGCTCACAAAGACATTTTCATGGACCCAGAGGGACAGCCTTCCATCTCCAGCTCCCTCTGTGCAAAAATGAAGTTTATTTCCAACTATGGGGACGTTTTACCATCTTGTTCCATCTATACTTTTCCCAGAGTCTGACAAAGGGACTTTCATCCTGAAAGCTTGCAGAAAAGACAATTTTCTTGCAATTTTCCAGTTGGTTTAATAAAAGATATCATTTTGGAACCAGGAATTCTAGTTTTTTGTGTGTCTTCTTGTCCTTTGTAATCTTCTGGGGGGGGCAGGGAATTCTGCAATCTTCAGTCCTATTTTATCCCCCAGCTCACTATTTGGGATCTGCAGTTTGCAGAAGACACTGCATTAGTCTCTAACAAACCAGATGAATTGTAGATCATGATGAACAAGTTCTTTGATGCAAGTTTGGCATGGCAATCAGTATCAAGAAAACAATTGTAATGTTACAGGGCACCAACATCCCATCCAAAAGCAATGTTAATAATGAAGCTCTGGACAGCATATACCACTTCTATTATCTCCGCTCAGCTCTTATCAGCTCACTTAGCCTTTAAAGAGAACACGATGCAAGAATTGGCAACATCTCTGTCACCTTTGGGAAACTTACCTCACATGTTTGGAACAACAAGCTGCTAATCCTGAGGTTACCATCAGGCGTGTGTCCTCAGTACTGTCCTTTATGGCTGTGAAAACTAGGTTATGCACTCAAAGCAGGAGTGGAGATTGAACAACTTCCACCTTTGCTGTCTCAGAAAAATCACTGGAGTCACTTAAGACCAACAAATTACCAACGAGATCCTTCTTGAGAGGACTGGCCGACAATCTATGCATACTATGCTGGATATTTGTAGGCTTTGCTGATCGGGATATGTGGAGTGCATGCCTCAAGATCGTTTGCCAAAGGCTGTTCTCTGTGGCCAACTCAAGACCCGCCTGCAGTGCAGAGAAACGCCAAAGCTCTGATACAATGACACGGTCAACAAGGTCTCAAGAAATTCAACATTCCCACTGACAACTGGGAGAATCCTGCCCACAGCTGTGCAGTCTGAAGAAGCCAGGTCAAAGCTTGTGCAGTCACCATAGAGAGTCAGAAAGCCCAGGCTGAGGCCGACAGGTGAGCCAGGAAACAGAGTGTGCTTCAACCTCCATCTGATGAGTGGACCTGTAGCCACTGTGGGAAGGCTTGCCACTCACGCATCAGACTCTTCTCCCACACTGATTTTGTCATGATTTTCATTAGTCAGTTGGATAGCCATACTTAGCAATCCTATTTTGCCTTACAATGATAATTTGCCAATTTTTTATTTGTTTAGGGAACACTGGCAATAGCATGGACTTTGGAGGCGTGGGGTTTATACTTATGCTCTTCTGAAGGGCCATAATTACATATGGTGTTTTACAATAAACAAGGCAGCTTTCCACTTCCTCCAGTCAGAAGGTCAAATTCTTTGCTGATATCACTGCATCGTTGAAAATTTGACTTCAGGTTTTCATCAGTCAAAGGGAGTTTTAGCATTGATTAAAATATGAACAGGATTGAGAATAATATGAAATATTCATAGGAGAATATTTGTTATAAATAAAAACGGAAGAAATTGGCAATAGTATGAAAGATGAACTGTACAAAATCCTCACAGAATTCCAAATGATTTCAAGGGAACAGAATCTGATGTCTCATTCATTTTTTTTAATTCTGTATATGGTGTTTTTAATGTATTAAGTTAAATTCATGATTCTTTCCAAGCTCAATAGTTTGACAGAGCAAATTCAATGAGAGGGCCAGAGTACAATAAGTGTTAGAGGCATTGAGTAAAAGAAAGTCTTGAAGAAAATATGCCAAGGTTGAAGTGTCATAGAGGATATTCAAGGAATAAGGGCTATTAGTTAGGAAGAAAGTACAGGATGATTTGAGAGAAAAGAAGAATTGGGTGAATAACAAGACATGGTGAAATTCAGACCCTAGGATGTAAGCTGAGGAATACAGATAACTGGAGACAGAAAAGGCAAAGAGATGTGACTTGACAAGGAATTTTAGGTTTATACAGAAGGACATACATTGGAAACAGACATCACCTTTGGGCCATCATAAAAATTTTATGGCACCACAAAGCCCAAGGAAACAGACGTCAATGCAACTTGTCACACCACAAATGCCCCAATCATAGCCATGACAGCAGCTGGTATAAATCTGAGCTGCTTTTTTGCAACAGATGTCTGTTTGCTTTATGGTGGAAGAGTATGGGCAACCCAAAGCTGCCTGTGCTCTCCAGTCACCCTAGGCAGATGCTCCTAGAATTTCAGAGATGCAGTCCTGTGTGTCCCGGGATTCCTCTGTAGGATTGGGTCCCTGAAGCCCCAGGAGCACTTGCAGAGGTGCACCCTGGGAATCCCCTGCCAGGGAATTCCAGAGGTACATGTATTCTGCTGCCGTGCTCCGACTCAGGAAACAGGCAATGTCTGTCTTGCCCAGTGCATGTTGGGGGACATCCCAGCACAGCTGATCCTGCTCCAAGGATGATATGTGTTTATCACCACAGAGACAGAGATGAAAAGCTATAAAAAGGGGAATACAGTTTTGGCAGGAAAGGCAGAACTGTCAACTTCTATCTCCCTTCCGTAACATCTCACCATCTGCATTGACATTTTACCCCAGAGCCTCTCCTCTGTCCTCATTGTTTGAGCCATACAGTCCCAGACAGATTACAGCCAACTTTCCTGCCTACTATTAAACTGAAGTCACCCAAAGAAACACTAAATTATGATATCTATCGACTCCCAAACTTTTGAAACCAAAAGAAGAGGGATCAAGAATTTTTTGTTAGCTTTAACCTCCGCAGCCAGCATCATCCACTCTTCTACTTTTTTGTCCATGTATCGCTCATCAAGCTTGTCATTTTTGTTCAGACCTAAGCTGCACTGATATGGAAGGTAAAAAAAAAACATTCAACAAGATTTTGTAGTGTCAGTGTCTGCTTTCCCCTCCTCTCTCTCCACACACTTTCCTTTTTTTCTCAACATAGGAAGCTCTGGCCTTGCTCCTTTAGGCAGTCTAACACACTTTCCAACACAGTGCCAGCGCAAGTTGCAGGAGAGAAGCACCAGGGGGTGGTAGGACAGCTCAAAATCTAATAATATCTAATAAAATCTAATAATAATATTAGTAGTAGCTGACAGAGGAAGCAGCCATGGAAAGTTTAGGAGAGAGCCACCCGAACACTATGTCCAGGAGAAATCACAAGGCGCTGAGAAGTTGGCCATGAGAGATACTATTTCACCTTGGAGACCTTTGGACACTTTTCTATAGTTGTGCTTGGTGTTTATGACTGACACAGCTCACATTTCCTCCTAAACAGAGTTCTTAAGTGCAGTTGAATAGTCACTACTGTTGGTCAGTGTTAGAAATAAATTAACCTCATAAAAATGACTGCATCCTCTAGTTTCATATTAAGAGCCAATATCCTACTGTTTGTCTCTTATCTTACTCCTGTTCACCAGCTGCAATTCACTGACAGCATGTGAGCTAATTTACACTGCTGGGTACATTTCTTCCCACAATGCAAAATTTTCTCTATACAAAAATAAAGGAGGATTGAATAGCCAAATTCATCTTTCATTTCAAATCCATTGTGGAACCTTTGCACAGTCTCTGTTCCCTTCTTTCTACCCAATGCTGCCGAATTCCCCCTACCACTCCCCCTTAAAAAGATGTAACATTTTGATACATCTTGTTCAATGTTTGTTGCATTTCCAGTAGGAGATGTATTTTGGAAGAGGGTAAAAAGAGACCTGTTCTGAGCTTGTAAAATGCTATGGGTGCTGTGCTCTGACTAGTCCTGTTAAAAAGAATATAATTCAATAAGAATTTTTAAATTGTTACATATAGACAGCATTCACCCACCCCCCCAAAAAAAATCAGTTTCCTCAAGTCTAACACAGCATTTACAAGAAGCACAACAGTCCTTGAAAGTCTATTGAACACTCTTATTTTAAAACCTTACAAATATCAATATATATTACATTTAAGTTGTTTCTACAATCCCTCGCAATGTATTCTCTCGAAGAAAATGCACAGAGCATCTGATTCAAGTTCTAAAACTGTCAAGGTCTCCAATCAGCGGGTGTTTCTTCAGAATATCTGGTGCATTTTGTGGTTTGATGTAAGCAGATCTCTCCTATCATTCGTAGATCTCTCCAGTCATTCGTCCCCCACCTAGTTGTCTCAAGACTTACTACTCTTATGCATGCTCAGTCAGCTAGATTCAATCCCCATCCATCTTTCCCATTTGCAATTACTGAAATTGAGGCCAACAGCCTCAGAAGCTAACATAGTTAATAAAAATCTAGGGCTAAGTAACAAACTTAGGGCTGAACTGGACTGACAGGGCAGGGGCAGACAAACTGCAGACTTACAAGTTCATAAATTATTTTTCATTATTGCAATACCAATAAGTTTCTTTATTATGATTCCTTCTTTGTTCCGAAGAACCCCAGTTATTCATTAAAATTTTCCAGCACTTGGGTCAATATTCAATATCAGTTCCTCCCCTCTATAAGCATTACAAAGTACCCCATTATAAATACTCCCCTTGACTGTGCAGTACCCACCAGGACTGCACAGTCCCAGTGGTGCACGGTTATTTTTAGATTCTATGTCATCGCTACAACATAGCAGCAGCGTTACAGGGTGTGTGTAGACAAAATGAGGAGCATGTGTGCACAACACGTTACAGCAGGTTAAATGATTTAGCACCACTTTAATGGCTTTGGTGTTTGCATCACCGGCATATTATGCATTAATTCCAGCAGCTATAGCACATTCGGTGGTGTAATGAGCCTTAAATGACTTTGGGGCGCAGCAAACTAAAACATCTCCAAGAAGTTTTAGCTTGCTGCCCTACAGCCGCAGAGTGAAGCACTGGGCTCTGTGCAGTTCAGGGACTGTGCAGGCAGCCCGTGCTGGCAGCCTGGCAGCAGCCTGGGAAGGCAGGCTCCACTAAAGAAAAAAAAAAAAAGGGGCAAGCCTGATCTCCCCCCCACCAGAGCCTGCCTGCCTGCATGAGCTGCATGGGGACCTGATCCTTCCTTCCACGGCTGCAGTGCCCCCCAGGACCACCTGAGCTGGGTGCCTGCAGGCAGGTGCTGCCTGGGGGTGGAAGCCACTGCCACAGATGGAAGCACTAGCCCCCTCCTCCCTGCTGCAGTCCAGGAACCACTCTGCCCATCAGCAGCTCGCCCTCCGCTCCCCACCGCTGGAGAGGCAGGTAAGACATGGGCATACATAGTACAGGGGTTTACTTCACCCTAAATTGAAGTGCTGTTTTTAAAAACCCACCACTTCAATTTAAGGTGAAGTAAACCCGTTTCATCTATACACACCCACAGTTAATGCCCACCGATGCTATGTCACCATAGCAGTGTCTCATTGCTACAGTGACGTAGCATCTCATGTAGACATGCCCAAAAAATGTTTATAACGTTACAACCAAAATGATATTAGTTGGTACAAAGTCAATCCTGGCCTTGACACATTTAGGGTCCTAATTAGTAGTTTCATTCAAGGGCACGCAGAAAAGCTACAGAGAACAAAATGTCTATCCTGACCCAAGGACAAACTAGGAAGTCAGGGAACGGGGGAGGAAATTGAAGAGAGTTTCACCACTGATTTCAACACAGCCATGGGTCCCATTCCCTGTTCTGGCACCAAACTACTGTGCAACCTTGGTAAAATCACTTTACTTTTCTATGCCAGAGTTTCATTCATGATTTAAGTCCTACAGATGAAAAACTCCATATGGGCCTGTTTCTACTCTCATTAAAGTTAATAGCAAGCATCTTTATTCTGCTTCAGTTCAAGTTGACCGAAAAATCTATTGACTTAAATGTTTCAAGAGATACAAATAAATTAATGCATGAAAAATAAAACTCCTTGAAGTGTGGTTAATAGATTTGTGTAGACAGTTCAACAAAAAATAGTTATTAGCAAATATACAGGCAAGGAAGCAGCAAAGGATTTTTTGTTGTTTTGTTGCTGTTATACTTAAAGTTCTAAAGAAAAATTTCCCAGCTGCATAGAAATGCAACAGAATATGAACTGGCCTTTTCTTTAAAGATGTTCTAAACAGATGTTAAAACAGGGAAGATTAAAATAGATAAAACCCTAGTATCTAGTTATCATTACACCTATTGACATAGGGTTAATTATATAAAATGATGGTAAATTTATCTCAAATCTGTGTTTCTGGAAAGAAAGTACACTTTGCTGACCTGCACTATGTTAATTATTTTTTTAAATCTGCTTTATTCTGGGGTAGTGCCAATAAGAATGTTATCCTGTGACTCCATCACCAATGAGATACCTATCCTTAAATTTAAAGGTACCAATTCATTCTTATTACATCTGCAGACTAACATATGTGCTGTCAGAGACTGCTAATTACAAGACCTGGTCATAAATATGTTTTGGGAAAATGTGAAGAAACAGTTTGTGCCATTTGATTTTCTTTTATATTTTTACAAGAATATTTTGAACAGAACATCTAAAAAATGAAAATGTTAGTTTCCAAAAAACAAATTCATTTAGAATTTTCCTCTACCCTTCCCCTGTCTTACCCTTGGGAAAGTACACTGCTGTTTTTTCTTGGCTTAAGACTCAATAAAATATATTCTTGTATATTTAGTTGTACCCCTTTCTCATGGAAAAGCATGGAAAAGTATTTTACCTTTTTTCCGGGGAGGAAAAAACAAAACAAGTAAAAAAAATAGATTTTTTTCCAGTATTTTAAAATGAAGAAAAGAAATCACTAAAACAAGAGTTGCTGTGAGATGCCTTGGTACGCTGAAAAGCAATACCTGTGAACTGTTTTTTTAGTGAAGAAAACTATTTGAAAAAAATCTGAGCTTCTTATAGACCATACAAAACTGTAGCATGGGATTTGACAGAAATTGAGTTTGTGCAGTCTACAGACAAAGTAAATGGATGAGGTAGATATTTACAATATTGTGTGAAATACAGCTTACTGAACCACAGGAAAAAGACCATTTCCCTTCAGGAAACAGTGCAAGAAAAATACCAAGTAGGAATTTGTTTCTTAAGGAAAATTAGAGAGAGTTACAATTTCTTTACATTGCTAACACAAGCTATCTTTAAAATGATGTATTGGCCACTTTCAAAATTAAGAAAGGGACTGGGGGAAAGTCAATGTTAATCATTTCTGAAGTTGATAAAATGTTAATGAACCAACTAGGAAACAAGGAATTAATTCAGCAAGCAGTGAAGCTACCTTATAGAAAATTAACTTATAGAGTTATTGCCCTAGTCTTGCAAAGATGCTCACCTTTCTACTTTTCTGCCCAGCAGTAGCCCTGGCTTCAGCAAGTGAAACTAAGCACATGCACCAACCTTGATACAGACCTATTTTACAAAGGAGGGAAGTAATAGTCAAAATGTAAATTATTTAGGCAGTTACTTCAAATATTTCTGCATGCAAAAAGTATTCACCATTACAGTGAAAATGAAGTAGAAATAATAAAAATAATGATAGGATTGATAGGCTGGGTTTTTTTTCTTCATTCTATATTTCTTAGGTAGTCAGTGTGATAAAAATCTCCCTAATGGGGGAAGTATTCAAGAAATATAAGTATACTGCAAAAAAAATCTTCATTTATTTTCACTTTCACAGTATCTTCCAGCACAGTTTGAACTCACCAGTTCCAGCTACTGCCTAATCAATGCTGTAGTCCAGTAGGGGTCATCCTCTTTAGCTGGCCACAAGATAAGCCCCTCACCCTTCCTCAGTGCCACTGATCCCCTTCCCCTGACCGATCTATTGTTCTGCTTCCTGCCCTACAGTCTGCTATGCTTTCTGCTCCCTGCCCTATCTATTGCTGTATTCCCTGCATCCTCCCTGATCAGCTGCACATCACACACAGATGGTGTTCATGGAACTTGTGGCCATGAACACCCCTCCCATAACTGGTAATGTGGGTGATAACCGTGTGTCCACAGACTTTTATTTGAATTCAGCTTCCCTAACATGTCAGTAATGGATAGGTTTTTTGTTGTTGTTTTGGGTTTCTGTTTTAATTTTAAATCCAGATGAATAGCAAATTACATCTTATGACAAGAGATTTAACTTACATTCACACTACTTTACATCAAAGACTTGATATTCCATTGCCTTTATTAGTGCAGAAGGCTTTAAGCCACATTTCTCATGACGTGCACCTGCTTGTCCTGCTAGAAAGCTCCACCTCCTTTCTTCTTTATCCAGCTTGAAGTATAAGCTCAACTATGTGGCAGAGATGGTTTGCTGTAACCCTCCTCACAATCCTGCTCTCCTTTATAAATCTTCAAGGATCCATGTAAACTAGGATGAGTTAAAATGCACGTCAGACAGCAAGAGAGGGAAAAAAAAATCTAGAATGCAGGGTGGGAGACATTCCTTACTATAGTACCAACAATAGGCATTGTCCAACACGTTTAATCCATTGTATGCATTAGAAAGCTCTTCTGTCATGGTCAGCCATGTCAGGTCCAACTAAATGATGGGGGTCTTTACTTTTTCCCCCCCACTTTATATTAACTACAGCACTCATTTCAGGATGTTATTGTAGATGGATTCTTTAGTTGGAGAATAATAAAGTAAAGTACCAATCTATTTACTCTATACAACTGTACATTTTACATATTTATTTTGATGATCTAGACCTTTACAAATAGTAAAAAAAAAATAATTACCTTATTTCTATGACTACCACCTAGCTTGTATATAGTGATTTGCACTACCTATCTCAAAGCATTTTGCAAAAGCAAGTAGGTACTTTGTTCTTACTTTTCCACAGATTAAATATGATTTTTAGTACATGAATAAACATTTTAATATTATTGATTTTCTTACCTAGGAGCATTTAATTAAAATTATGCTCACTGGAGACTCAGACTTACATGATCAGACTTAATGGGTGCATCTACATGTTGCCATATGGTGATGTTGCCATGGTGCCGTACTTTAGTACTTCCTTTTGGAAGTACTTCCATGATGCAGCACAGATGGTTATTGTACTGTGGGCATAGTGTATGGTTAGATGTCACCACTATGTCACCATAATGGTGCGCTATATTGGGGAAGCATGCCACTATGGTGACATAGCTGGCAATCACATGCAGACATTAGGGCTGTACGAAATTTCTCCAGGTGTTTCATTTCAATGCTGTTTCAACTCATTTTGAGTTTGAAACAGTGAAATTGAAATAAAATGAAAGGCTTCGAAACAGCCTCAAAATGAAATGAGGGCAGCTGAAATATTTCAAAAGTTTTGAAACATTTCAAGTTTCGAAGCTGGGCTTGCTTGCAGGGGTACAAAAAATAAGAAGAGGGAGGGGGAAGAAGTGGGAAGAACTGCTCTGATATTGACTGTGTAGCTGGCCAGTGACTGTCATCCTTCCTTGAGGTCCCTTCCAATCCCAGTGCTCTAGGGAAGGGATGGAAAAACAGCCACGCCTTAACACACACATAGTCACATAACACAAGTTTTGCCTGTCAGCAGCTTGAGGTGCAGTTTCCCAGAAACCCCTGCACCTATCACCTTGAAACTTGGTAGACTTCATGGCCTCAGCAGGGGCTACCATGCCTGCAGCTTTCACCCTGTTGTGCCTTGACATGAGTTTTGCTTTCCAGACTCCTTGAAACTTGGCAGGCTTCATGACCGCGGAAAGGGCTACCATCCTTGCAGGTTTCATCTGATTCAGGCAAGAAATGACAAAATTATAGGCAGTTTTGTGCTTCCCCATTATAGCCTATGGGCGAAACGTTAAAACAGCGTTGAAACAGTGAAACAGTTTTGACGAAACAAAACAGAACAGTGCTTTTGAAACTAAGTGAAACTTGAAATGAAACACTGTCCCATCAAAATGGTGTAATGGAAGTCCAAACAAAACAGCACTGTTTCGCACAGCCCTAGTAGACAAGTGTGATTGCCGGGCGACCTGTAGACATGCCCAATGATTCCTAAAGCTGTGTGCTTTTCACAGCAAGGTTTTGCTTCTTTTGTAGGGTGTAGTAGAAAACCACATACTCTTACTTTTTCCTTATTTGAACACCCAAAAATTGTTGCATTCAAAGTCATTTCATGCTTGTAAGTTATGAAGACCCAGTTGTGCCCTTATTTCTGTGCATGTAAATTAGGAGCTACTCCAGGGAATTCAATGCAGTTACTATGGTGTAAAATCTGGGTTAGCAAGAGCAGAATTAGATGCCTTTGTTTTTAATAAGATTTCCAGATCTTTGGCCAAGTGGAGGCTGCAATTTTAGCATGTAATTAAAGCTTGGACACGCTCACTGCCAAGTGTGAATTACACTTGGAATGGTGTGCAGCAGAACATAGTGGGTTATTGCTTCTGAATCATAGTGATTGTTTCTGAAAATGTTTGATGTCTATTGTATTTTATTTTTTACTGCAAGATGGAATATTATTCCTTTATTTCGTGCTGACATCTCTGATTTACTGAGGCATCATACAGAACTACCGTTAATCAGAGTGAAAGCCAGATAAAACCTGCACTTGGTGTTTACAATGACAACACTTGCCTGGCTCTGCTTGCCTCGCTCTAAATCACTGAACACCGTACTTTACAATTGCTTTTTGTTCCTCCCCAGGGGCCAAGTTCTACCCACAGGTAAGTTCTATCCACAGATAGAATTGCACTCCTTTTGTTGATTTGGATCTTTAATACAGTGTGAAAGGCCAGAGTTCAGACTAGCTCCAGGTTCTCATTAACCACAATGAGAATCACAAGGCAAAATCCCAACCTTAAAAGATTAGGCATGTCCTTCTGCCTTAGTGAGGTTCTCAGCAAGAGAAACAGGATTGTTTTTATTGTCTCACAGTTCACATTAATACAAGCACAAGAATGGGGTACACTTTAAATGAGAGTTATCAACATTAAAA
Organism: Gavialis gangeticus; assembly: GCF_001723915.1. Taxonomy (NCBI): domain Eukaryota; kingdom Metazoa; phylum Chordata; order Crocodylia; family Gavialidae; genus Gavialis; species Gavialis gangeticus. The sequence goes on along the minus strand of NW_017729033.1, from coordinate 33,031,390 downwards.
ACTCTAAAAGAAGCTATATCAGCAATAGGCAACAACACAAGAACAACTGTTTCCTCAGAACATTGTTTGGCTTGCTTCAACTGGACCTCCAGTATTCAGAGTGGCTAAAGGTATTAGAAGCTGTCCTCATAATGGCAAGATTAAACATCAGTGACACAAATATGGTTTGAAAAACAACATAATTAAAGGCATTCAGAACAATATACTCAATATATTGGATTAAGAGCTAATCTCTACGAGGAAAAAGAAACAGACCAAGCCAGATAAACCAAACCAAAATATTTGTTAATTATAGGAATACAACAATGTATTTAAAAAAATAAAAGAACGCTGGGAAATATATATATAAATGATCATATAAATGATAATAAACTGCTGGAATAGAATGAAAGGAATCCACCAGTTTCAAGGGTACCCATCCAGAAATGAATTTATTACTTCTAAAATGCAAAATGTTCTTCAAAAATATTAAAAGCAAAAACAGAATTCAACAATGCACCTTCACACTCACTGTAAACCATGACCTATAGAGTCTCATTTTTGTTCCAGGCACTAATTGAGCCAACATTTAATCAAGTGTTTAAGTAAATGAGGAATCCTTTTCCCCTGAGTGGGACTCGTAGAACTGGGTATGTGTACCACTTGTTTCATAATTGCTTGAAGCTGTAATTTATATAGATTAAATATTTTATAACCTGAAGTGTATGAAAATAACATATACTGTTAACATTTCTCTCTCAAATTTCTTTTGAGTAAACAGAACCAAAATGCCAATATAAATGAAAATATACCAGCATTTTCCAGCAAATACCATAAATCTGTTTGTAGCCCCACAGGCAGCTATAATTGGCAGTGCAAGTGACAGTAGTGTGGGTAAAACTAACAGATACCACTGGTATGAGTTCCCCACCTGTAACCTCTAGAAACCCGAAACCCTTCCTTGGTTGCCCTTACAAGGCTATACTTTCCCACTGGGTTTACACATGTACGGACAACTTTGCTAGGGGCAAGAGAACACAGCATCAACTTGAGAAAACATGGTAACGTGAATAAGCAACAAATGAAGACAATCCTTCCCCACAGTAACCTTGTCAGGAGTCCATTAGCCTGGTTCCCCCATCAACCCTTGTTTACTTCCAAAAAGTGGGTGTCCGTTAACTGTATCAGTTCCCCTTTCCCATCTGCTCAGCCCCACTCATGGTTTGGCATTTGCAGCATTGTCCCACAGTCTTGTGGTACACTTGTGCAGGTCTGTTTCTTGTTGTTTGGGAAGTCCTGATTCTTGCTGCCCCTCCCCACCCCCCAGTAAAAATTAAAGTTGATGCCTATGCCTTTAAGGAATTTAGATACAAGAAGCTGGGTGAATAAAAAACTGACAATAAATACGATTATTGTAAAGTAGCTGTCAGCACACTAGAGCACTGTATTGTATACAGTGGAGAGTGGCTAAAGTGTCTGCAAGTATTCAAGCCCCCACCCTAGACCCTAGACTTGTGCTAAATGCTGCCCTCACTCAACATAAGTGTGAATACATACCTATTCACTTGGGTTTGGGAATTATAACTGAATAATAATTGAATTGCTTCCTTATGGGCCATTGGCTATCAAAACTGCTGTTTCTTAACCATACTAACGTGACAGGCTATTAGGTTTAGGCAGTTTTTGAGTTGACAATACAATATTAAAATAAGGAGCCTTTCCCCTCTGAATGAAAGATATAGATAAGAATCGATTACTGGACACTGTTGTTGACTGCCTTAGAAAAGGGGTAATGGACCAAATGACATCAAGATGTAAGTGATTTGGGTACAAGTGTAGCTGTTGGAAAGTCATTTTACGAATCTAAAATTCATGTTTTGTCTGCTTGTCTGTTGTTAAATTTAGTTCACAATTTATCTAAACCTTGACAATAAGGAGAACAAAGAGAGGAAATAATGAACACAAGTTTACAGTTTGAGTTCATGTGTTAGCCAAACTATGTTAGTTTTCTTTCACATGATGACGTGGGCTAAGATTCAGATTCCAAAGTTTCCATTGCTTTGAAATGTTCAGATACTGGGATTCAGTGCAAGGTCATCTCAAAAGATTACTAATTCTTTAGTTATCTTATAAAACCCCAAATCTGAGTTAGTTCACACACATTTCCCAGCATACCAGACCTTTTTATCAGAGCATACCAAACTGTGGCTGTTATAGCTCTTTTGGCTTTAAGAAACTGAAATTTTGAAACAAACAACAACATATAAGCCCCTTTTCAAGCGGTTCTGCCAAGCTAGGATTCAGGCATGATAATGAGGAAGAGTGGGGAAACTGGCATTGCCAGTGTCTGTATGGTCTGTAGACATAAAATAGGCTTTGCTTTTTTAATTTTTGAGTGTTCTTAGTCCAGATTTTTTCATAAACACTGAAGTCACCTTACAAAATTGTATGCACCTTTGATTTTCCAGTTTGCTAATGCAGTGTATATATATGCATATTTGGTGCAACAGTTTTGACATTGTCAAATACTTGAAATGATTGTTGAGTGAACATGGTCTATTTATGGGCTAATAAAGGTACTAGAAAGCTTAATCTCACTTAAATAAATATAGAGCCAGTGGACACATTGATACATGTCCCCCACAGCGCAGTTGTTAGTGATACAGTATGGTGACATAGCATCAGTGGGCACAAACCCTGATGATGATGCTACATAACCATGACAGTGAGATTCCTCATCATACTGTGTCACTACAGTGGTGTAGATGCTTAAAATAACTGTGCAGTTGTTCTGCCACCATCATTTAATACTTGCTTTAGAAAGTACTGAAAGACACTGCAGTAACAACCATTACTGCACCATGCCAGAGGCGCACTGGTTTTAGCAGCTACATCACCATAGCAACATGGTAGCTCATTGCTATAGTGACATAGTGTCAGCATCACGGTTTGTGCCTGCCGATGCTACGTTGCCATAGTGCGTCACTACAGTGGTGCAGCATCTCATGTAGACACACCCAGTATTCAGAAAACATAATTTTAGTCTTACAAAATAATGCAAATTATTGCTCAAAGCTAATTGGACAAGGCATACTGTATCAAACTGTATTTAAACCAAGCACAACACTGAGTTCCTGGTTGAAAATAGAATACTTACTTTCTTAAGACAAAAGACCTAATATTTGCCTTCATCATACCTCTCCTGCTCTCAGTTCTTTGAGCTTATTACTCCTTCCTCTTATTCTTATGTTCTTGGTGCCTCCTTTATCGAACATTCTTATGTTCAGTGGTGCCTTCTCAAGAGAGCAATCCTCTTTGCTCAAAAAGAGATCATTCCCATGAAACCAAAAAGCAGAAAAGGAGCCAAGAGACCCAACAAGGATATTAGAGAACTTTTGAAAAGGAAAAAGGACACATATAGGCAATGGAAAAAAAGGATCAGCATCCAGAGAAGAGTTCACTCATATAACCAGGGTCTGCAGGTATGAGATACAGAAAGCCAAAGCAGGCATAGAGATCAAGCTAGCAGCTGAAATTAAGGACAACAAAAAGTCCTTCTATAGGTACATAGGAAGCAAGAAAAAATTGAGCTCCACTATGGTACCCCTACTGTGTATGGAGGGGCAGCCCACAGTAGATCCCTAAGAAAAGGCAGATCTCCTAAATGGTTACTTCACATTGGTATTCCACAAAGCTAACAGGAGCTGTGCACCCATCCAGAGGCCCAGGGAATATGGGAAAGTCAACAGACAACATGAAATCAGCCCCAACTAGATGAGGGTCCTCTTAGAACAATTGGACATTTTCAAGTCCACTGAGCCAGATGACCTACATCCAAGAGTACTAAAAAAACTGACTGAACTCATAGCAGAGCCTCTGGCAAAGGTATTTGAAAAATCATAGAACTCAGGAGTGGTCCTGGGTGACTGGAAGAGGGCCAACATAGTACCCATCTTTAAGAAAAGGAGGTGGGGTGACCCTGCTAACAATAGACCAGTCTGTCTGACTTCAGTCCTAGGAAAAACTTTTGAAAAATTGTTAAGGAGGCCATCAATCACAAGTTTTAACTGACAGGGTATTAAGAAACAACCAGCATGACTTCACAGAGGGTAGATCATGCCTAACAAACCTGGTGTCCTTTTATGACCAGCTAACTTACCAGCTGGACAAGGGGCATGAGGTAGACATCATTTACCTTGACTTTAGTAAGGCCTTATACTCTGTCTCCCATGGAATTCTCACAATTAAACTGGAGCGTACTGGGCTGGACAAGCCTACGATGAGGTGGGTGGATAATTGGCTCAGAGGCCAGTCCCAGAGAGTTATGATTGATGGGATGGCCTCTTCCTGGAGGGCTGTCTCCAGTGGTGTCCCACAGAGAGCAGTGCTTGGACCTGTGCTTTTTAATACATTTATTAATGACTTGGATGAGGGGGTGGAATGCTATATGATTAAGTTTGCTGATGATATCAAGCTGTCTGGAAATGTGGGCACACCAGAGGATAGGGCAAGGATCCAGGATGACCTAGACAGACAGGTTCTATGGGCTGATCCGAATCAGATGAGGTTCAACAAAGAAAAGTGCCAGGTCCTTCATCTGGGTAGGAAGAACCTTCACCATAACTATAGGATAGGTGGCAGCCCACTGGCTGGCACAGCATCTGAATGGAACCAGGGGGTCACAATCGACCAGAAGATGAACATGAGCCAACAGTGCGATGAAGCCGCCAACAGGGCTAATAGAACTCTGGCATGCATCAGCCCAAGTGTTGCCGACAGATCCAGAGAGGTCCTTTTCCCTCTACTCAGTGTTGGTGAGGCTGCAGCCAGAGTACTGAGCCCAATTTTTGGGCACCACACTTCAAGAAGGATGCAGGTAAGCTCGAGAGGGTGCAGAGAAGAGCCATTCACATGATCAGGGGCCTGGAGGATAGACCATATGAGGACAGACTCTGGGAACTAGGCTTGTTCAGTCTGAGTAAGAGGAGGCTAAGAGGTTCAGTCTGAGTAAGAGGAGGCTGACTTGAAAGCCACCTACAAGTATGTCAGGGGGGAGCACCAAGATCTGGGGAGCTACTCTTCAGGAAGGCACCGCTTGGGAGTTTGAGGACCAATGGACACAAAGTAACAGATGGAAGATTTAGACTGGACATAAGAAAGAACTTCTTCTCTGTAACAGTAACTAGAACTTGGAACACACTCCCAGCAGAGGTGCTGTTGTCGTTGTCCTTGGAGGTATTCAAGAGGAGGCTGGATAAGCACCTCACTGAGCAAATTTTAGCTCATTAACCTCCTGCCTATGGCAGGGGACCAGACTTGATGATCTTCCAGGTCCCTTCTGGTCCATTGATATGATTCTATGATTCTTATTCAGGCAAAGGAAGGCATCCACTAAACATCTTGCTTCTGATTGACAAGGAAATTTGTGTATACATTTATTTGGTTAGCTTTGGGCTTAAGTCTGAAAATTCACACTTACATGAGTAGCCCTTTAGATACAGCAGAAACTGGTCTGGCTTTATATCATTCTGACTTAGTTCAGGATCAGTAATTTGAAAAACCTCTGAGAAAGGGATGTATGGATGCAAAAAGGCCTCAGGCAGAGAAAGGGTACCTCAAAATATTTGGTTTAAAGCCCAACCTTTGGGTGCTTATTTTAAATATATTTGTGAACATTTAGAAGGTCACTAGTAGAATAGCTTTATCCACGATCTGTGTTACCCTTATTGACACTGGAGAACAATCGTAAATATAAACAGTCCCACTGAATTCGATAAATTGCATAAATAGTTATTCATCAATGTTAGCATAGATTAGCAAAAATCAGAACCTTTGAAATTGGAAAAATATATATACTTTAGTGGCAGAGAGATTTGAATAGAGGACAAATATGTTTTTAAGAGACCAGACTGGTAAGTGAGGAGTCAAGTACCTTTGAAAAGATTCTGAGGACACTTCACTTACTTTTAAACCAGTGAGAACTGTGCTCATTATTCTTTTAGGATCAGGTCCAGGGTGGTGTAATGAATAACCTGTGTGGAAAAAGATATCAACTGAAGGTGAATTAGCAGTTTATCATGTATTATTTGTTGAAAAATGTTTGCCTTTTTCCCATTTATGAACTGTTTGCAAACAGACAATGACATTTACTAGAGGTACAAGGCTGACAGATGTGCTGGCACCCACTCTAACTCTACATAAAGAGCCATGGGTTAGAGCCCCCCCCCAGCAGATGTTCACCTGTTGGTTTGGGGGAGGGGGTAATCAATCCTGCCTGTAGAAACCCGCCTGCAGCAAAGAAGCCACTCCTCTCCCCCAGCCCTGCCCCTGCCCTCCCAGCTCTGGTGCCGTCTGCAGAAAAGGAGCGGGCAGAGGAGAGAAGGCAAAGGGGAAGCAGAGAGGGGAGAGGAAGTGAGCAGTGGGCTCAGGTTTGCCTGGCCTGAGCTGAAGGGGGGAGGGCATTCAAGGCAGGGGGGCTCCAATCCACCTGTACCCCTCCAACACAGGCCAGGCAAACAAAAGCCCTCAGTTCTCTCCCCTCCCTCCTCCCCCCTGCCCTTCCTGCAGACAGCCCACGAGCAGTGCTAGACTGCATCAGTCCAGGCCCAGTCATGCAGATTGACCCTAGGAAATAGAAGTTCCCTAAGGCACTCTGAAGTGGAGCATTTTCATCTGCTTCCTCATTTAATGAGGTTTAATTTGTCACACAATCAACCACTTTTAAAGCAGCTGTGCATGTGTGTCACAGCATAGCTATACAGCACTTTCAGGGGGCCAATCACACAACAAATGTAACTTCTGTCTGTGCCCCAGATGTCGTTCTTCACAGTTGTTCATTCAGGTCTTCAGCAATTAATTCTTGGTCTGAAGCTAGTCTGTGATGAGACTGTGATGGATATTGAACTTCCCCTCGTATTGGTTAGTTAGCACATATTGCAGGAAGTTAATCTTCTGCAGGTTTGTAATTATGCACAACTATAATTGTGCATACTGCAGCTAAATAGACTATTTGATATTTGCTCTTGGTGAAAACATGAAATTCTGAACTTTAGGATAACTTTCTAAACTTGAAATAATAAAATATTTACCTAAAACCAATACAAAAGGTTCACAAATAGAGTCAACCTGGAATTTAAAATAGTGGTAACGTATATATTTTTTCATTTGTTCACCTCACTTTACATGGTTTCAGCAGCTCGGGAAGATAGAAGTTGCATCCAAGAAATATTAAAAATATTAAAAATGTATACAAATAATTTCCCCTTATAATAAAATTTCCATCCAGAAATGTTTAGGTTATTTTTCTTATTTTCAATTAAGTATGCCTAAGTTGTTCTTCTCATTAGAGGTTCATTTGAAAAACAGGAGTGTAAGAAACAAATAAATAAACTGTTTTAGATTTTCTATAAGCATTAACTGCTTACCCTCACAATCTTGTAATTTTGGGATAAATACAGTAGCTTGTATCCCCTCTTGGATGAGCAAGCAAATTTTACAAGCAAATTTTTGATTTTCAGGAGCTTTTGTTAAAAATCTATCAGACCTCAGGGATGATTTCCTTCTCTCTGGTGGAGTTTTCCCTTTTCCTATAAATTGCTAAATCATATATGCAGAGAAAACTTTCATTCCCTTAAAACACTTAAAGAGCAATTTAGTTAGCTACATAGATCATTTCGAATGAGTACCATATTCCACCCAAAGGATATTTCACAAACCCCTAAGGAGTTCACCTTCTCACACAGTTCAGCAGTTTATATTTTCTATTTAGAATAATTTCATTGGCCCAAATAGAGGAAAGTATTTATATTAGTACTTAAACCTGCACTCAACCTTAGGCATTCCCTTATGTTCATTGGCTTCACTTTTTTTATACTAAGTATGTGCCTAAATACTGGCATGGACAAAAGCCAAAATTGTATCTGGCAATTGCACTTAAAATGTAATAGTAATCATAGAAACAATTTTTTTTATAAATGGCATAGGGAATTTCTACATTTATGGTTTATCCTTGATTTTCATACCAGTTAAGAAGAAAGTTGTTGTTTCCATAGTCCTATCAATTTAATTTTAGATCTTAAGGTGCCAGTACACACCACAATAACTTATCATCACACCAGAGTAACTTATCCCAGATTTTCCTGCAAAGTACATTTACTCTGTAATAAAGAACAGATATATGACCCACTCTCCCAAGCAGGCCAAAAGTAGGTACTTTTACCGTGCCTGTCCAGTAGGGCTGTGCGAAGCTTTGGTCCCTGATTTGATTTGGCAGAGATTCAGCCCAATTCAGTGGCTGAATCTCTGAATCGAATCAGAGGACACTTTAATCCCTCTGAATTCAATCAGAACAAACAGCTTTAAATGTTTTTTCTACATACCTCTAGGTAGCAGGCAGATCATGAATGCTGCAATGCTGGGGCACACGGAGCATCCCATAAAAGCATGGGGGGCTCCCCAGTGCACTCAGCAGCAGACCCAGAAGGGGACCAGAAGCACTTCCAGCCCACTTCCATAACCACCAGGGAGCGCGCAGGGCCTCTCCCTCCCCCCTGCACCACCTCGGCTCAGTAACTGGTGGCTCCTTGCTCTGGGGAGCTACCCAGGGTCCCCCCACAGCCGGCCACTGAGCCAGGGAGGCATGGGGCAGGCCCCCCGCGCGCTCCCCAGCAGACCTGGAAATGAACCAGACACACTTCCAGTCCACTTCTGGGTTCACCGCCAAGCATGTGGAGGCCCTCTCACACAACACACTCCTCTGGGATGCTCCACACACCCCAGCATCACAGCAATCATGAGCCGTGCCTGCTACCTCAAGGTATGCAGAAAAACCTTTTAAAGGTGTGTCTATGTTCTATGAATCAGCATCGAATCTTCAGATTTGGATTCATCTGTATTGAATTAGGGACAGTGATACAAATCAACGAATCAAATCACTGTCCCTGATTCGGGCCAAATCCAAATCAAATAGGGCCAGCTTCACACACCCCTACTGTCCAGCAGGTACTGAGAAAGTCAATTTCCACCAAAAAAAACAACTACCCCAGGATGAAACTGTTGAGTGGAATAGACACATGCCAATACCATAGTGTAACTTAACCCAGTTATATACTTTCTGAGGGGTCACTTTACCCCAGAATGGAATGACTAACACTAGTTAGTTCATATATTAGGGCTGTGTGAAACAGCACCATTTCATTTCGACTTTCATTCTGCCATTTTGAAGAGACAGTGTTTCATTTTGTCACTTTGTTTTGTTTTGAAGCACTGTTCTGTTTTGTTTCATTGAAACTGTTTTGCTATTTCAACGCGTTTCGATGTTTTGCCCCTACGTTATAATGGGGAATCATGAAAATGCCTAAACCTTTGTCATTTCTTGCCTGATACGATGAAAATTGCAAGGATGGCAGCCCCTCTGCATGCCAGATGAAAGGAGGCTGGCACTGTCACCTGGGACTGGTGCTGAAGCCAGGTAAGCCCGGCTTTGAAACTTGAAACTTTCAAAATGTTTCAAGTGCCCTTGTTTTGTTTTGAATCTGTGTCAAAGCCTTTTGTTTTGTTTAGATTTCACTGTTTCAAGCTCGAAATGCATCAACATATTTTCAAAATGAAACACCTGGTGAAATTTTGCACAACCCTACCATATATAGACTATATATTGGCTATGTATTGTATGTTTGTTCCTCTTTTACAATGGAGTAAAGTCAACTATCCTCAGTGCTAAGAGTAATGCTGAATTCTTTCCACATATGATCACCAATGGCAAGGCTTCTGCAAGCTAAATTATATCTTAAGTTATACTCTGCTATTTTGCTATCTGTAGCTCATGACAGGTCATTGATAAGGTTTTACAGGTCCTGCAGGTAAAAAATATTTTTGATAGATGTGAAGGAGAAAGTGATGTAATCCAATGCATTATCTTTTAGTCATGCTAGCCTTGCAGAGTTAAACATAAGAAAAAAAAAATCCAATCTGCTTTAGCCACTTAGGTAAATAAATCTAATTGAATACTCACAGGATCAAAACACATGAGAAATGAATGCCATTTTCTGCAGCTACTTTTCAAAGAGGAATCATACTTTAATATGTTTTGTCATGGTGTGCTGGCTTCCCTATTGGTTGAGATTCTGCTAGAGAGCTAGGAAGCATAACAACAGATTACTCTGTGCCTCATCCCTGCCTTTGGCAATTACATTCATTATACGACTCCTTGAACGTGGCTTACAGGAAAAGCAAGAGTTAAGTTCAAGGTATTATGTTTGTGCACTGGGGGCATCATGGTTAAGACACATTGTTGTAACTCCCAAGGCACAAGTTTAAGCTTTACTCCTAATGCAGATCAATGGTTGCCCTGCCTTCCCCACCTACTCTCAGTCAACCTAGCTGTTAACTGGGTTATTTTAGAGTGAGGTGCCAAAGGCAGCTAAAAAAATGGTAGCCACACCACTTTCTTGTGTGCCATGAACTACAGAAACTGATTTGCCTTATCTGCTCTTGCATGATGGAGGAGAATTAGTATAGAAAGCATGATTGCTCCTCTGCCAAATTCTACCCAATGTGTGGTCTTAGCAACCTCAATATGTTGCCCCACCTCTACAAAGTCATATTCATGCCCCTAGACCCCTGATATTTGGGTGTTCTGAAGAGCTAGTTAGGACTAGTTAGAGAGATACCCTGGTCCATGGATTAGGGCGCTGGTCTGGGAAACAGGAACCCTGGCTCTTAGTCCTTGCTCCATCACTTGTACATTCTGTGATCAATCACTCCACCTCCCTCTAGCTCTGTTTGTCAACTTTAGATTAAAAATGCCTTGATGAAGGGAGTCTCTTTCATTATGCATGCATGCACTCCCTAGGACTTTACTCAGTTGGAGCCCTTCGGCACCTGTCATTAATGTTTTCTATTTTTTAAATAAAGTGATGCCCCCAACACACATTTCTTATACTTTAGGGGTTGTCACTTGGGGAGGGAAACAATCCTTGGAAAATTCAGTTTTGTCAAGAAAGCTAAGTCATGTATATTCTTTATGGGGTCAACAAAGCCACTCCAATTTTTCATCAAATTTACTGAGACCAGAATCTGGCCCTTAGACCCTTTTCAGCAGAAATGTACTTTAATGGGCTTTTTGCAGGCTATGTACTCTGCAACCAAAAGATCGCACCCTCTTTTAAGGAAAAACAACCAAACCTGCTGGTAGTCTCAAATAACCCTTACCTCACTGGATACCAGGGAGCTACACCAAGCTTACCTGCATTTGGATTTTGTCACCTTATCGTACAGGCAATCAGCATGTCTTCCCAAAGCTCACGCATGCCAGACAGATACAGAAATTTGCTTGACGAGACCCTTAAGTATGTTTTTCTAAGATGAAAACTTGTTTTTCAAATGCAAATGCTCATGAATCAAAAATCTTTTACAATTCTTGTATCAAATTATATTAACAAAATTGTTACAGAACTGTATTAAACAATTCTATTTTCTATGTATTATATTTGACTGAGCTGCACATTGTAGAGCTAGAAACACAAGCCTAGAATTCCACAAAAATAGATACTGTATAAACAATAAAAGTGTTGGAAAATAAATATTGCTGTAGAAAGTAGAAGTAAAGATGAAAAACAGTAAGTCACATGCAAACATGTAATCTTGGGAGAATATAATTTCAGCCCAGCAGGCATTCATTTCAGATAAGTAATCTTAATATTACAGGATAAAGATTATATAAAGGAATTGCCAATATTTTGTTATGGAAATGAGAATATTCAGGGTTAAAATAGAGCTGAGCTATTTCTTTTCATCATGAGTGAGAAGATCAGCACAAATTCACATGGAGCATCATCCTGCCTCTCTGTGGGAATTCTGTTCCTTGTGATCTGCTGCTGCTAGATTTAATGTGCTGAATTTATTATACATTAGTTTTGTTCAATTCAGAAATCATTTTATTTTAGTGAAAGCATTGTTTTATATTGTTGCAGAACAGTGTAAAACAGAGCATAAGTTTGTCCTATACATCCTTCAAGACAACAAAAAAGTATGGTATATTAACTATCTACTGAAAATTACTGTTTGCATCACTCAAATGTTGTGACTAAAGTAGCTTCCAACTTCTTTAGATCCCTTTTTAAAACATTCCCTTTGCATGAAGATTTCCAATGGGATTTCCTAACTTTATCTGTTATCCTGATGCTTGATCTTCCTAATTACAATTTAAATCTTTTAAAGGTAAAGGATTTTCTGTTCTGGATATCACAAAAATGCCTAAACATTTAATATTATATCAATCATAAATAAATATATAATATTAAGTGTATAGTATATATATAAACTCTGTGTATGTGTGTGTGTGTGTGTACATATACATATATATAACAGTACTGTACTGTTCTGAACAGAGGCTATAGCTGAGAGTAGGGCTTCACTGTGCTTGGAATAGAAACTGGCCACCACTTTACTATTTATGGTGTAAAACAAACAAGGTAGATGTCGTGGGAAAGGGAAACAAGCTTGAAAAGATTAACTGATTCGCTTAAGTTCTGTGATTGAGCCTGGGGATCCCAGGTCTTCATATTAGCTATTCAGCTTACCCACTAGACCATGTTCACACACATCCACACTCAGAACAAATGACTAAAGTTCAAAGTAAAAAAATCATGACTTCGAAAATGCCACAATTAATTGCCTGTGCCACCTTAATTCAGCCCCCTTCTGAATATGTATTATTTTGAATTATTGTTATTTTTCACTCGGTTTCATGTTCACATACTATTTTTTCACAAAAGCCAGGTTTCCTTCAGTGCCTTCTCCATGGCTGGCCAAAAACTACAGATCCTAGAATCCTTAGAGCTAAGATCTCTATGCTTCCAAGTGTCTCCAGCTCCAGCACAGCCTGGGAGTCTGCTGCAGAGCTACAAATGCTGGTCCAACATTGGACCCCTGCTGAATCAATTGGGGCAGCTGACGAACTCCCAGGAAAAAGCTTATCACCTCAATGATTATTTTACATCGGTTTTCCACCAACCCAAGGGGATCACCCTGCCTGACAGGACAAAGGACTAGTAGGGTATGGGTGACCATACACCTACATGTGGTGAAGACATTGTGAGGGAGCACCTTGATAGGCTGGACATCCATAAGGCACTGGGCCCTGATAAAATGCACCCAAGAGTGCTAAAACAGTTGGCTGACATCTTAGCTCAGTCATTGGTGTGGATATTCAAAAACTCATGGCACTTGGGTGAGGTTCCTAAAGACTGGAAGAGGGGCAATGTGGTGCCTATCTTCAAGAAAGGAAGGAAGGAAGATCCCGGGAACTACTGGCCAATCAGTTTGACCTCAGTCCTTGGAAAGATCTTTGAGAAAATTATCAAAGAATCCATCAATAACAGGCTGACAGAAGGCACCATCCTGAGAGACAGCCAGCATGGCCTCATTATAGGTAGATCATACCTGAACAACCTCATCTCCTATTATGATCAGAAAGTGCGTCACCTGGCCAGGGGGGTAGACGTGGTTGGGGGCGGGGGGACATCATATACTTAGATTTTGAAAAAACCTTTAACTTTGTCTCCCACAATGTCCTCATGGCAAAACTGGGGAATTGTGGCCTTGATGGCCTCACAGTCCTATGGCTGGGGAACTGGCTCCGTGGTTGGACCCAGAGAGTGATAGTCGATGGAACCAAGTCAATGTGGTGCATGGTGACCAGTGGCATCCCTCAGGATTCAGTACTCAGACCAGTACTCTTTAATATATTTATTAACAATCTGGATTTGGGTGTCAGAAGCAGATTGGCTAAATTTGCAGATGACATCAAACTGTGAGAAGTACAGTTACACTAGAGGATAGGCTGAGGATTGAAGCCGACTTAGACAGACTAGCAAAGTGAGCAGACAAAAATCTGATGACCTTCAATATAGAGAAATGCAAGGTCCTCCACCTCAGGAGAAAGAACCCACATCATACGTATAGGCTCAGCAGTGCTACACTCGCTAGCACTACGTCCGAAAAAGACTTGGGGGTCACGATTGACCACAAAATGAATATGAGCCACTAATGTGATGCCATAGCCGGCAAAGCAAATAAAACACTTGCTTGCATCTACTGATGCATCTCAAACAAGACCCAAGATGTCATTCTCCCACTTTACTCGGCCTTGGTGAGGCTGCAGCTGGAGTACTGCATCCAATTCTGGGCTCCACACTTTAAAAAGGACGTGGAGAAGTTAAAGAGAGTCCAGAGGAGAGCCACATGAATGATCAGAAATCAAGACAGCAGGCCTTATGAGGAGAGGCTGAGAGACACGGTACTCTTCAGCTTGGAAAAGTGCAGGCTCCGAGAGGACTTGGTGACAGCTATAAGTACATCAAGGGTGTACATCAGGACCTGGGAGAATGTCTGTTCATCAGGGCTCTCCTAGGGAACACTAGGTCCAACAGTCACAAACTGCTGGAAGACCATTTTAGACTGGACATAAGGAAAAACTTGTTTACTGTCCAAGTCTCCAGAGTCTGGAACAGACTCCCCCCAGAAGTGGTGCAAGCACCTACTCTGGACACGTTCAAGTTCCATTTGGATATTTATCTTGCTGGGGTCATCTAACCCCAGCTGACTTGGTGGAAATGGTAGAAATGCTGGCTCTGGAGAGAAGTATTCCCTAGTAGACACAAAATTTTTGTTCTCTTTTCCCAAACTGTTACATGTTTTGCCTGCCTAGAGCAGGCTCAGCCAGAGCAACAAGGAAAATGTATTAATCTAAAGCAAAAATTTGCCCTTGAATGTGTTTAGTTTTAATTATTTAAGTGGGAGAAATCTGTGTTCATCCAGTGTCAGAATTATGTCTTCACAGTGAAAAATATTGACACTTACAGCACTGAAGTAGGAAAAAAAAATAAGGTTCAGAAGGAAATCTTGTGTTTGAATAACCAGAACGTGCAGTTCCTTTCCCTGTTAATATATACACAAGCTTAATGTAGCTCAAAGCTGATTTTAAAGCGCATGGGCAGTGCCTGTCCAGTTGGCTGAGGGGAAGATTCCATTGGCTATTTATCAACCAGAAAGACAGAAACGTTGGCCCAAGAAATGAATCTTCTGCTTCCAGATCTAGTTTCAAAGCTTTGTGAAACTGGGCTGTTGGCCAGGGCAACGGGTAAAGCTCCATGGGGAAAGCCATTGCTAAAAGTGCCCTGCATACACATGTGAACAAATCTAGAGATTATTAGCTTGACAGTCCTGTCTTAGGTCTGTGGTTGAATTAAAATGCAACACTGCATCAATAAAGTACGAGTCTGATCATTAGATAATGTCAGAAATCAGTGAGCCACTTAGACTGACTACCGCCCTTCCAAAATACATTTAAATCAATGTTGTTAACTCCTTCCCTGTGTTTGAATCATTCTGCACTGTCTCTACCAGTATCCTGAATTTACTACTAGGTTTAGTAAAAGACAACTTGCTTAAACTGAGCAATGTGCTGAATCACTGTCTCTCTCACTGGATATACTTCCAAATAATTTTCATTACAGTCACTGTGAAGTCCACATGTGCATCTAATAACAAGATTTGTCCCACAGTTTGAAATGTGCTTCAGAATCTTTTTGGATGAACAGGATGAATGTTAGGATTATTATTTTTTTTTGATTATAGTGAACAGATACTGGTTGTCAGCAGGAAAGTCTGTTTTAGCTTTATCTTCTGTTTGGATGGCTCTAAAATGTTTCTTTCAAATGCTTCCTGTTGTGTATGTGATAGTTGACTGATCTATCTGCCTAGCAGTCTTACTTTTATTTTTGCTGGCCTTAGTTTAAAGACAAGGCAACTTTTGTGATCACATTAAGTGAGATTTGCTTTATGGAGATCAGCGAGTTTGAAGAGCTTATCTCATTCACAGCATTTGTTTTGTTGCTCTGTCTTGGCAATGTTCCTTTCCAAGTCTTTTTAACCATCCCCTGTCCCAAGTCATCCCTGTCAGGGCAGTGAAATGGCTGGGCTAGCCTGCCTCCAGTGCCTCCTGGAGCCCGTAGGACCCCAGAACTCTGTGGACACATTCCCACCAACCCCGATGGCCTGACTGATCTGTGGAACAGCACAGTGCCCATAGCCATAGACACAGTGGCATCAAGATATCCTCCCCCGTGGCTGCAGCAACACAGGCTTCCCAGTATATGGGAAAGCCAAGACAACTTAAGCAAGGCCAGGGAGTTGGCATTTAGAGTACAGGTTGTAGCAGGGTGCCTCTCCAGGGGTGACTGTGGAGTTCCTTCAGCCCTTGCTCACTCTGCTCTCTTTGGGCGGTCACCTCTTCTTTTTCCTGCTATGCCTTGATGTTTTGTTTCTTATGTAAAAGGAGGATGGCCCAGGGCTTCCCAATCTGATCTCACACATGGCCACCAGGTGTCTGTAGTTCTTGCCCTAATGTCTACTTGCAAGGCTCCAATCCAGCCCTACACCACACCCCCTACCTCACAGGTGTCATCACTTTCAGCTGCTCATCCCACCCACTTGGCACCTCTCTGGTCCCTCAATACATTCAGCCCCACTTTGGGCTCTCCAGTACTCTGAGCCCCTCTTCTGGGCCTGCCAGCTTTTAAAATGGCAGGAGCACCAAGCCTCCTGCCACACAGGTGACTCTTGACCCATGGTGAAGCCTGCCAATTGTAGTAAGATATTTCTTGAAGCACTATAATGCAACTGTGGTGGCAGCAAAAAGGCTTTTATTTCCCACTTCCATTGCATCTTCAAAGTATTATTCAGTGAAGTTGTTCCAGGTAATGAATGGCCTAGTTAATCCAGTTTAGTTCTGCCTGGAAACTGAGCTGTCTTCAGTTTGCTGTGATGAGTTTACCACCTGCTTTGCAGACAAAATTGACCATATCTGGCTTGGCTTGTGAACCACCACTTTTGCTGCAGAATCAGAGTTTGGAGTTGAGGAAGCCCACTCTTGTCCTGTTTGTATGGATCATCTTGAATTACTATCACCCACTGATGCAGAGGATGTGATTAGGGGGGAAAAAGCAACCAGTTGTATTACTGGACCCACGCCTGTCTCGACTTGTAAAAGCTAGCTGCAGAAGACTGGGGCCACTACTGGAAGGGGTGTCAGCACCTCTCTTCGGGAGTACAGGGAGCTAGATGCTCTTAGGTCTGCAATTGCCCACATGCCACACCCCTAAGAAACGAACACTTGACATCATTTCCTTGGGATCTTTCCTGTGGGATCCCCAAAGGCTCCATCGTGTTGCTCCTCCTATTCAAAGTACATATGACTTCAGTGAGAGACTGTGCAGAAATCTGAAGTGAAATGCCATTAGTACGCCAACACCACCCAGATCTTCCTCTCTTTCTCTTCTGATCCTGGCCCTCTCATCTCAAGTCCTTTCCCAGTGCCTGGTTGTAGGTAGGTGAAAGAACTGAAACTGAATCCAGACAAAATAGAAGTGATTGTAGTGGGCAGACAGCTTAAATTTTGGCAGGAGACTGGGATCCCTATCATTGAAGGGATTTAACCTTCCCTTGACACTCAGTTTCACATTATTAGGGTGCTTCTGGATCCTTTGCTCCAGGAAGGTTCCTTTGCTCACCTCCAGGTGATGGTACCAGCAAGGAGCACCTTTCACCAACTCCACCTGGAGAGAAGGTGTGATCCTTTTTTGGGAGAAGTGGGTTATAAACTGCATAAACAAACAAACAAATCCTTTAAACGTCTGTTTATATGGAAAAAAATTAAGTGACCATCTTTATTTCCAGCCTTCTTAAAATAAGGGCTGATTCAATGCCCATTGAATTCAAAAAAGTTTCTTTCCATAGGCTTCCATCAATGTTGAATCAAGCCCAAACTGAGAACTCTAAGTAGCTTAAGTGCTTCCTTCAAATATATGCTGAACTTAAGCTAGAAATAGATATCTTCAATGGAACATGAATAGCTGTGCCATTATCATGCTCCAGGGATATTTATATATGTCACTAGTTGCCATGCCCCAACTTGGGTCATCTCTGCAAGCAGGGGGACCTCCCTGCCACCCACTTACATATGTTCCTCCCATGTTGGGAAGTGGAAGAATCCCCTGCAGAGGATTTTTGTGTATGCTTGCAAGTGCAAGGTGTGGTGGTAGGGAGGGGAAGAGGGGAGGACAACTTGAACTAGGGTCCTACTCCATGCTTGCAGGCATGTGTGTGGAACTCGTAGTGCAAGGAATTTTCCCCTGCATGCATCTGCATGCCCAGGGTGTGCAGTGAGGGGGACCTACAAATCCCCACTCTGCACTTGCAGCCATACATTGGGTAATCTCTGCAGGTATGCATATCTATTAGCAGGGAACCCCCTCCCCTTCCCTCCAACTCACCCTGAAGCCCTGACTTTTCCTACATACCCAGAGTGTCCCTGGAGGGATTCATCTGGCTAAGTGGGAAAAGTGAAGCAGGAGCTCCCAAGGATTGAGAAGGATGATTTTGCCTGGGAACTCCTAGGGTGTATAGGACCAGGCCTCTCAAACCCAAGGTGCTCCTGCTCCAGGGAGGCTGAAGAGCTGGGGCTGCTCCAGGCAGCCTGAGCTCTTCTACCATAAGCAAACACAGATAAGCTGCGATAAAGCAGTCCAATTTGTTACCACCTTCTGTGTCAGCCACAAATTTGAGTGTTTTGTGGTTTAACAGAAGAACTTTTGCTCGCTTTCACTAATGCAGACATAAAAGCATTTACGGTAGCATGTAGGTGACACTGATTTCCACCCGTCAGGTTTGCATTAAGAAGTCATTCATGATCTCAGTAAGCCATGAGCAGCAGATAGCTTTTTAAAACGATCATCCTGGGTGCATGATCTGAGGTAATTTTTATAGTCTCTAAGCTGCAACTGAATTCAAGAGTTATGAACAGGTGTTATGTCCTTTTTAATAAGAAAGTAGAACTTCCTTAGACTAGGAGTGGCACATTACCTACATCCATTAATGCAATATTGACCTGATACTTTGGAAGGCTAGCTATAGCTTTCATCTCATTCTCTTTGATAAGAGACTTTAATATGATTCAAGGGATAGTTCCTTAGAAGTTAGGAGACTTAGGATCTATACCTATCCATGTCTGCTGACGTGGCTTGTGACAATCTTCATTTGATTTAGCTTCCCCTACTGATTTAGTGTCTCCTACTATTTAAATAATTAAATAAAAGGCTAGGGAGGAATTATTAATGCTTGCTTTTATAACTTGCATCACATTCTCTATATGAAATGCAACATGAAAACTAATTATTGTTTTATAATAGGCAGTCAGTTGGCAATAGAAAACTATGAAGGAATTAAGGCGTGTGTGTTTTAAAGGGTAACTATATTTGTACAAAAAAGAATGGGAGAAAATATCTTTTTATCTTCACCCTGAACCATCAAGGTAAAAAAATATATATATAATCTTGATTAAATGCATGCCGAGTTAAAAGTCCTATGTGTAGAGAATGCCTTTTTGTTTTACTATGTGGGTCTATTTGCAGCTATTACTCAATTCATTCAATAGATTTTTCTACCTTTAAGTGGTCCCACTGGTAGAAAACTATAAGACAGATGATTTGACATGATGGCATAGAAATGGAAGCTAAGGGAAATAACATTCACTGAAATTAGAAAGATTTTATGATGCTTTTGGCAAGTCATTTTAGCTTTGTTTGCAAAATATTTCATTCATTTGCAAAAATTAATGTTACTCCTTGGTCAAGAAAAATTGAGGATTTTAATTTGGCCTACTGTTTTGAGCATCTAAATCCTTGTTCTTCTGAGAAATTTTACATGAGTATGAATGGTTTATCATTAATTAAAAATTGTTCTGTATATACTCTATTACCAACCTCAGTTTCATTCCCTGTCTATAGAAAAGAAGTACAGAAGATAGTGGTCATTCTTGGAAAAGGTGATGATCATTTAGACTTAGATACAAGCAACTAGAAACATCTTTCATTTATTTACTTTTTATTTTATTTTATTTTTGAATTGTCAAGTGGACTGAAATGAAGGCTGTAGTTGAATTATTCATACCTCACTAAGGGCATATATATGTGGCTTCCCTACCAAACCCAAGTTCACTGTTGACAAAATAAGCTCCCTCCCATCCATACCCACACACCCTCTCCATCCATCCATCCTCACACACTCCTTCTCAATCCATCCATCCAGCTCCACACCCCATCTATTGAGCTAGCTAATTGTCTGTCTATCCGTCCATGCCCACACTCTCTCTCTCTCCATCCCCATACACCC
>NW_017729033.1:32997986-33006179 GCF_001723915.1 Gavialis gangeticus | reverse complement strand
CCACCCCACCCCACCCCATACATTAACTCCTTTTGATGCACACCAGAAGCTAGCAGATAAGCCAAGCAGATGACTTGGAGCAGCCCTTTGCGTGTGTACCAGGCTACACTAAGGATTTCCATTTCAAGAGAGCCTGGAAACAGCGCAAGCATGGCAGGGGCCAAACTCATGACCTCTCCGAGACACTCAGGGCCCCTTGTGAGCCATCAACTGTTTCTGATTGCCGGTCTCTGATGAGTGTCAACAGGAACAAGTGAGCAAAGCTTACTCAGGGTCAGGAGGATACCCATACAGACATGTCCAAAGAGATTTAACAGTGTGGCCAGTTAATGGAGGTGAGTGGCTAAAACACCTAGTTGGCTCTGAAAATCTCAAGCTGTTTCCTGGCTCTCAGTTACTTGCTCATCTGTCAGGGCTCAATTGCAAAATTCTGTTTTCAAACATACATGAGAGATTACACAGTATCTGTTGGTTATTAATGGTAGTAATGGGATAATTAGTAGTTTTCATCTGAGTTGTAAGCCATTAGCATACCTTAACATAACCAGATGGCAGTAAATATTCTACAGACAAAAGAAATACAGAATATCAGCAATTAGACAACAGACACTTCACTTTCTCCAGTCCATAGTCCCTTTCAACACATTCAGGTAGAGTCTCTGAAGCTTTTTGGTAAATCAATAATTCTTTTGTATTATCCTAAACATAGACTAAAACTAGCTTTAGGATATTCACAAAGACACAAGCCTCTGAATACTCTTGATATATTTAATTATTTTCTTCTCAACAGAAGAGGTGGCTTTAATGTGATTTAGGGGACAGTTAGATTTACAGTACTTTTAAAAGAGCACGTACAATCAAAACAGATGCAGAAAACCCAGTCAAATATACTCTGTCTTAAAAGGTAATAATTTACTTGTACTCGCCTGCATAACTTTGACTACAGAACAAAATTTATGTACTCAGTAATGTTTATACAGAATTTCCTTTTCTCCTCCAAAGTTACTGCATAACTGAATCATTGCATGGCAGATTTGCGTCAGTTGCATAGTGCTGGGAATTATACAAAACCTAGATTAGAATTAGAATCCCTTGGAATCTAACCCATTAGAAAGGGCATCACAAAGAAACATCCTAATCTTCGGGTATAAATTGTAAACATGCAGTTTTCATCACTGACAGCTTCATCACCTTCCCCAAAGGTTTTGTTTAAGCCTACAACAATCATTCACTATTAAAGACAGGGTAAAAGAAAGAAGGGTTATTTCCAGCACCTCAGCACTAGGGAAGTTAATGCCTTAGTCCTCCTGACAGGGGTAAATTCAGGAGAATCTGCTTTTTGATCCAATACTGAGTCCTTATTCATTATCTTCCCTAGATAAGACTTTTACAGTCCTGGATAAATTAACCAAAGCAAGCATGTTGATTTAAGTTAGTTAAACTCTATTAGTTGTGGGTTCCACCTCACTCCCAGGGTAAATTGTATTTAATCCCAGACGTCTGCATTCTGTTTGAATAATTACCAAGGAACAATGATTTATATTGACAATGGATATTTCCTTGCTACAATGGATATTTTACTAGTGACCCATTTTTGCAGTTGAGACAGCTAATTGGCCTTCACAGTTAAATTAGCACGAGTGGAATAGACAAAGAGATCCCTTTTAGCAAAGTGAAGAGTTTCTATATCTAATATCTACAGATAGATGAGGTTTTAGGAGAGTATCACTTAACCACAAAAACCACGTACCACAGTTGCACACAAAAAAATAGCCCATGGATTTCTCCAGAACTGAGTCACTTTAATTTGTGAGCAAAAGAGTTCATAAATTCTCTCAGACAGTCTCACTGACTGCTAAACCGCAAAATTCTTATTAAAAAACCTCTGAACACTGTATCGGACAGTATCTTATGCATGCAGTACTGCAAATGAATGACACTGAACTTCAGATAGTTAAGAGGGGAAAACATTAATCAATAATTTTATGTCAGGAAAATTTGGGACCACTAATTTCAAGTTACCTATTTACAACTGAAGAGGATTTCATTTTTTCATAAAGCAAAGGGACCACGTTGTGGTTCACACATTCAGAACACTACTTTTGTAGAAAAAAGAGCATATAATAATTAATAGAACACTAGCATAATAGCCCACAAAGATGACGGGTAAAAATAGGCTACTTGTTATAGGGTACCACTTTTCTGTTATCCACTGTGTCATTACCAACTTGAGCTGTTCTTCTATACAATGAGTATCCATCAACATTTCCAAACATCTCCTCTCTAAACTCCTTCAGATACCTCTTCAGACATAGATGATTTCCCATGCATTTGGATTCAATCTTCCACACGGTCCATTAATCATACATCTTGTCACAATGATCTTGCTCAACAGGAAATGCACTGTTGTACAACTGAATCTTTGTTTTAAAGTTCTGGTAATGCTCATTGTTCCATTTCATAATCAAATCCCACAAACACTCTGGACATGGTTATCTTGGAGGCAGAATCACTTTACCCTTATGACAACAACTATGGAATTGGCCATCTGACGGTCTTTCAGCTTGGAAGTTTAAAGAGTTACAAAATGGGCACACCATGTTTATCAATCCACAATGATGTTCCTCAATCTTATCTTCAGTGAATCTATTGTTGTCTACTCTTTCAGCCTGTCCTCTATTGCCTCTGCAAACCATTTGCCTTTCCATTGCATCTCTTCTACAACATCCTCTTTGCTCATTTGTTTTGTTTTGTCTTACTCTTGCCATTCTTCCTGCATTCAATTGCCATCTATTCTCTGCTTTACCTTGGTAAGGGTGTTATGGGTTAAAGCTAAAGTAAGGGTGTTAAGGGACAATTTTTGCTTAGATACTGAGAGTACACCATAACTAACTGAAACCAATCACTAGAAGTCCAGAAAAGTGAGCGCAAATATGGGTTTTTGAGCATGACAGACAGAACGACAAAGACACAAATGAAGCAAATTATTATAGAGGATTGTAAAAAAATTGATTGTATGTTGGTATCAAGCATATAAGAGTGTGTGTGTGTCTGCAGACCGTAGACTGAAAGTAATTAATTTAGTCCAAACCCCTGCATGAAAGGTTGTATGCGCCATATGAGAATCAAACCTGTAACCTTAATAGCACTAAACTTTAGCCAACTAAGCTAATCCACTGCTCCTGTTTACACCGATTTAAAAACATGCTCAGTAATAGCAAGAAGCTGCAACAAAGGCACTAGTCCTGTGCCTGTCTCCACTGTACTGTCCTTTCCCACGCCACCTTTGCCCAGACAATTGATCTCACATGCCTAGGTCCCATGTGCAGACCCCAGAGGATACCTCGGTTGTCTTCCGGAAGACCCCCTAACTCACCTGCCACGACTTTGAATGACTCCTCAGTGGAGGGGGTCCCCTTTGGAGTTGCCTCCAGGGTCATCACGTGTCTCGGCATGCGCTCACGGGGCTCCAACCTCCCCTACACCCCGACCACATGCCATCCTTGTGAAACAGGCCTGCAGGTCTAATTTGCGGTCAGCCCCACAAGTATCTTCTCTGGCCTGTGTGTCACTTAACAACAGCGGTCACCCTGGACCCCCGGTCAAACTCCAGTGGGTAGGCCTGGAGACCTTCGGTTTTCAGGCCTGTCATCTCTGGTGCCCCTAGCGCCTGCTCCCAAAGTGTTTCTGTGCCACCTCTCTCTCTTCTCTTCCCCGAGGTTCTGGCCACCCTCACCTAATGCTAAGGACTTCGCCCACCTTCCCTCGCAAAGGTGATGGAGATAAACGAGCCCAAGAAGGGATTACTACCACTGCCCAGACCCTAAACCCCTCTTCCCTGGAACACCCATTATGACACCGACTGAACAAACCCTCCACCGTGACTACTAGTGAGGTGTAGCCAAAGGAAGAGAAGCGAACAAAAAAAAAAAATGAGAAAATAGAGCACCCACTGCGCTCCATACTCCTTAGCACCCTCAATGCCCTAAGCCTTGGGCACCCTGCGGGTCGGGACCCATGCCTTTGCCCCAGCCATGATCCCTCTCTTCCCCTCTCTGAGCCCTGCCTCCACTCGCGTTTACGTCCCTCATTGCCTGCAAGCAGGCTTGCCCACCGATTCACTGCGGGGTTACCACAGGCTCCTCTGCCGGCTCCTTCGGGTCTTGTCAGGCTTCTCCAGGTTGGGACTCCCCGTTGCTCCTGCCACTGCGGCTACCACTGCCGGCTTTCCTGCTGGCTTCCTTACCAGCATCTTCAATCCCCGCCGATCCTTGGCTTGGGGATCTCCCGCCACTCCCACTGCTCTGAATGCTGCAGCTGCCACTGCCGGCCTCTCCACCAACGTCCTTGGTCCCCATCGGGCTTCCCTGGGTCAGGGATTCCCCGCTGCTTCCACAGCTGCCATCGCCGTTCCCACCACGGCTGCTGGTGCCCGTGCCGGTGCCGCTGCTTCCACAGCCATCTGCTGTCCGCTGTGGCTGGTCCCATCCTGGCCAGTGGGTTCCCGCCCAGTTCTCTGGCCCTCGGCAGACTTCCCGCGCTTTCACGGCTCCCTTTAATCTCTGCCGGGTGATGTCTCCTCATGATGTCACCCGGCCTCAGCTGTATATGGGCGTGGCTTACAAACCATGTGGGTGGTTTCCTGCCCTGAGCTTCTTCACTCCTCCTGGCCCCTGGAACAGGTAAGTCATTGTTTTCTTTCTTTTCCCTGGTTGGGGTTTTGTCTCTGGGCAAGGCTCCCCCTCTTGCTGATCCTGTGCCCCTGGCACAAGTCCATTCTACTAAGCACCACATATGACTATAGTAAGAGGAAGACCCTATAACCCAAAGACTTTGCAACCTAAAAAGGAGGGAAACAAATAGGAAACTCACTTGACACATGCCACATTTACTGTGCAATTAACTGGTTAATTGCATGATGAATTCAATATGATAGATGTGCAAAGTATTTATTACACAATAAAAATTGCAACCCAGTCATAAAAATGGTCAATCACCACAAAGATGTTGCTTGAAAAATGTAGAACATTTTTGTATGGTTTCTATTAAGTTTTAATTTGAACATGTGACCTGTCACACACAGTGATAGTTTGGCCAGATCCTCCAGCATCCCAGGGTAGAATGCTCTCTGTCCTCCTGCCCCCAACTCTCCACAAAGGGGACTCTCTGTGACTCATATTGAATTATGCTGCCCTAGGGTGTTTCAGCAGGTATCATCCCTCCTCCTTTTCACCAGCCTTTAAGGCTTCTTCTATAAGGAGCCATCAGCAACTCTTCCTGTGAGAAGAAGAGTATAAACAGACACTCAATATGACCTGCTTTACTTAGCACAATAGTAGTCAGAGAGAGGAGGGAATTTGTTTCAAAACTTGCTGGTGGAGACAAGATAGGGAGAAAGGAAAAGCACACATACAAAGGCAGCTCATAAAGTAGCTTAATTTTACTACGCATTAGCATATTAGCACAGTTTCTGCTGTGATGCTCTAATGCACAATAAAAAAGTCTTCTGTGCATTAAAACGTACCTGTAGATATGTGCAATGAGAGGTAATTAGCTGTGTTAGTCTAAAGTCAGGCAGAAGACAGAGTAGATATGCACCTTATAGACTAAGTAAAGAGATATATAAAAAAAATAAGCTTTCATGAATTCAAGTTTACTTCATCAGATGCTGTGAAAGGGCAATTATAGTAGAATGTGTATAAACTAGAATGAGTGAGGAGGGAAAGAAAGAGGGAATGAATGGGAGGAGCAGCAAACAAAAAGAATCCAGTGGCAGACCAACAGGCGGGGGGGGAGGCATGGCCCCCAGGGACTGGCCTGTGGGGTGTGCCAGCTGGGACCTTCAGAGTTCATATTATGTGATGTGACTTTAAGTATTGCTACAAGAAGAACAGGAGGAGGGGATGCAAATGCAAGCATTGGCCCCCAGGCACTGGAGACCCGTACATCACTGAAAGAATCACAGGAATAAAGGGATCACAAAAGATAATCCAGGTGATGGGATAAGAATCTGTAGGCCTTGCTTAAGCTTGTTAGGGAACTGGGGTGGTGAAGGTAATAAGGTCCACTGTTGATAGCACAGAGGTTACAAATGCAAGGCCATAGCAGAAGTGCTCACAGCATAGCCCTTGTCAGATACCATTGAATCTGTGAATTCTGCTAAATATTGTGTCATGAGGACTTAAGAAAAGGAGGGGTTTAAACCTACTTAACACATTCCAGTCCGTGGATGATTTTCTGTTCAAACTGTTTTTTTAAATTTTGCTGCCTGAGAACAGCAGTCCTGAGGTCAACAGTATAACATCTAGGGAGGTGTTTTCAAACTCGTAAAGGGGACCCTATGGTATAAAACCAGGAGTAATTAGATAAACTCATAAAGGATTTACCTCTGGAAACACAAGGGAGGATTCCTGCTTCTATCTTCTGGAACCTAGGTCAGGAAACTTTTACTGGTCACCCCAGTACCTCAGACAGTGTACTTGGGGGAGCCCAAGAGCTAAGGGGGCTCCATTCCACCTCCTGCCCTCTACCTCCAGCCATGGCAAAGCTCATCTGGAAGCTTCAAGCTGGAAAGCTGCATGCTGCTACTGTCAAAAAAGTCTCAAGCCAGGGGTGAAGGAATGCAGGCCTCCCTTCCCCCACACCCCACCCAAGCCTCTTGGCTCAACTTTGCCGCAGCCAGAGCTGGGAGGATGTGGGGCTGGGGAGACGAGTTCAGCAGCTTCCTCAAAGACTACTGAAGTGTCCCACCTGCTGGCCAGAACTGGTATAGACAGGCTTGAGCCACCCCGATGAACATCTGTTGCATTGCAGGGGAGGGCTCTAACTGATGGCACTTTGCATAAAGCACCATGTGTTAGAGTATGGCCTCTAAATATCTGTGGGCACCCTATGACTTTGCAACTGTTATCACCAGTAGCTCTGACATGTCTATAGACAGTTCCTTTAGTATTCTGAGATTAATTTAATTTAATCAGGTTCAGATTATTTAAATTCACTCAGATTTGTCAGTAGCTGTCCAGTGCGCTCTTTACTTACCATGGCCCAGAGCCCTTTTCTTTCTTTGCTTATTTTTTTGTTAGCCCTCTGGTCTCGGTACATGAATTCATTCATTCATTTTGAAGACTAATGCACAATAGTCACTGAGCAACTCTATCTTCTTTGTGTCTTTTTTAATTGCTCCCCCTCACTGTTGGGCAAGAGATGGGGAGTGGAAAAAAACTCCACTAGTTTGTGTTGCCAGTTTTAACTTAGTCAAATGTTAGCGGAGGCATAACTGATGAGATTTGTGCCCTGGATACAAAACCTAGTACTACCATAAGAGATGATGCTCCTGCTAGGAGGAAGTATCAGTATGGCATCTTCAGTTGCCAGGAGTTTAACTGCCCTTACAATTCCTGCCATGACTATGCCACCAAATTCTACTACCCACATACCATGACAACACTGAATTTGGTAGCATCTATCTTCAAGGCCCCAAACACCATGCAGCTCCACTTCACTCCCTATCTGCTTGTTGCTCTGACTTGTGTCAAAAGTGCCCCATTTACCTTGGTGCCTAAGGCTTGTGCTCATCCACTGCTAGTTACACTACACCCCCTAGTCCCCTGGCACTGCCACTTTCCCTCCTACTTACCACCTTCCCTCCACCCCCACTGCCTGCCCCCTGTCACTTATCCTCAGTCATGGCTCCAGCTCCAGTCCCACTCTGGCTGGGGGCATAGAGCACATTGTGGCTGCAGCTTCTACCCAGCTATGCAATAGTGGTTGTGGTGGCAGCAGCTCTGGCCCCAGCCCCAGGTTGGCCAGAGCCTGACCTGACACTTGGCCAGGTGAGGGCTAGAGCCACCATGTGCTCCATGTCCCCAGGTGGAGAAGGGCCAGAGATGCAATTAAGGGTAAGTGGCAGAAGCAGGTGGAGCAGGAGGAGACAGCAGCAGCAGGCATATGGGATGGGGGGAGGCAGCACGGGAAGGTAGAAACTGTGGCTCTGATTCCATACCCAAGTGTGAGCCCAGGTTGGGGCCAGACCTGCATGAACCACCTTCCCCCCTACCTTGTACTGAAATTCAAGACAAGGGGCTTCCCCCTCCCCCATGTTGAACACAAAAAAACAAAAAAAAAAAAAAAACAACTTCATCTTGGAAGGGAGGGATTTAAACTAGACTCGTTGGGGGAAGGGAAAGATGAGGG
>NW_017729033.1:32990295-32997933 GCF_001723915.1 Gavialis gangeticus | reverse complement strand
AGTAGGGGGCCAGTGCACACATCCACAGGAGGCCTCAAATGCCTCTACACAAACACTCGTAGTATGGGAAACAAGCAAGAGGAACTTACCCTCCTGCTAGCTGACACCAACCCAGACACAGTAGGGCTCACTGAAACGTAGTAGGACCCAACATATGACTGGGTGGTGAATATCAAGGGCTACACACTGTACAGGAGGGATAGGACAGGGAGGAAAGGTGGGGACGCGGCACTTTACATTAAAGAGGAATACACATCCTTATCAATTAGCAAAGAATCAGAGGAGGGGCACTCTGAAATGCTCTGGATTAGAATACAGGGCAGTCGAGGGGAAAGAGATTTAACAGTGGGGGTCTACTACAGACCACCCAACCAAGGGGAAGAGCTAGACCAGCTCACAGAGGTAGTTAGGTCAAAGGATGTGGTCATCATGCTCTGGCTGCTGGCAGGCTCCATGCTGCCAGTTCTGTGCCCCTGCTGCACCAGGACACCAGGTAATACTGCTGGGGTAGTACAGGTACTGGCCCCAGCCTCTCCTACCTCTACCTAGGATAGTTTTCTGTATGCCAAAGCGCATGTGCAGGGGCATGCAATGGGACACAAATTTGTGCCGCTGCTATTTGTGCCTCTGCACATATAGACTTGCCCCATGTTTTGAGTATTGATTATAACCCATCTTTTATCCACATACCTAGTATTCCCAGAAAGATCCATTTTTAAATAATGGAAGTCTTCTACTGCTAATAAAACATAAGTAACTAAGATACAGTTTCTTTGTTGTTTCAAACCTCGTAACCTGAGTTACTAACAGAATGTAGGGACCCTGAAGTCAATAGAAATAAACGTGATAACAACCAGTCAGTGTTTGCAGGACTAAGCCATTAAAATAAAAACTGGTTTCAAATTTCACATTTTACTATTCACTTTAAGTACCTCAGTCTACTGAGATAACTTGGTGTCACTTATTTTTAGATCATATTTATATGAGCTTAATTTCTAGCTTTCATGAAACAAACACTTGGACTTCAGAGTACTGTTCAATAAGAAACACAAATCTAACTCCTTTGAAGAGGAGGGGCCACCTTGTTCATCTTGGGGAGGAAGGGGTTAAAAGCATTATTTATACTAAACCTAAATTTTGGCCCAAAACGAATACAACACTGTCCCTATAACATTTTGATATTAACTACTGTCTCTCAATTCTCTTTGACCTTTTTTATACAATTATTTATTTTTTTAGAAATTTCAGAGAACGGCTTTTTCTATATTATTTACACAGCTGTGAAGGAAAAAATAAACTGTTTGGAAAAAAAATCTGGCCTGTCAAAACAGACAGAAAAGCTAGTAGCAGCAAAAAAGGGACAAAGTTCTTCAGTTAGAAAGATTCATAAATCACAAGGTTGAGAGAATGAACACTGTTGGGGTTTCCAGTAAGTTTATAATAAGAAGCCAGAGATACAGTTTTAAACATCATTGTGTTTAATGTACAGTTCTAATTGCAACAGACCACACACATATACCCCCACCTAATGTTAGTCAGTTTTGTGCGCTACATGCCAAGAATAAGAAACTGTTTATCTTAAATCATCTCAATTCTTAATGATTCGATTTGTTAGTATCACACAATGCACTAGAAACTTAATACATGCAGTTCCCCCAAATAGTTTAGGATATGCATGTTAAAATTTTTCAAAACTTATTCATTAGAAAAAAAAACCCAATTCCAAATAGATAGTAAAGACTTACTCTGACTTGACAGTGTCTGTTTATATAAATGAGAAAAAGCAGCAAGTTTCAGCTAAAAGCCTTCTTCAGCAATGCACTTCCACCACTTATGTGTTGCAACTACATATTCATCTACCATACAAGATATGATACAATATAACTTTCTGTCTCTTATTCAAGATTAATTAATTTCAGGTGTTGCCTTCCAGGTTTGGCAGAAAACCTAACAACACTTATGTTCCACAGCTTTGGTGATATGAAGTACCTGTGGGTTGTGTTTGCTTAAAACACTTCTGTGTATTGGCAATTAAATCTTGAAAAATGGCTTCTCTGAATGAAACATTGAAGGTTGCTGCTTTCTTTTATGAGAATAAAAGGTATGAATTTATAGTTTCAAGAGAAGAGGTGGAAGATGTACTAGAAAGGGTTATGTTTTTAGAGGCAGGAATCAGTTGTAGAATCCTAGGTCTTGTCAACATGAAGAAATGAATATGCAAAAAATAGAATGAATTTACAGCACACGACTTATTTTGCAGTCATCCCCCATGTTGAAACATTTTGGTCCCAAGTTAAAAAAAAGACTTAGGCACCTAAAATTATGCCTAAATTATACTTTAGGTGCCTAAATCCAAATAACTGATCAGGAGGGATCCTAGTTCTCTCTCTGTCCCAGGGGCACAGGCCCAGAAAAGGGGGAAGCCTTGCTCAGAGGCAAACCCCTGGCAGAAAGAAGAAAAAACAACAACTTACCTGTTGCAGGGACTGGGAAGAGTGGAAAAATGCATGGCAGGGAACCACCTGCATGATTCATTATCCACACCTATATTCAGCTGAGGTCGGGTGACGGCACAGGGAGACACCACCCGGTGGAAATAAGAAGTGCCCCCAGAAGGTGCAGGAGGGGCACTGAGGAGCAGAGGAGCCACGGAAGACTGCGGTGTGTGGTTGTGGCAGGCAGTGGCAGCGGCAGAAGTGGCTGTGGCAGAAGCAGCAGCCACAGAAACCAGCGCCACAAAGAAAGCCCTGCCGGGAATAGAGGTCAGCCGGGGAACAGGGAGGCCAGCTGGAAGACTGACGGGGGCTGAGACAGTAGGAGCTGCAAGGTGTCCCCATGGCAGGGAGGACCAATGGGGGACCGACAGGACCACCGAGGAGGGCAGCAGTAACCGTGCTGTTAATCAGTGCAGGAGCCCTCAGTAGAGGCAATGGGTGTCACAGCTCCAGGGTGGAAGAGGATTCTGGAGAGGAGAGAGAGACCCCAGTTGGGGGTGAAAGCCGGGATCTCAGCCTGGGGGTGCGTGAGACTAGGGGTGTTAGGGGTCAGGAGGGCATGGGACTCTCTCTTACGGGCATTCCCTGTCTAGTCTTTTTTTTCTGTTGTCAAGTTCCCTTGGCAGTTGCAGTAGCAGTGTCTTGATTTTGGTTTTATGCCAGGTCACCTTAGGGTGAGGGGCTTGCAGTGAAGGTGTTACTCATATTCCCCTTTAGGGTTGGTCCATTTTTCTGCCCCTAGCAAGAGTGGGTTAGCATAGCCCTTAGCGCCAGGCCAAGGCAGATGGGACTTCATCTAATAACGAGGACACAATGGCGAGGAGACTGCGTGAAGGCTAACGGCTTCAGGCGTGGGCAGCACAAGGCATTGAGGAAGACAAGCCCAAGGGGCGACAATGACCAGACCTTCCAGGTCCAGCCAGGGCCCAGGGGTCCTCACCGGCAGAAGGAGTGGCAGAGGCCCAGGGAAGACATCAGCTGGGGGTGGCTGCAAGAAAGGATTAGGAGGCCCATCTCCAAGGTTGGTTCATGACCGGGGTGTAGGGGAGATTGGAGCCCCATGAATGCCCGCCAAGACGTGGGACTGCACTGGAGGCATCCTCCAAGGGGACCCCCTCCACTGAAGTAACACTCAAAGTCGTGGCAGGAAAGTTTGTGAGTCACCCTGAAGACAACCGAGGTACCCTCTGGGGCCTACACAAAGGCTCCTGGCAGGCCAGAGTGGCGGTTCGGGTGAAGGCGGCATGAGAACATACCATTGAAAGGAGACTGCCATGCTCTGATAAAAAAATCCCTGATTTTCAGATTTAAAAAGTAATCCAAAGTCCATATTTTTCCATGATCAAAAGGAAACACTGCTAATATATATTACTGGCATTTCATTTTAAAATCACAGAAAAAATGTGGATTTTGGGTTACTTTTTTTAACCTGAAAATTGGGGATTTTTTTTTAAAATCAGAGAAAACCAGGATCCCTCCTGATCAATAAAGCTTTCATTTAACTGCTTAGGCAGTTGAGAGTCACAGGTGCCTATGTCTTCATCAGCACAGTTAATTTGGCATTTTGGCTAAGCTGAAAATGTCATTCCTTATCTGACATCAAAGCCTGTTGGAGATTCAGGATATAGGTGTTCCTGCACCTGAGCTGCCTACAGGGCCTAATCTGTAGGCACACTCGGGGATGGTGTAACAGGTTACCTTTAAATTGCCACAAAGGCACTTAAAATGGGAGCATTCACCCATCAAAGGGTGTTAACCTATACTAAGTACCTTCTAAACATTTTCAAATTATGCCAATTCCAGTAAGGGTTATCTTTGATCTGTTTTACCCAGGCTGTTCCAGGGTATTGTTAGTTTGCTCATGGGTGATAAAACACTCTATTTTCATTCCCCCAGCATCCCAGAATATACCATTTCCAGCCCTCCCTAGTCCCATGGGCAAACTTTCAATCCTCCTGAAGTTTACTGCCCAATGGGTAGTGCTGATCCCAAGCTAACACCCCCTCCCACCCCAACACACCCTGACCACTGAGCAACTAGGACTCTGCAACTCACCAGTTCGTTGCTTGTTCTAGTGACCCCATGCACTTAGCTGGCTGGCTACTGATGCAGGGGGAGCAACTGAAAAGGTAATTAACTGCTAAGGATCATGGTCAATTGACTGTTAGCACTGGGCAACTCTCTCTCCCCACTGCAGCTCAGCTTCCTCCTCCCCCACAACATTCATTTGAACTAAACAGTTATTCATTTGAAATGGCTGTCAGCACCCATGCAGCAAGCCCATGGGTCTCACCTCTGCTAGTGGTGTGGCATGCATGCAGCAAGGTGCTGGGTTGCAGCTCTGAACTGGTGTGAGTGCTAACCCAACTCCTGCCCTGCTGTGGCATCCAATGAGCCCACTGGGGCTCAATTGTGCCATGGTGTGAGTGCTAAACCTACTACACCCCCCTTCCCCCCAACCTAATCCCAATTCAGTGAAACAGGTGTAAGATTTTGGTCCTACTAAAACAAACAAACAAACATTTTTATGTTCCTTTCTCTTTACTTCTCCCCCAACTCCTTTTTTTCAAGATTTTTCTCCTCCAACCCACGGCTCCATCTGGTTCCTGCTGCTGGCTTCAGAGTGAGGGAAGCCACATGGTGGTTTCCCTGCCTGCAAGCTACATACCACCCTCCTTCTTCCTCTTCTACCTCAGAGGAAGTATAAGCTTCTGGCTCCAGCCCACACTTCTGCTAACCGGGCCCACAAGTGGTAAGTCACAACTGTGTTGGTCTGAGATGGCATTAAGCCTTTACCTGGGATTGCCCTGAAACTGTTCTACTTTTATGATGGCATCACATTCCCCAGGGCACATCTACACAAGATGCTCAGACAACATATAGATCTGTGAAACTTGTAACAAGCTGTGTCACTCTAAAATTGAGCTTCTCAACAAATTCATTAGGCATCTGATTAGACCTCTTACATGTACACCGTGATCTAGAGGATTGATGGTTGCCTACTATATTCAGTAGAGACAAAGAGATGCTAGTAACATTATATAAGGCACTGGCAAGACCACCATTTATAATACTGTGTGCAGTTGTGGTCACCAGTATTCAAAAATTAATTTAAATTGGAATTAATCCAAAGAAGGGCCACTAAGAAAGTTAAGGGAATGGAGAGTGTTAGAAAGAAGATTAATGATTTAAAGATTAAAGATTCTTGTTTAGTTTAGCAAATAGAAATTGAGAGGGAATATAATTACTCTATATGAGTACATTCATGGGGTGAATATTAGAAAAGGGGAAAAGGCTTTTAGGATGGAAAACACCACTTTCAGAAGATGAAATGTCAACACACTGGCTACAGGTAAATTGTGGTAGGACTTAAAAGAAATTTTCTAACTGTCCTCTGAGCGCTGTTTTGAAATGGATCTTCAAGCAAAGTGGTAGGAGCAAAGAACTGAATTGCTGTAAGAAATAACCATATACATTAACAAAAAGGGTGGCATGATAGGACAAAGTGTTCTAGCTCAACAAGCAGCATGTATAGTCATTAGGGCTGTGCGAAATTTCACCAGCTGTTTCCTTTCGATGCTGTTTCAACTCATTTTGAGCTTGAAACAGCGAAATTGAAATGGAACGAAGGGCTTTGAAACAGCCTCGAAATGAAACGAGAGCAGTAGAAGTGTTTCAAAAGTTTCAAAATGATTCGAGTTTCAAAGCTGAAGCTGGGCTTGCCTGCAGGGAAACAAAGTAAGGAGAGGGAGGGGGAAGGACTGTTGTGATATTGACTGTGTAGCTAGCCAGTGACTGTGATCCTTGCCTGAGGTCCCTTCCAATCCCAGTGCTCTGGGAGAGGGATGGAAAAACAGAATAAAAAGCAGCTTTGTTTGAACTGAGCTGCTTTCTGTCTTGGGGCCAAGTCCAGCAGCTCAGCAGTGTCAAACAATAAAAGCTACCATTCATTTCCTACTTGCTAGCCTAGCAAGTGGGATTCAGCAATACCTTTTGCTTTCTTTTCTATACCCTTATTTTATTATTATATTCATTGATTCCTTCCAATTTATTTCTCCCCCAAAATCCTCTTTTTGTTAGTCTATTTTGATTCTTTTCAAACCTGTGCTCTCTCACAGTGTGCATTCCATTCACTGTACAAGGAAACACAGCATAATTATATTGCATATTATACTATAGAATGTATATAGGAACACATACATTTACATGTATATCTTCTTATTTTATTTATTACATAAATACATACAGACATACATACAATTATGTTATCTACATATATTACATAAATCGGATAACATTACAGAAGAAGAGACAGATTTTCCAGCACACCAAGGCAAAGACAAGATACTATGAAACAAACCATGAAGCATGTTGGAAAGGCAGCTGGCAAGCCTTCAGAGAGGGGCAGAAGAGGGGGTAGATGGAGAGGTGCAAATTCCACCCCCCACCCCAACTGAGATGCAGCCTTTTTGCTACAAGAAGCAGGCATGAGGCTTCCACTAGTTCTACAGGCAGCAAGGAGAGGGGAACAGTGCCAGTACCACTGCCTGTGCCTGAGTCTGCATCCTCTCCAAGAGCACCAGCTATAACCCTCTGCCCCACTACCACCATGACAACAAGCACCAGCACCAGCACGACAGTCTCCTCCACCCCCGTTTCACTGAAAGGGGGGGGCACATTGCAAAGGCGAGCAAGATCACCCAGAGCATTGGGGAGATGCTTGCTGTGGCTGGCCAGCCCTTTTCCTTAGTTAAGTGGCCAGGGTTCAGGAGGCTTATGGTGCTTGTGTCCCCATTATACCAATTGCCTGCATGCTAGGCATGACCACTAAAACTGCACTCTGCCAGGGTTGGGAGGCCTGGTGGGACTGCCGGTGATGTGGCAGCCCCAGGAAATGCCAGGACCAAGGATCCCTCTGGTGAAAGGTGGATAGGAGACACCATAACCTCAAGTCACCATACACACGCACAAGTCTTGGCTGGGGAAAGCCCAGACCCATCAAGTTTTTGACACTTCTGAGAGTTGCTGGTTGCAGTGGAGTTGTGAGGCTCCAGGGGAGCTCAGCTTAGCTCCTGGGATGCCAGTTTTCTGGATGAAAAACCCTTTGTCAGGCTGAGGAAGCACCTGCAGTTGGGGGGGGGGG
>NW_017729033.1:32984976-32985295 GCF_001723915.1 Gavialis gangeticus | reverse complement strand
GATGAAAGGTTTTTTCAACCTGACAGCTTGATGAGATATATTTCTCTAACTATTCAGTTGGTCTACTAAAAGATACCAGACTGACCCAAAGAACCTTGTCTGCCAGTGCCATGTCCTTAGACCAACACCCCTAGCACCTGTCCCTGGTCAGCTGACTAGAATTATGCAGGGCCCTGGGCATATCTAAGACCGAGGGCTGGGGCTGGCAGGGAGAGTTTGCTAGCTGCTGCTGGAGAAGAAGCTCCTGCAGGAAAGGAAAGAAAGACTGTCACAGTTTGGCTGCCTGAGATGTTGCTAGTGCTACTGTGCTGCTTACTAA
>NW_017729033.1:32969329-32969722 GCF_001723915.1 Gavialis gangeticus | reverse complement strand
GAACAGTGCCAGTACCACTGCCTGTGCCTGAGTCTGCATCCTCTCCAAGAGCACCAGCTATAACCCTCTGCCCCACTACCACCATGACAACAAGCACCAGCACCAGCACGACAGTCTCCTCCACCCCCGTTTCACTGAAAGGGGGGGGCACATTGCAAAGGCGAGCAAGATCACCCAGAGCATTGGGGAGATGCTTGCTGTGGCTGGCCAGCCCTTTTCCTTAGTTAAGTGGCCAGGGTTCAGGAGGCTTATGGTGCTTGTGTCCCCATTATACCAATTGCCTGCATGCTAGGCATGACCACTAAAACTGCACTCTGCCAGGGTTGGGAGGCCTGGTGGGACTGCCGGTGATGTGGCAGCCCCAGGAAATGCCAGGACCAAGGATCCCTCTGG
>NW_017729033.1:32956837-32969294 GCF_001723915.1 Gavialis gangeticus | reverse complement strand
GTGTGTGTGTGTGTGTGCGCGCGCGCGCGCTGTTCCTACATGGAAGGAATAGTAAAAAAGCCAGAGGCTGGCATGCAATGCAGGCAAGAAAGCCAGTCAGTGAAAATGGAAAGGGAGGCATCAGGGGGTGAGGGACAGGCTGGGGTGGGGAAGAAGAGGGATGTAGCAGCACAGGTAAAAGTGGCTTTCTTGCCTGCATTGCATGCCAGCCTCTGGCTTCTTTACTATTCCTTCCATCCAGGAACAGCACACACACACACAAACTGCAGGTGCTTCCTCAGCCTGATGAAAGGTTTTTTCAACCTGACAGCTTGATGAGATATATTTCTCTAACTATTCAGTTGGTCTACTAAAAGATACCAGACTGACCCAAAGAACCTTGTCTG
The DNA here is from genome assembly GCF_001723915.1 of Gavialis gangeticus. Lineage (NCBI taxonomy): Eukaryota > Metazoa > Chordata > Crocodylia > Gavialidae > Gavialis > Gavialis gangeticus. Next base: position 32,968,908 of record NW_017729033.1, on the reverse strand, counting down.
CCAGTGCCATGTCCTTAGACCAACACCCCTAGCACCTGTCCCTGGTCAGCTGACTAGAATTATGCAGGGCCCTGGGCATATCTAAGACCGAGGGCTGGGGCTGGCAGGGAGAGTTTGCTAGCTGCTGCTGGAGAAGAAGCTCCTGCAGGAAAGGAAAGAAAGACTGTCACAGTTTGGCTGCCTGAGATGTTGCTAGTGCTACTGTGCTGCTTACTAACTTATTACCTGTTGTCATTTAAAGTTGTGAACCAGGCAGAGGCTGAGAAGGAGACCTATTTGGGGCACACTACCATGTCATGTAGAGGCCCCAGCACCAGTGAGGGCGTGCCTTAACACACACAGTCACATGTCATGAGTTTTGCTTATCAGCAGCTTGAGGTACAGTTTCCCAGAAACCCCTAACCTATCTCCTTGAAACTTGGCAGGCTTTGTGGCCTCAGCAGGGGCTAGCTTTGATGCTGTTTTCACCACCCTGCGACTTCCCACTTACAAGTGACATGAGTTTTGCTTTCAAGATTTTAAGGTGCACTTTCCCAGAAACCTCTGCACCCATCTCCTTGAAGTTTGGCAGGCTTCATGCCCTCAGAAGGGGCCATCATCCCTGCTGTTTTCATCCAAACCTTCCAAAAATGACAAAGTTATAGGCAGTTTCATGCCTCTCCATTACAATCTATGGGCAAAACGTGAAAACAGTGAAACAGTTTTAATTAAACTAAACGAAACTTTGCGTCAAAACAAAACACTATCCCGACAAAATGGTAAAACAGAAGTAGAAATGAAATACTGCTGTTGCACACAGCATTAATAGTTATGTGCTTTTGATTTCTAGGTCTGGGTACAATGGTAGCTCACATAGTGTGGAAAGCATCTGGTAAACCAGTGCCTCATGTTTTTCGCTGGCTGCTGACTTGGCCCCAGAAATTTTCCCTCATGAGTGCTACTGGGTTCTGGAGTTTGGGTTTATTTATTTATTTTACTCCATCTGAGACACTGGAGTACCCGAGTCATTGGCCACAGCTATAGCTAGGTGGATGGTTTTTAACTGGCGTGTTTCAGTGTACTTGCCAGGGCTTAAAAAAAGCCAGAAATTCCTACTGGAGGGTCTTGCTCTCCTGCTCAGGATCATACTGATTGCCAGATTTGGAGAAAAAGAATTTCCCCTCTGGGCAATATGGACCTGGGCTGTCAGGGTTTTTTCCTTCCCTTATAGATTGAAATATGGTCATTTCTCTCAGATCTTCCAAGCATATTTCCTTGTCACTGAGGTGGCAGAGCACTGGCAGTGCCCGTATCTCTCCTGCTTTCACTTGTGGCAGGTCACTGCAATAACTCAGTATGTAATTCAGGTCCTGAATCAGCTCTACCAAGGTGATGGTGATGTACTCATTGGGCACGTCTACAAATGCACATTCATTGCACAGTAATTTAGGTTACTGAGCAGTAACCAAAAATTATTGTGCAGTACGGATGCATGTATACATGTGCATACCCATATTGCACAGTAACTATGGCAACTTATGCTGACTTGGGTGTAAATTTGATACCTGCATGAAGCAGCAATTAGCTACAATGCAGTAATACATGTATAGATACCTTACTGCACAGTAACACTGTGTCTGCGGACTGACTCAGAACTATCTTTAGTCCCAAGTCAATCCACACACAGCGTTGCTGTGCTTTAATGACTGCATATGTAGATGCCAGTCTAAAAACCTCTTACTGTGCAGTAAATGCATATATAGATGCGCTCAGTGAGACCCTATTTGCTGAAAAGAAGTTTCCTAAAAACATGAAATTAAATTAATGAACATTTTGTAAAAAGACAAGATGAAGCAAAAAGTCACTTTGAAAAAAACTATGCTTGCTTTCCATGGCACAGAAGTCATAACCTAGTATCTACAAGGTGAAGTGTAATTTACAGATGGAATTATTAAAACCAGGTTTTCATTATGTATCATAACCAGGGATCCTGTTTTTTGCTGATGAAAAAAATCCTTAACTTTCAGGTTAAAAAAAGTAACCCAAAATCCACATGTTTTTAATCCAAAAATTGGGTTGTTTTTCTTTTAATTAGAAAAAAACCAGGATCCTTGGTGATGATAAATATTGTCCTCATGGGGGAAATCTGTCAACATAATGAATCCTAGTCTCCTTAAAATTCAACACTGATATATGTTGATTTTAGAAACATACAAAAAGGACATAATGACAAATATACATAAACTGCTATTATCTCTATTTCCTCAGTTTCTCCATATGCTCTATTCTATTTTTGTCTGTTGTCTCTTCTCTAAATTGGGAGGTAAAAAGCAAGAGACCTCCATTACAGATCCCATGCTCTCCTGAGCATAGAGAATGATTCCTGCCTCTAGGGTTTAAACTAATCCAAAGGATTAAGGAATAACAGATAAGGCAGATGCTTATTGCACTGCCCCTCTTGTGCATTATCCCACAGTAGGGCGACCATCCAACCCAGCTGGATATATTTCAGGAGACTGCCCCCACCCCCCACATCTCCTTCTCCTTCCTGTCCCCCTCCGCTCCCTCCCAAATCAGTGATGTGCTGCAGGGAGAGAGAGAGAAACAGAGCAGCATGCTGCATCAGGTTGGCAGGATAGCCATGGTGCTTGCCACCCAGTCACCTTTCTAGGACCCTGCACCACTTTCCTTCTCCACCAGACTAGGCCCAGTGCCCAGAATGTTCATTTTAATCTGCACCCTACACCTGGAACCAACATCCAAAATTCAGGACTGTCCCGGGAATAACAGGACAAATGGTCATCCTATCCAGCAGTAGTAACAAACTCTAGAGGAGTTGATGAAAAAAAATACATAAGTAACTTTAAAAGGTATCCTCTTTCTCTGAGTTGCAGGGGAGATATGCCCAAAGACTGTTAAATCCGTTGAACCACGGGCCCACAATTGCAGAAAAGCGTGTCAGATTTCATCTAAGTAGGGCCACTATCTTAAAGTGATAAAAAATTAGTGTTGGAAGGGACTTCATGAGGTCATCTAGTCCAACCCCCTGCTCAAACCAGGACTGTCCTCAAGTATATCATCCCACATAAGGCTTTGTCGAGCCAGGTCCTAAAAACCTCCAAGAATGGTAATTCCACAGCCTCTCTGGGTAACCTCTTCCAGCGTTTTACTAACCTCCTAGTGATAAAGTTTTCCATAATATCTAACCTAAACTTCCCTTACTGCAACTTGAGGCCATTGCTCCTTGTTCTGCCACCACTGAGAACACTCTAGCTCCATCCTCTTTGGAACAACCCTTCAGGCAGTTGAAGGCTGCTGTTAAATCCCACCTCACTCTTCTCCATCCTAAATAAGCCCACTTCCCTCAGCCTCTCCTCATAAATCATGTGCCCCACCCCCTAACCATTTTGGTTGCCCTCCAATAGACTCTCTCCAATTTGTCCATATCCTTTCTGGAGTGGGGGGACCCAAAACTGGACACACTACTCCAGATGTGGCCTCACCAGTGCTAAATAGACGGTAATAAACATTTCCCTCAATGTGCTGGCAATGTTCCTACTAATGCAGCCCCGTATGCCATTAGCCTTCTTCACAACAAGGGCACACTGTTGACTCATATTCAGTTTATTGTCCACTGTAACCCCCAGGTCCTTCTCTGCAAAGCTGCTAGATAGTCAATAGAACTTAGGTTCTGTCCTAAGTGCAGGACTTTGCACTTATAGAATCCATAGAATCAGGGCCATCCCTAGGCAGGGTGAATTGAGGCAACTGCCCTGGGCCCCATGCAGCCAAGCCAGCTTCATATCCAGCCACTCACCCTCCCACCCCTGCTGCCACCACCACGTCTGGGCCCCACACAGGCTGATTTGCCCTGGGCCCCACATCCTGCTATGGTAGTTTCTGCATAGAATCATAGAAATTAAGGGCTGGAAGAGACCTCAAAAGATCATCGAGTCCAACCCCCCTGCTCTGGGCAGAAATACAGCCGAGATCAAATGATCCCAGCAAGGTGTCAGTCTAGCCTTCTCTTGAAGACTTCCAAGGTTGGAGACTGCACCACCTCTTTGGGAAATCTATTTCAGATTCTGGTCATCCTTACCGTAAAGTTCTTCCTTACATCTAACCTGAAACGAACCTGTAACAGTTTACCATTGCTCCTTGTCCTCCCCTGGGTCACCCTAGGGAACAATTGTTACTACTAGGATTCTTTTTGCCAGAGCCACTCAATGACTGACACAGCCCCTCATCTGATTTGGTATCAAGTGAATGTTTAATAGGAATCCCTAAGCTTTATTACATGTTTCCTCCCCATAATACAACCCAGCAAGCAGTTCCTTAGGTATTACAACAGTGACCTTCAATAGTACCAGCCTCAGATCCTCCGCTGGGTCTGGGGGATGTTAGTTTCCAGATTCCGCATTGTTCGAACAAGAATTCCAAGGTTGCTCCTGTCTCCCCATGATGGCAACACAGAACACACATGCTCATTTGTTTCTCCATCACTTTTGTAACTTTTCTCATCCCAAATTGTCCAATCCCTTGCCTCTGTGCCAATCAGTCCTTATATGGTGCACCAACCCCCTGGCACTGTGCCAGCCACATTCCTTATAGGGAAACTGTTGTCCCTTGCTTTCCTAGTGCCCAATCACAGTACTCATCTCCCAGTGCCACAGAAGGCACTCTGTTCAATTTTGTTGCTTCGTTCTGGGAAGGCCTGGACTACGGCTAAAAGCCTTAGCATAACTCAGTTTGCCTGCTACAAGGGACTACACCACCTCTTTGGGAAGTCTATTCCAGATTCTGATCATTCTTACTGTAAAAAAGTTCTTCCTTACATCTAACCTGAAACCAACCTCTAACAGTTTACCACTGTTCCTTGTCCACCTTAGGGAACAGTTTTTCTCCCAGCTCCTGATATTCAGCCTAACACACTTATAGTCCCTCCTCAGTCTTCTCTTCCCTAGGCTGAACAGTCCCAGATCCCTTAGTCCTTCCTCATAAAGTTTGTCCTCAAAGCCCTTAATCATTCTTGTGGCCCTTCTCTGGACACTTTCAAGATTCCCCATGTCTTTTTTGTGGCATGGCACCTAAAACTGGACACAGTACTCAATCTGGGGTCTCACCAGTGCTGAGTAGAAAGGAAGCTTCCTGAGCCCTGCTTGTGACACATTAGCTAATGCATCCCAGTATGCTATTACTTTGTTGACTACAGCGTTGCACTGGTGGCTCATGTTCAGCCTGTGATCAACCAGAAACCTGAGGTCCCTTTCAGCCATCGTCCTTTCCAGGACATCTCCTCCTAACCTATTTGCATGTCACTGGTTACTTCTCCCCAGATGAAGCACTCTGCATTTATTCTTGTTGAATTGTATCCAGTTCTGTTATTCCCACCTTTCCAGGTTGACCAGGTCCACTTGGATCCGCATCCTATCCCCTAGCATAACCGCTTTCCCCATAACTTAGTTTCATCCACAGACTTGGCCAGCATGCTTTCCACATCCTCATCTAAATTGTTGATAAAGATGTTGAACAGCATGGGGCCAAGAATAGAAGCCAGTGGGACAGCACTGGCAACCTCCCGCCAAGATTTCATAGATTTCGTAGACATTAGGCCTGGAAGGGACCTCAGAAGATCATCAAGTCCAGCCCCCTGCCCCAGGAAGTCAGCACAGACCTGTCCACTAATACTCTCTGGGTTCAACCCCTGAGCCAGTTCCCAACCCACCTGACCATAGAATCTGATAGCCCAGAGTCCCCCAACTTTTTAATAAGAGTATGATGGGAGACCATATAGAAGGCCTTTTTAAAATCCAAGTATATGATATCAACCGCATCTCCCACATCTAAGCAGTTAATAACTTGATCATAGAAGATATGGTTGGTCAGATACAACCTGCCCACAATGAAATCATGTTGGCTATCCTTCAGCATCATACCTTCTGCCAGTTTCTCACAAATGGACTTCTTGATACTTTTTTCCAAAGTTTACCCCAGCATCAAGGTGAAAACTGACTAGCCTATAGCTTCCTGGATCCTCCCTCCTCCCCCTCTTAGAGATTGGCACCACATTCGCCCTTTTCCAGTCTTCTGGGACTTCTCCTGAGCACCACAAGTCTTCAAATACCTTTGCCAGTGGTCCCTCAATGACTCCAGCTATGAATGACTGGTGCCTCCTGAGACTGGGGGGGCACCATGGCAGCAAGTGGGGACCACCTGCAGCCACGGTGTCGGGGGTGGTGAGCGGCAAGCAGGGGTCACCTGATGACTCTGGCAGTGGTGTCAGCGGGGGGGGGGGGGGCAGCAAGCAGGGACCACCTACAGAAGCTGGCAGCAGCCAAATCTCCCCCTATGCATTGCCTATGACTCTAACCAATTCCCTCCACTTGTCCCTATTGAACCTCATGAGATTTATTTTGACCCAATACTGCAATTTGTCCAGGTCTCTCTGAATCCTAGCCCTATCCTCCAGCATATCCACTACTCCCCACAGCTTGGTGTCATCTGCAAACTTGATGAGGGTGCACTCCATCCCATCTCATCTCATCGATGAATATCTTGAACAAAACTGGCCCCAGAACTGACTCCTTGACACCAGCTGCCAACTGGACATCAAGTCATTGATTACTACCATCTGAGCCTGATGGCTGAGCCAGTGTTCTATCCACTTTACAGTCCATTCATCCAACCCATACTGCCTTAGCATGTTTGCAAGCACATTGTGGGACTCCATATCAAAAGCCTTGCTAAAGCCAAGGTATGTCAAGTCCACAACTCTCCCTGCATCCACAGAGCCAGTCATCACATCATAGAAAACAACCAGGTTGGTCAGGCAGGACTGGCCCTTGGTGAATCCATGATGACTGTTCCTAATCACCTTCACCTCCTCCAAGTGCTTAGAAATGAATTCCTTGACGTCCTGCTCCATGATTTTCCCAAGGATGGAGGTGAGGCTGACAGATATGTAGTTCCCTGGATCTTTCTTTTTCCTTTTCTTAAAACTGGGCACTATATTTGCCCTTTTCCAATCATCCAGGACCTCTCCCAATGTTCACAAGTTTTCAAAAATGATGGCCAGTGGCTCTGCAGTCACATCAGCCAACTCTTTCAACACCCTCAGGTGTATTTCATTCAGCCCCATGGACTTGTACACAACTAGCTTTTCTAAATAATCCCTAACCTATTCTTTTGCCACAGTTGGCTGCTCACCTTCTCCCCAAACTGGGCTGCCAGGTGCAGTAGTCTGGAAGCTGATCTTGCCCGTGAGGACTGAGGTGAAAAAGGCATTAAATATTTCAGCCTTTTCCACCTCATGTGTCACTAGTTTGCATCCCCCATTTAGTAAAGGACAGACACTTCCCCTGATCTTGTTTAACATCTACCAGACAGACATTGTAAAATCATACCAGGAAACAAAGTTAATAAATTCCAAATTCTATTCACATTCCTGTATTTGGTTTTGGTTTGTACCAGATTAGATAATGTATTAATTCATGTATTATGAATCTACATGAAAATATGTTTTTTCCCCCCACAAAGTATCACTACTTCAGTGATAATGAAACGATGCGAGCTCTTGTTACTGTACTTCAAAAACGGAGAGATTTAGAGATATACAGTAGGTCTCTTTTTTATGTCTGTATATAGAACACCAGAACACAATTAAACAGAACATTTTTCTGGTTGGTAGCAATCAGAATATTTCAGGGTTACACAAAGCACAATATAAATTTTTATGTTAGTCTCAAACTCTGTTTTATCTTGCAAAATACACAACATAAAAACTTCTAGCCTAAATATGTTTAGAAAATACAACATAGTCCTTTTAGTTGTATATTTTAAAATGTAGAGTTAACTGGCACTGCATTTAGTTTTACTTACATAGAGAATATATGCAAAAATGTTCTTTAAAATACTGCCACAAAGAGATCCATTTTGAAGAAACAGGATCCTGTTCAAGCACAAACCTGCTTGAGTGGAGCAGATCAGCTCATTAGCTCAACCTACAGACCTCTGGAAGGAATCCCATGTGTTACATGTTCAAAGAGGGGGTGCACTATCCTTAGGCAGTGCATTGTCCTTAACCACCACCCCTGCCCCTGTATCCACCTCTGATTCCACTGGAATCAGTGAGACTTATAATTTAATTGGGCTCAAAAGAGAATTGGACACATTCATGGAGAATAGTCCATCATTGGGTATTAAAAACGATACTTAGAGGTGTAACCTCAAAAATTAGGACTTTCTAGGCCACTGAACCCTGGAATCAATGATGGAAGACAGGCAGGGAATGGACTATTCTGGATATCCCATGCTTAAATATCCTTCCCCTTAGCATTCACTTTCTTCCACTATCAATACTATACTGCCCTACTTTCCTATGATCCTAACTTCAGTCTGCTCCACAGAGATGAAATGAGCAATTTGTAGTCTTCCAGCATCCCAGGATGTACCACTCCCAACCTCTCCCTCCCCATTCTACCCCCCACCTCATTATCGCTCCAGAGCAGGTGTCCTGGTTCCAAGCCACACCCCTTCTTACCTGCTTTCTACTGGCAAGTCAAAGCAGTGTAAGCAAGAAGTGGTATTAATCTAAATGTGTGACTGCTCAGTGAGAGTTCTACCTTTAACACTGCTTAATATTCCACAGATGGTCTAAGTGTGATGTGTAAATTCACCTTTAGCCTCTGCTGGTAGCTCCCTGCTTTGCCTGTGTCTCCAAGGGCTTTTTTTGTTGGTGGTATAAAAAGCCTTTGTGAAATCAATGGTGCAACAAATACCTAGATTTTGTTCCTGACACTTTTTCTGAAATGTCTGGGTGCTAGAAACCATATTAATAATGTTTCTGCCTTTTCTAAATCCAAGCTAACAGGCAAGACATTCTCAGCTACATGCTCAATTTAATGATTTTAAAGAATCTGAGCAAGGAATTTTCCTGAAACAGGAAGCAGGAAAACCCCATGTGATTATCACACATATACCCACTGCCTTCAGGTTTAGATAGACAGGTGATGGATGCAACTCCAAACTTTTGCGAAATGATGTCTTTCCATCACATGAGCTGGAAAAGTTTTGGCAATATTTGGTGCATCTCAGCAGGAATCACATGAAAATGTCATGCTTTACTTTGCCTTGAGAGAAAATCTTTATAAGTTGAGGCTCTTGTCAGTGAAGATTCAGCAAGAGGACTCTTTGGCTGTATACAGATGAGTGTGGCCATGCGTTATGTGGCGCCACAGACACATTTACGGCACCACATACTATACATTCAGCTGTTCTCTGATCTGCAAGGGAGCAGCACAGGTTGGGGAGGTGGGGGGAGGGGAATATCCAAGGGTCACGAAAACCCACACACAAAAAAACAGCAGAGTGGTGAACGCGGGGGCAGTGTGTGCCACACAAAACCAGAGCCTGGCCAGCTGCAGCAGCCCCAAGATGCTCTCAGGCCCCTAGGTAAGGCTGCTGGAACCAACCCAGTGCTGGCCCCTGCCATGTGCCACAGTGTGCATGGCAGAGATGTTCCCCAAGGACAAATAGCAGTAATACAAGGTGCACTGCCACTAGTTGTCCCCAGGGTACCAAATGTCCACGCCCGTCTGGATGCAGCCATTGATTGCACTTTGTAGCAATGGACATATTAACTCTTCTCCTATGCAAGACTGGTTATTCAATAAATTCCTAATATGATTAGCCCATCTATCCAGGATTTGGACTTTTTCAGTCAGCAAGATGGAAGCATCACTTCATTATTGGAACAGAGCCACCAGACAAGAAGCTATAGATTCAAAAGGTTTTTCAAAGTACTATTAACATATCATGCTTATCAGGGTATAGTTAGATTTCCTCAGCTTTATCACTTCACCTCTTGTTCGGCAGAGCTCTCCATTCTCTCTGCTTGCTGTTACAAGCTTTCTTTGAGGCTAATAACAAATCTTGCCGCTGGGCTCAATACAGGATTTGTTTCTCATCAAGCAGTTGGTGCAATCTCCTAATCATTTTCACCAAACCAATCTTGATGATTTTCCTCCAATTTTTCTGGCTGCATTGTAGAAGACATCCCTAAGGTTTTTATAATCTATTTCAATCATTCCAGAAGCAGTATTTAGTGTTAAATTGCCCTATCCCTGCTTAACAGTGCTGTTCTTTCATTTGTACTGTTCTACATCTAGCAATATTTAATTGGTTGGGGTCTTTGAAGTGGAGCTCTCCAGAGGTCAAGTTTTACTCAGCTAAGTCTATGGTCAGTCCAACATTTCACTCCTAATGGCTGCTGTAATTTATCTTTGACATATTTCTGGTTAATCAGTGTGTAGTTAATCAAGCCTAAACAGAATGCTTTTGACAGTAAGCTAATATTCCAAGGTTCAATATTCCAATCCTGTTTCTTTCCTATAGGGAAAAGTAATATAAATAAGCCACCAGAAAAATAGACTTCGCCTTGGAATGAGCCATCCAAATACCCTGCACAAATGTATTAAAATAGAATGACTGAAACCCTGATTGTCACACGCCATCCTACACTAGAGCTGATAAGAGAGACCGTTGCACAATGACAAGCAAGACTTGCAAATAATCACACCTTGAAAGAAATTTTCCCAATCCCCCATACTCAGCTTTCATATAACCTTCAGTCTCACCAAATTCATCACAAGATCCAACCTCCCTGCTCATCAGCAAGTACCATGTGGAACAGCACCCTGCCTAAACAAAAATGCAAAGCATGCCAACATAGCTCAGTCATCAGGACAATGAACACACCTCATCCAATGCGATCATGGAAAGAGTGTAGGTGGAACTAAATAACCACTACCCTTCTGAATGAAGCCTCTGTGCTTCTGTGACAGACTGTGGGTTTTACTGTGATATTTCTGTTTCGAATGCGTTCACGTTGTATTAAAGTTGCATGCCTCAGTTTCCCTGATTATCCTGTGCACAGAGAATAGAGAGTTAAAAGAGACCCTGCTAAGCACCAGAGCTTCCTATGTGCAGGATAAGCATAAAACATGGCAGTGGACAGAAGAGCAGTGAAGAACACAGGATACCAACTCTGAGAGGACATTCTGAAGAGGGAAACCAGATGAGCAGCTTTGGGGGGCTGTGGCTCTGCAGACTAGAAAGAAGACAGTTAAGCTATCTTTGAGTTACTCAAGGCTGTGCAGGCTGGATTGGGGACAGCAAAATGAAGCTGACCTCTCCAGGGCTCAAAAGCGTAGGCAATTTGTATGCAGACACTGGGCTACCCACACACTAGCGTCCCTCTAGTACAGTGGTTCCCAGCTGTTTTTTCTGTGCCCCACTGCTGGGAGTAGATTGCAGTGGTGGTGGCGGCTCGGGGACAGGGGAGTTCCTGGCACATGGTGCAGCTCCTCTTTTCTGTGCGGCGCCACTGGCATTGCCCCAGCAACACATTTGGGTTACAACTTGAGGTTGGGAACTGCTGCCCTAGTATGTGGGCAACCTCCCCTCCCCATTCCCCCCCTCTTGCTGTTTTCATCCAGAGGAAAGGCAGGCGTACTGGCTGCAGGAGATGTTGGAGCGAAGATCATCCATTTGTCTATCAGGGCTCCATTCCTAGAGTGAATGCCAACAATGGCTAAAGAACCTAATCTATTCTATCATCAGGGATCTTATATATATTAGTAACCTTTCATTTTGATCACAGAAACATGTAAATTTTGGGTTACTTTTTTAACCTGAAAATTGGGGATTTTTTTTTTTAAACAGAGAAAACCAGGATCCCATTCTATCATAGAGTAAACTTCAATTTTACTACCTTTCAGAGGCATTTCCTTTGCCAGAGTAAGACTCTAAGGTGGTCCTCTGCCCAAAGAAACTGGCACCATGGAGATTGCCAGGTTATTCAACTGCCACCCAGCACTCAGTGGGCACATCTACATGTAAATAAATGTGCTTTGTTCTTATGGAGCATTAAATTTACTACCTTTAATATGAGGTACCACATTAACGTGCATTAGGCTGCCTGGATGTACAGCAGCACAAGTGGGTGCTTTTTAGGTTATTCTTAATACGCACTAGCCTATTTTGCTGAGCATTAGAGTAATAGCACCTTTTTTTTTTTTTTTTTTTTTTTTTTT
>NW_017729033.1:32954974-32956751 GCF_001723915.1 Gavialis gangeticus | reverse complement strand
TTTTTTTTTTTTTTTTTTTTTTTTTTTTACACACTGCTTTAATGTTCAGTAAAATAGGCTACTGTGCATTAAAGCACATATGTAGATGCACCCAATGTTAACAGTTGTAGGTAGTCGTGTCTACTGTACGTTATAGTAGCAGATAGCTAGCAAATGTGGGGATTGCTTAACTTTTAAAGGGAGCAGGGAACCTCTGACTGGGTGGGTTTTTAGTCCCAGTAAACATCTTTATTAAGGAGCAGCTGTCTGCTTTGCTGCTTGGAGCTTCGGGGTGCATTTCTCCCTATCAAGAGGTAAAATCCTTGACTCAGGAGCTGAATTGGAAGGAGGGTCCCTGGGGCAGATCACCAGGGAGGGTCAATATAGCAAAGACTCAGAGCTGGAAGGAGCCAGTAGGCATACGCATGACAGCTTTACAGCTAATAATGGCACTTCTTTTTTTAAGTCTTATTCATTTACATAAATTAGGTTTACCTATAGGGACTATTGTTTCCTTGATGTCCATAACTACTTCAGATAACTTCTCTTTGCTTCCCAGGTATACTGTCCACTTCCTGTTTTAAGTGGTCACTCTCATTAAAACAATGAAATTTAAACAAAAACATAATTCCACCGGGTACTACTTTTAGGCTTTATCTGCTACTTTCCAAAACCTGAGGAATGACATTTTGTACCTGAAAGGTCTTCTAATGTAGCCCTTTAAACCAGGGAGTATCTGGTTCTGCTCCCAAATGGGTAGAGAGCTAACAGCAGGATCAATATTGCCTTAAAGTATGCTTCAGTTTTCTCCAAACATGGGCCTATTTATTCTCTCCAAATGAGGACCTACTGATTCCCTCCAAACAAGAACTCAGTTAACTCTTTAATAAATCAGTTTTATTGAGCACTATAAAGTATTAACTTCAAACATGCATGGATATGTAATCTTAGCAAGCAAGTAATTGTATATTACCAGTCTTAATACTACACAGCTCAAGAGCTGGCCAAGCACCTCAGAGTGGGCTCTGGTTCCTTGAAGGAAGAAGAGATGTCTTCAGTTCTTAGGCATCACTAGGATGAGGAGAAGGGAAAGAAAGGGAAGGAGGGGACAGGAAGGAAAAAGGGGAGGAGGACGACAGGGAGAAGGAAAGGGAAAGGGGGGCTAATATTTATAGTCCTTTAGTCACATAGCTACCCATTAGGCCAATTTTCTGTTTTTCATCAACAACTTGAGACTTGTCTGTACTTTATCGTTGTTTTTTTTTCCTTCTTCTCAGTGCCAGGAGCCATTTGCTTCAGATATGGGTGGAATGCATCATAACGAACCCTTTTATCCATAACAAGTGTTTTTATGATAAGATTCTTGCAGAAAAACAAGCTGCATCAGACCCTTTTCTCTGTAGAGAGTAGGTCATACAATTGCATAACTCCATGAATGCATTCTTAACCTATTTATGTCAATGCTACTCTAGGACTTGCAGGCCTAAGGGACCATTTCACTCCTGTCAAGCATCAAAAGGCTGAACTGTCTCTGTACTAACATCTCACCCAAATATAAAGTTAGTTTAGTAAAAGCCAACTCACTTCTTGCCCCCCCCAAAATAAAGATAGCATCCAGGTGACCTAGCTTCTAGCTCAGGGGTGGGCAAAATATGGCTCATGGGCTGAATCCAGCCCACCAGGCCATTCTATCTGGCTCACAGGGCCCCTAAAAAAAAAAAAAAAAAAAAAAAAAAAAAAAATAATTAAATTTTTTTTTTTATCCCCCCACACGTATGGGGTGCGTTTCTCGTCCCCA
>NW_017729033.1:32948043-32949974 GCF_001723915.1 Gavialis gangeticus | reverse complement strand
GTAATTAATATTTATTTGCTCTTGGCTGCCTGTGAAAGCTGACAGGAGCCAGGGGCAGTAGGACCTGGGGGGAACCCTCAGAAGAACTGAGCAACCCAGCCCCACCCCCAGCCATTTCACTCTCTCCCTGTCCTCCTCCCGCAGCAGGTGGCTCCAGGTGGCAGCGCTGAACCAGGGAGCATGGGGCCATGTTGGTGTGTGTGCGTGCATGTCCGCGCGCACACACACAGGCAGGAGCAGTGTGTGTAGGCAGCAGCAGTGTGTGTGTGTGTGGGACTCACCCTATGAGCGCGCGCGCGTGCGCACGCACACACACACACACACACACACACACACACACACACAGCCATACACACAGACCCCCACGACCACACCCCCACATACACCCCATCCACCCTCCCCCCACACACAGCTGCCCAAAAACCCCATACCCATCCACACCCCAAATACCCACACACTGAAAGCCACCCACAAACCTATACATGCACCATAATATACAAGAGTAAGACTTCATTTTAAGCTATTGTAGAAGCACCTCTATGTACACTGCAGAAAACACATGTAAATCAGGACAAAAATAAATTTTGAAATCAAATTAATGAATGCTGTAAACGTTCGCTTTTTAGAATATAAATTTGGTATTTTTCTGGTTCCAAGATGGCAAAAATCTCTTGCTGAATGGAGTGCTTCCAGGGGCAAAGGGAGAGACTTTGGGTGGTAAAGGTCAGAGGTTAGGGGGTGGGACTTCCAGTCACAAGATGGCGGCCAGGGATCGGGGCACCTCTCAACGGGCAGAGCTACCTATGTGGCCCTTGACAGCTTGCCGAAACTCGGTAAGCAGCCCGCCGCCTGAAATAATTGCCCGCCCCATTCACCTTGGAATGACAAAGACTGTGAGTTCAAAGATAGTGACTGTTCTGTGAGAAGTGTACTTCCACTAATGGTTGGGTATTTCTGTTCTTTTTTATTTTTCTGTGAGACTTCATTCAGAAGAGTAGTGGTTATTTAGTTCCACTCACACTGTTTCCATGATTGCACTGGATGAGGCGTGTTCATTGTCCTGCTGACTGAGCTATGTCGGCAACCTTTGCATTTTTGTTTAGGCAGGGTGCTGTTCCATGTGGTATATGACTTCCCTGCTCATCAGAGAACACATCTGGTGATAAGTTTGGTGAGACTGAAGTTTATATGAAAGCTGAGTATGGGGGATTGAGAAAATTTCTTTCAAGGTGTGATTATTTTCAAGTCTTGGTTGTCATTGTGCAATGCCCTAGTGACAAGTCAGAGCTATGGAAGCAAAATATGGTATTAACAAATAACTGGTCACAGCCCATTCTAACTTTAACACTGTTTAAACTTCCGTGGATTTATCCAGCATTCAAGAGAAACCATTGACTCCAAAATGAACATGGGCCGGCAGTGTGGGGAGGCAGTCAGGAAGCCCAACCGCACCTTGTCATGCATCCACAGATGCATCTCGAGCAGGTCCAAAGAGGTGATCCTCCCCCTCTATGCAGCACTAGTCAGGCCGCAGTTGGAGTACTGAGTCCAGTTCTGGGCGCCGCACTTCAAGAGGGAAGTGGACAGCATGGAGAGGGTCCAGAGGAGGGCCACTCGCATGATCAGGGGACAGAAGGGCAGGCCCTATGTGGAGAGGCTACGGGACCTGAACTTGTTCAGCCTCCAAAAGAGAAGGCTGAGGGGGGATCTAGTGGCCTGTTACAAACTAGTCAGGGGGGATCAGCAGGCTTTGGGGGAGTCACTGTTCCCCCGAGCACTGCCAGGAGTGACCAGGAATAACGGTTACAAGCTGGCAGAGGGTAGGTTTAGGTTAGACATCAGGAGGCGCGACTTCACGGTCAGGGCAGCTAGGCTCTGGAAGCAACTTCCAAGAGAAGTGGTGCTGGCTCCTACCCTGGGGGCCTTTAAAA
>NW_017729033.1:32893783-32943043 GCF_001723915.1 Gavialis gangeticus | reverse complement strand
GGGGTTTTTAAGAGGAGGTTAGATGAACACCTTGCTGGGGTCGTTTGACCCCAGTACTATTTCCTGCCATGGCAGGGGGTCGGACTAGATGATCTACACAGGTCCCTTCCAACCCTAGAAACTATGAAACTATCCAGGACCTAATCTCAACCTAGTATGGCTTACGTGCTTTTTATTCAAAGTGCAAAGCAGTGAGAGGCTAATTTGCATACACAGAATTATTTATATTCTAATAGCAAGCCTTGCAAAGTTTTCTGTTTAAATTAGATGTCCTTTTAAGGATGTAGAGTTAATTCTCTTTTCCTTATACTGGTGCAAATCGGGAGAAACCCCTCAGAAAGGAATGGAGTTGCAAACAGGCAAAGTTGGTGTCACAGCTTCTGATCAATCATGCCCAGCTGGGCCAAGCACTTGAGCTATCACACCTGCCCCTGATGAGAGCTAGTGAGGTGGGGCTGCTGGTGGTATTCACTTCTCCGGTGCCAAAATTTAATTTTCACCCTCTCCTCCAGTCTCACATGCCACAGCTTGTTATAAATATAGAAAAAAGGGAGGATGAATACTATACAGAGGATGGTGGAAGACCTTTAGCCCAGAGTCGTTGTTTCTCAGGACCTCTCCCTTATACCATGTTCCTTTCCACTAAAGGTGCTAATGGCCAATCTCATTATGTAATTCCAAGTTACCAATTTGTTTCCCGGTTTTAGACCGTTTAGTCCAGTTTCTGATATCCTTTCAGTCCTTAGACGAAATCAACTTAAATCAGTATTTTATTGCAACAAAAAGGACCACAAAATTCATCAGTTGATCAATTATCTGCATCTGGATCTTGTCACTCACAGGTGCCCACAATGTACTCTTCCATCAATTAAGTTCAGCTAAAACACCTGCCTACTTATAACAAGACATATATTACCTCACACCTTGATCTAAGAAATCAAGGCAACTCAGTAAAAGACACAGAAACAAATTTTTGCTAGGTATCATCTCCCAAAGTTCATCATACAGTCAATTAATACTCACAGGCCCAATAATTCATGAATTCATAGAGATAACCAACCTGATCCAGGGAAAACAATTACTAATCCCGGTCTATCAATTTAGGAATGCACACAGGAAGGAGTAAGATCCAGTATAAGTCAAATAATCAAAAGTTTGCCAATTCATGAACTTCAACAGAGAAGTAATTCCTAAGACACTGAAGTTTGCCCCTCTGCTCTGGGTTTGGAAGTAGCCAGTCCTGGCCATTCATTAGTTAAGATATTTAATAATAAACAAAGCAAGAAGAAAATGCCATGGCTCCTGACTCACCATTCACACTGATGCACTCCTCTGCATGGCCTTTCTTGTCTCCAGTCTTCTCAGTGCTGCCTGGATGCTCTGGGTTTGTCTCTGCACCTTTTCCAGTGCACCTCAGCTCCATGCTTCTCCAAGGCTCTTCTCCATATCTCCACATGGATCTTTGCAGCCCTCTCCTGGGGACCTGAGAACCTGACCCTGAATTTTCTTTTCTCTGGAAGCTCTTTGGCCCAATAGAGTCCCATCAGGGGAACACACAAGTCCAAAGACTCTGTGTCACAGTTTTCCACCAGGTGTTTCTCTCCTCAATGACTTCAGCTCAGCCTCCTTGCCCCAACCCCCATCTCTGAGTCCTGGAGAATCAGCCCACATGGGTGAACTCCCTGCAGGTGGAACAGGTAAGCTCTAGAGCATCCTGTCACACCCTAGTTTTCAGTGGAGGCAAGCAACTTGATTGGCTGCTGAAAGCACCGCTCACCCCTTTTATGCACACCGGCAGCCTCAGGCTGCAAGCAAGCTTTGTTGCAATCTTAGTGTTCCAGCAAGCCTCATGCACACTGCTCCATCTGATTCTCCTGGCCCTTGCTTTGGCTTTTCCTGGCTCTGATCTCATGTCCTCTCTAGAACTAGGCACTGGCTCTCTGCTCCCCAGCTTCTAATCTAAGCTTGCTTCTCAGATTACACCTCTTGGATTTCTCCTCTCAGTCCTCCTGGAACTTGGTACCCATGTTTTCAGCCCCTAGCCTAGACTCTGATCCTGAGTCTCTGGTAATTTATGCTTCTGTCTTGCTGACCGTCTGGCTGCTCCTAATAGCCTACCAGCAGGCCCAGCCACCTGGCTGAAACCTCACAGTTGGTGTAATGGAAGAAACAAAGCTGTGCTGGAGTGTTATTCACCTCATTAATTAGCTAGCATAAATTCCATGTATTTAAGGGAACTTTGGAGGAGTCAGTGACTTCTGCTAATATTTGCTAAAATAGACTGTGTGCTCCTGTTTCTGTCTAGTATAGCAGCTACAATATCCCCTCTTTTGAGCATTGCTGCTGCCTGTTTGCTCAGAGACAGTGAGCAATGAATCATATTGAATTTACATCTTTGACATTTTCCTCCTTCCCTACAACATGCTACTTCTAGGGTATACGTGTATACCCTAGCATGTATACATGCTCCTTAGTAGACTAATTACCTCCACAGTGGTGTCACAGTCTACAATTGCATGACTGTTAAGGCACAGCAAATTAATTAACTCCACCATAAGATAGTTCTGTCCCTGCTGGTACTATCTTATGGCGGAGTCAAGCGTGATTAAACACACCTGTAGATGGTGACTGCTGGGTGTAAACTGTACCCAGTTTCATAGATTTTATAGATTTTATAGATTTCATAGACATTTTGGCTGGAAGGGACCCTGGAGGATCATCGAGTCCAGCCCCCTGACCCAGAGGCAGGAAGTCAGCAGGGATGATAGGATCCCAGCAAGATAAACATCCAAATGTGTCCTGAAGGCATTCAAAGTGGATGCTTGAGCCACCTCCGGCAGCAGTCTATTGCAAACCTCGGGGACTAGGACAGTAAAGAAGTTCTTCCTTATGTCCAGCCTGAACCAGTTGTGGAGGAGTTTGTGACCATTCAATCTTGTCATTCCTTTGGGCGCTCTAGTGAACAGACATTCCCCCAGATCCTGGTGAACACCCCTTGATAAACTTATACATGGCCACTAGATCACCCTGAGCCTGCACTTTTCCAGGGTGAAGAGTCCCATGGCTCTCAGCCTCTCATCATAAGGTCTGTTTTCCTGACAGTTAGTCCAGCCCACCAGGAGCAAGACCCCTGGCTCCTGCCAGACCCTTCTCTGCACTCCCAGAGCCCAGGGCTGAGCCCCACCATGCCTCCTGCCAGTCTGGGGCTGTTCAGCCCCGGCTCAAATTGTTGCTGTCCTGGGCATACTTGTAGACACTGCAGCAGGGAGCAGTTGACTCTGACTTGAACTGCTCTGGCGTTGATTGTGTCACATTAATTTCACATGTAGATGTAAAAAGCATTGGAGAAAAGTGCTGTTGACCACTCAGGTGGGTGACTTGTAAGAAAGAGGCAAAAGGGGTCACTTCTGATTACGCTGCATTTTTACAAATCTGCTTCCAAAGAAGTAATTATATGAACTTCCTGCACCCAAATCAATAATACTATGACTAGTTCAGATCACTGGGGAATCACTCCTGTCATGCGATATTAATAAAGGATGACATATTTCAACAAGAAATACTTTCTTCTAACACTGAACAAGGAAACTGATTTGGCAAGCATTCATTTTTGGGCAAAGTATTCTCTCTCAAATTACTATCTGAATTGCTTCTCCACTGTAGAGTTTCCACATGAAAACTTCCTCCATCCCTCCTAGTTGGCTTTCTGCTACAGTTTGAAAGACATTTTTACATATCATACCTCACTGAGTAAAAGAGATACACTTCTTCATATTTTTTAAAAACTGTTCAACAGAAAAGACTTTCCTTCTCACTCAGGACTCTGAGCCTGTTCAGTGAAATATGCTGAATTAACAATTCTTTTCCAGGCAGCCCCACTTGCATTTTGTTTCTTCGATTTCCCCTCAGGCAGTGAGGGTTACCAGTGGACTGTCTATGGATTTCCATCAGTAACTACATTAACAATAAACAATAACATGCAAAAGCAAGAAAAAGAGAATGAAAATACATTGAAAACACTACAAAGAGAGTGTAAATTCAAAACATGACCTTTCACATATAAATTCACAAGGAACCATGTCATTATCAGTTCCTCTTGACTGTGCAATCAGACTCAGCTTTTGATACTTTATCTATTGGCCAATCTTTATAAGAATCATATTTCCTCTTGGGTTCCTTTTGTATATATACAAACTTCAATTTGTAAAAACATTATACAAATTAGAGTTGTACAAACAGACATTTATTAGAAATATATGTTGTAATTAATACCCACACTACCTTCTTTCCATACATGCATATGTTGGTGTGTGAGAGAGAGAGAAAGAGAAAGGAAAAGAAATAAATGGTTCCACTTGATCAAATTGCTTCTTAGAAATGATTTCAAACCCTGTTTGAATAGATCAGAAATGTCGAATACACTCACATAGCCATCCCCCTGCACTACTAATTCAGTCCATTGACACATTTTACTACCCATGAAACATAATTAATTTAGTATGCCTTGACGCGTAAACCCTTTGGGCAGATTTCTGGCCCCACTGAAATCAATTGGAGGTTTGTCATTGATTTTAATGGGACCAGGGTTTCCCTGTTTGTGGATTGTATATTTCCCAGTTATGCCACTGCGGTCTTGATCCTGAAATACACAGCTAAGTTTAGGTAAACAAATTGCTCGATCACTCTTACTACTCACGTGCGTAATGTCAAGCACACACTTAAGTATTTACAGGATTAGGGCTCTTATGATTGCTCTAATCCAATTTTATCATGCATGCCTGAGAAGTATATTATTTTTGCTTTTATTATTTAAAGCTGCTTTTGATTGGAAGCCAAATGTCTTCTGGATGTGGAAGGGTACAAGGTAAAAAATTGAAGTTTATTCTGTCTTTTTTAACCCTGTCAGCCTCCAGGCCCCTATTTACTTATTTAACCATACAACTGACTTAAGGGTGAAATATCTCCCAGTGAGGCTCCCTGCAAGTAGGGTAGCAAATGCAGCAGCTACAGCAGAAATAATAGATTCAATACCAACAACTATTGCAAGGGTCAGAACAAGGTGAGCACCCCTCCGGGCCTATGAAATCCCAAAATAGAACACTTCAAAGTTCAGACGCAGCATCCTTTTTAAGTATGTTTTAGCTTCAGTGAGAGACCAATGACACCCGCAGATACTTCATGGTCTGTCATATGCACCAGTGCCTGAACTAAAGCCAGGTATGCCTTCACTTTGTTCAGTTTGGAATTATCACCTGATATTATCAGGTTTAATGGGACATAGTTAGCTAATTGTTTGCTTGTATGGGAAGCAAGCTCATATAACTGTAAATGTCAAAGAGCGCTTCTGGGGTTTTTTGGTTTTTTGTTCTATGAAAAGTGATCTCCCACTGGTGATCCTTTCCATCCTTTATCATTTTTCTGTTTGACCTTATTCTGGAGCATAGTAAGAGTTCAATTTCACCCGCATAGTGTCTACATGGGCAATCGGTGCAGCATTCTACCTGCTATTTAGTGTAAGCCATATCTGCTTCTTTCCTAGATTGAAAGAAGGGTGTTTTGCACCCAAAACCAAGTCTAACATCTCTCCTACCTATGGCTAAGAACGGACGTTCAAAGAGTCCAAGGCGGAAGCACTCTAAGTATCATGCTTTACTCAAAGTGTGCTAGATTGGGCCAGGACCAAACAAAACAGACACTCACTGTTCAGTAGGGGGCACTGAGGCCAGCAGGCTGGAAGCACCCCCAAACACCTCTCAGGATGCTGCCAGACAATGCCGAGCCCAGCCAAGCCCAGCAGAGCAGCTGGCCACCCCTGACTGGCCAACATGGCCCCTCTCCCCTGCCCACCCCCACCAGCTGGCTGCTTCCACTGCTGGTGGCTGGGGGGGGCCAGAGGGGAGAATGGAGGCCCCCCCTGCCATGTGCCCTCCCCACAACTTGCTGGCTTGGGTCTTGTGGTGGCTGGGCCAGGCCGAGTGGCAGGAGGGCTCCATTCCTCCACCCACCCCCAGTTTCTGGCAGAGCAAAAAGCCAAGCAGTTCCAAGCTGAAGCTGTCAGGAGGCTGGGGCAGGGGTTGTGGGGAGAGAACAAAGCCCCCAAGACACATTTACCTGGGCCAGCCCTCCCACCCCAAGACCCAAACCAGCAAGCCAAAGTGGGGGCTGCATGGCAGGGGCTCCATTCCCATACCCCCCACCCTGCCTGAGCCTCCCAATGACTGCAGCCAGGATCTACAGCACGGGGCTGCGCAGCCTGGCTCTTCACCATTTTGGGCCCTGGGGCTGGGGTGTGGGAAGTTTCTGATTATGAGGGTGGTCAAGCATTGAACAAGCTATCTAGAGAAATGTTGGACTCTCCATCCCTGGAAATTTTCAAAAGCAGATTGGACAGACACTAGGTCACGGCGTTTTACCCAGGGTTGACCCTATCTTGAGCAGAGAGCTGGACAAGAAGACCTTGGAGTCCCTTTTTGCCATTGTTTCCTATGACCCTGTAGCTGGTCCAATAAAATATATTGTGAAGCAAATCCTGCTTCTCAATTCATATAGATATATTTATATGCACTTCAGTAGTGAAGCAGCAAACAATCTTGATGTAATTGAAAAGAATACTACAGATGGCAAAAGAGTCAGGGATCAATGGATCAATACATAAGACAAGAAAATACAAGTTTTCATACAAATGGGACTCCAGTAACTTCAATGGAGTTTCTTCTGATTTGTATCAAACTCAGCTAGGAGTCCCAGTGATGTTAAACATGCTTCTATCAGACCTCCTCAGAAACACAATACTAAAATAAAGAAAAAATCCAGAATTCTGAGCTATCTGATTCTTCTGAACATAGACGTTAGTCATCAGCCCTTCATAGCACAGACTGTGGGAAAGAGAAACAAGTTACCTTGAGCGCCGCATATCCTGGCCTCTCTGTTCACTGTGTTAAGCTCTCATTGTAATTTAGGACATCTGAAAGTGTATGTCTTCGGTCTCAGCCATCCTATTTATCTAAGCCCACCCACATGAAAGAGTGGTGCAGGGATATGTCTATGTCCCTGATAAATTTCTTTATGCTTCCCATTTCTTTGCAAGGGTCTTTGTACCAACAGAGTGGCATTCAGTGGGAAAGGCAGGCAAGGTTGTTTGAGTAGATGTGATATCTTTTATTAGACCAACTTGAGTAGTTGAGAAACTATTGTAGGCAAGCTTTCAGGCAGTCACCCTTCTTCAGGCATAACTTCCTAGATATCACATCTACTCAAACAACCTTGCCTGCCTTTGTCTTTAGACCAACACAGCTACAACCAAAAACCCAGCATTCAGTGGAAAAAAACACTTCTGATAATTTGGACCACAGCCTGCCGACACCAGTGAATTTGTATTATGGGCAAAGACCCAAATATATTCACGTCAGAGAACTGTTGAACACCAATGCACCAAAGTGGAAGGTCAGTGCAATAGACTGATTGTATCACTGACTTTCACCTCTGTTTTCAGTCACGCTATTGAGAAGCAGTAACTAATATTATTACTAAGGCTGTCTGCAAAACAGTTTCTGTTTCATGAAAACTTCTGCAGTTTTGATATGTATTTTTATCCACATCAGAATAAGAGTGAGATGTTCTTTAAAATTTTCAAAGAAAACTGAATCCATGTAACCCTCAACAGCTTTATCCTGGGGGTATGGGAAACCCAAGTTCAAATAGATACTCTACATCAGACATAAGAAAGACTTAAACCAGGGTCTATCTATATCATGAGTGAGTGCCCTAATTACCATGCCACTGACTGTTCTAGGGTCTGCCTTACTCAAGTTCTGGACCTTAGAAACTTTCCCAATAAAATTGTCATTGGAACAAATATTCTTGTGCAAATCATTTTTCCTCCATTTTTTTTTATTATTACATGCTGCCCAAATAGTAGAGATACCATGGCTGTGGGCCTGGTACATGATAAAATTCAAATATTGTATAAGTTTAAAAATGCAAAAAAAAATTTGTTATAGAATGGCAAAACTACTACAGTTAAACCATGTTAATAGAAACAGCATTATACTGGAGAACTATCCAAATGAAACAGGCAAGGCAAGTTGGGTCCAGTGCTGTACCTACAAAATAGAGAAAAATATTTTTCCCCATCTCCCAGTCAGCTAGTTAGGTGAGATGAAGCAACAGGACAGAAGAACACATGGTGTAAACCACAGCAGTGTGAGTGGACAGGTGGTAAAGGAAAGTTGGTAAACTCTTTGGTGCCCTGACCTGACTTTCTCTTACAAAAATTGCAAATATTTAAGACCAAGAAAATACCAAAAACAAATATCATAAATCTTCAGAAGACAGGAATCATTATAATGCTTGGGCTCAATAAAGAGGAAGACTAAGTATTAAAAGAAGGTTCTAAAATAAATAGACATATTATGAACATAGATTACTATCAAAGCAGGTCCTTTTAGAAGCATATTTAGAATTTAATTTCTCATTACACTAAATTATGCATCAAAACAATGGATAATGAAGGTATTGGGACTGTGGATTTTAAAATTTTACTACAATAACTCTGTCAAATTTTAACTGGAATATTTGTCCTTTTCTGTAGTAAATATTAACTCTCTAGTTCTAGACATCAGCAAATTCGATACATTTCTTAGCTCAAGTAAAACAGTTCAACCCTATTTCTCAAGGGTTTATATGTACCCAGGAAGTTTCATAATCCTGATTCACATTGACACAGGAGAATATTGCAGTAGACCATCAAACACAACACAGAATTTGGACCAGCAATACGCAAAAGGAACAGGGGGCAAAGTTGGTAACAGAACACTGAAAATGAAGGATTGTTAGAGTTGGAAAAAAAAATCAAGGTGGATGAACAGAGGACATCCCTATGGTGAGAAAAGACATGTATTATGTAAAGCTCATGCATAAACCATACTAGGGCATCCCAATTATGTGTGATCTTTGCATGATCTTTATATCAAAACTTGTACAACTGAACCTTGTAAAGATCTGTATTATCCATCTATGATCCCTGTACTTTCACTGAAAGGCTAAATGGTAGCAAATTTAAAGAACCCATAGCAGTTGTGCTTCATTTCCAACTTACCCTTACACAGTATAAGTTTATATTTTGTCAATGTATTATACATTTTATCTTGAGCAATGCTCAAAATCTCCATTTCCAAAATGTTATGCCTTTGATGTTTCTAAAAATATTAGGGTTTTTTATTTAGGTGTTTACATAGGGGTTTAGATGCATAAATTTATGCACCCAAGTTTTAAAAAGTAGGCCTGAGTCTCAGCTACAATCATTTTTCCAGATTTCTCTAAGTAGTTCATAAAAGCACCTCTTCCTGTATTCAATTTCCATACTATAAGCCGCAAAAAATCTTCTGGTCTGTAATCATCCAAATAAAAATCCTGACTCAGGAAGCATTTATCCATATTCTGAGACTTGGGATACCAAAACTGAACTTCTACATATAATACATGTGGGCACCTGTACACATGATGTGGGGCACTTATACATGTGATGAAAATTGCCTGTGTGACTTAATGGCACCACATTTTACAAGTACCTGAGTTTTTGGCAATTTAAATGAGTTGCATCATCATAAACTAAACCTCATCCCAATGTAGTTTAGTTTGTGACAATGCAGCTTGGAACAGTGCAGCCATTAATCTGTCACTTTACATGGTAATTTACTGAATGACATGTAGTAAGCCCTTTTGCTCATCGGGTGTTGCTACAATTTTTGTATAATAAACCTCCTGGTCCACCAAGTGTCGCTACAATTTGCAGGTATTTGTGTGTAATTAATATTTTAGGACACTGGGTATAATTACAGAGCACAACATGAATCAATCTTCTGCTGACCTCTTATTATTATTTTACTAAATAAAGAATTCAAAGAAACCAGTCTGTGGTTATCATCTCCTATTGCACTTGGTGTGGTGGGTGTCCAAAGGGCCCCAGGGTGTGTTGTGGGGCTGCAGATCAGGGTGATCCCAGGCTCTTTTGTAGATCTATCAGTGTCTGCTGTATGTGCTCCCTTCTCCATTATCAGGGATAATGCAGTGCGTGTTGTACCCTGACCCCCTCAGCACTATTATAGAAATACTGCACAGTGACGCATGCTATTAAATGCTGGTCACCTAACTTGGGGTTAATTCTGTGAGTCGTGTCACAGAACCACTCAACAGAATAAAAATGACCTGTGCTGGCAAAAGGTGTATCCTGTTCCTCTAGTTTGGGGTTTGGCATTACTGCACAAAATTAATAACTAATTGCCTGCTTAATGTGAGCTGCCAAGCGTGGTTTTATTTGCTGTTTAAAAGCAGTAAGAAGGTGCCCAGTGTCAGGAGGGTGGATGCTAGTCTGCAGGCATCAGCACATTTATTTTTTGATGTGCAGGCCCCCTTGCCCCTCCAAAAGCCGACCTGCTGTTCCAGGAAGGTGGACACTTTTCCTGGTTCACCCTTGTGACTGAGGCTTGAGGCACAAGCCAAAACCAAGGCTAGTGCCTGCCCCATGCCAGGGAGGGGGCAGGCGGGCTCCTGGGCAGGTGGTCAGTTAGTCATCCAGAGGCCCCTGGGAGCAGTGTCTTGACACATGGGTCACTGTGTAGCCTGCTGTTGTGCTATGCATGGACAGGGATTTTTTGGGGTGCAGGGACAGTGGAGCAGGGCTTCCCCCATGGCTGCTGTACCATACCTGGCATAAAGAAGCCTGATCCTGCTGGGCAAATACACTGCTGACTGGTGCCAAAAATTGAAAAAGGGCAGGTGAGGGCTGGCCACGTTGGGTGGGCTCTGCTCTGAGCATTTAACACCTAATAGGAGTTCAGTGGCTCCCCAAAGTTCCCTTGCTACCTGGACAGCTGTCCAGCTGTCAGTTTTTGCAACGGCAGGGGAGTTGAGGTCTGGCTGTGTTGAGTGTCTTCTGCTCTGAGCATGTAACACCTAATAGGTGTTTAATGGGTCCCCAAAGCTCGCTGGGCTTCTTTAATGTTCTACCTTGACAGACAGCAACAGTTCTTGGTTAAACAGTCAAAAAGCATACACAGACTGACCCAGTGGACATCCAGCCACCCCAACCATGGTTTCCAGGCAATCAAGGACCCCAGGTGTGGCAAGAAGGCCTGTATCACCATCCTCCCATTCTCTGCCCACTCTCCCCACACCATTCCTGCTTTTCCTTACAACCTTCCCCCTCTCCATATTGAATGTCACAGTGGTTATGCTTCCACCACCCACTGTCCCACCCCCAAATTATCTCTCCTCCCACCTGACAATTCTGTCTGAACCTCCTTTCAGCCTCGCCGCTTCCCTCCACTGCTCCTCCCCCCCCATCTGTTGCAATGTCAGGATGTCAGGAACCGGAGCTGGAGGCAGAATTCCAGCCAGTGGTAAGTTTGACAGTATGGGGGGGACCTGGGCATATGATAATAGAGGAAAGTATGAAAGTATAGGGTAGGCAATGCGGGCCATGTTGGAACATTTCAGGCTAATGGCTAGCTCGCTTCCAACGGCCCTCCTGCTGTGCCTCACTTGAGGACCTCCAGTGCAGTGACCCAGACCCCTTCATCCAATATCACGACTGGAAAAACTGCACATGGATATTCAGCCTCACAGAGTGCATAGGTATGTCCAGAGAAGACTTGGGGAAATCTCCCATGGGAGATGTCATAGCCCGTAAGGGGAGGCTACGAAAAGGAGTCTCAGAGTATGAGGCAAACCCCGCTCCCATCTTCATCATAGCACTTAGCACTTAGGGTCGGAAGGGACCTAAGCAGATCATTGGGTCCGATCCCCCGAATCTTGCATTCTTCCCCTACAGCATGACCATTATCTGCATGATGAGTCAAGCAGTGATCCCTCCACGGTGCATACTACAGAAGAGGGATGCCCCGGCTCTACTGGGATTCAGGGTGCAGCAAAGAAAGAAACCAGTTTTGGAGAAGGAGAAGCCTGAAGGGGGCATTTTAGAACTTTGCTTTTATTTATTGCATTGTAGTTGTGGGGCAGGGGAGTGGGCATTCAACAGTGTTTCTGTGTTCTCTGTTTGGTTGTATTTTGTTATACTTGAATTAAAGTTTTATTTTTGTAAGCTGTACCATAGCAAGGGAGGGACAAGTGGGACAACCACCCTGGATGCCAAAGTGAAAGAACCCCAACAAGTGCTGCCCAGCTGGGGTGGGATGCGGGACAGAGCCACAAGTGGCTCATCTGGGGAGGGTACAAGGACCGGGGGGCAGCTGTTGCTGCTGTGTACACCCCGGGTAAGCATAGGGGGAAGGTGTGCCCCCCAGATCTGTGCATGAGGTGAGGGCGGGTTGCCACTTCAGTTTTGCCCCAGGTGCCAAACGTCCTTGTTACAGCATTGCTTGTCAGTTTCTGTTTTTTCAATCAAGGTACACTTAGCAGTGCTTTAGCAATCTGTGGGGCATCCGTCTTGTGGGTGGCAGCTCCTGTTTGGTGGGGGGGCTCCCTTGTGGGGGCGCTGGTGTGGTTTTTGTGTGAGGGGAGCTTTCAGCCACCCTTGGGGTTCAGTGTTCATCCATTCAGTCTTCTGCTCAGTGCCTGCCTTTTTTCTGCTGAGCACTTCTTCCACTGGGACCGATGTCTTGACACACGGGTCGCTGGGCAGCCTGTTACTGTGCCATGGCAGACATAGGGCTAAAGGACCTAGCAGGGCTAAAACATGTCCAGAACAAGCATGCCCATAAGAGATAAAAAGTTGTCACTGGTGCAGACAGAGCCCCCCTCTCCGCCACACCCCCCCCACCTTGACCATGCCTGCCACCAGCCATGTCCCAGGTGACTGGCACCAAAACTTGCAACAGTCACAGAGCCTAGCTCTTGCACACACAGCAAAAATCCTCAGACTTTGTCCAACAACAACCCTGAGGAACCCCTGTGCCCACCCACCCTGTGCCTCTAAAACATCCCTTTTCAACTAGCTGCAGCATAATTGTCTCCCTAACACCATTAATTTGTCCACAGGTTCTACATAAACCCAAAAAGCAGAGTTCTGTGCACCCAACCATAAGAGTTAAGTGCACCCTTATGAGGGTTAAAGTGCACTTTATGAATACCAGGTAACTTCTGTCAGCAAATCATTCCCTCACTGGCTATGTTTGAACTGCTCAGCAGTTCAGTCGATGTCCTGCTAGGAGCTGTGTTTTGACACATGGGTCACTGGGCAGTCTGCTACTGTGCCATGGCATATACAGGGCTAAATGACCTAGCAGGGATAAAAACCCGTCCATAACAAGCATGCCCATAACAAGCATGCCCATAACATACCAAAAATTGCCACTGGTGCAGACAGAGACCCACCTCCCTGCCTTGACCCAACCTGGTACCAGCATGTGCGAAAAGCTGCAACAGTTGCAGAGCAGGTCTGCTGTCCAAACTTTGCCAGGACACAACAAGGTGGAAGGGGAGCAAACTTCCCTTGACCCTGTCACCTCAAGACTTATAAATTGAGTGCACAGCTCCCTGGGGTACTACTTATTGATCCAAGATTCAGGGAGAACGGAGCACTTGGGGTAGGTCCAATTGGACCTTTGCCAAAACAAAGAGGCTGTTGTAGGTGCTGAGGGACCCTGAGGTCATGTGCCAGTTCATCTTCAGCCTGAGGGTCAATTGGCACATGTACCTTGATGCTGCCTGGAGAATGGGTGAGCAGTGACACAACAGAATGGTGGTCCAGTGCTGTGTCAAGGCAAAGATGCTGAGGGCTGCTTTCCACAGGCCTGCCACCAGAGCACAACTGCAGGGCACCCCACTGCATGATGTGGCCCATTATAGATAGCTCCAGCTGCTAACAGAGGTACTAAACCGCCATGAAGACACAGGGACAGAAGCCTCCGGGGAATCCTCGCTTGCAGGCTCATCACCAGGGATCCTGGTTTTTTCTGATAAAAAAAATCCCCAATTTTCAGATTGTAAAAAGTAACCCAAAAACCACATTTTTCCATGATCAAAATGATTGATTGGAAAAATAAAACCCACCATTTCAATTTAGGGGGCATAGACTGCAACCCTGAAGGACTAAACCCCCATCCCATGTACAAGAACCCTTTATGTGTAAGCGAACACCTGGCTTCCTTATATTAACAATGACATGGACAAATATTATGATTGATCAAGAGTCATGCATATTCCAACATCTTTAATAACATGCAAAAATTAAGATACATTTTTTTCAGTTTCATTTAATTATTTCTTGTTTATGTTTTATGGATGGTATGATGTTTGACATCCACTTACCCTGGATAAAACAGGGAGAAGGTAATAGTAGTGTAGAGGTTATCTCACCATCTCCAAAATGTTGTGCTACTTTTGCTTTCTGACGTTGATTATACATCTTATATTATTGCCTGATTTCTTCAGCATGTTAATATTTTATCAGTACTCTGTGAGTAGTCTGCAAAAGACATTCATATGAGTAAGGTATAACTCAAATGGAAGAAACTGGTATACTCTGCCTCATAGTTTTAACTCTGGCTTCTCTATCATTGGGTAAAATAAGAAAAGAGGAAAAGATGGTGACATATGAGGTTTCAGTCAATCATATACTGCCTGTGAAACTGCTCCACAGCAATAATTCTTTACACATTCCTAATAATAATTCTTCTTTGAAGGGACACTTGGCATTTCAAGATGCGTTATGCTAAATCTTCCCTCTTCATTCTTACACTGAACTACCATTCTGTGGATCAAGTGTTTTGTAAAAGACAGAAATAAGTTTTCCTCTATTTGACCTATATGAGCTTAGAGACCTCTCACTCTCTTGGCAAACAGTGGAGAACTGAAATCAGTTAAACTGTTCACCAGAGCCACACTGATTACTGATGTTGGGATCTTTTAAGTTTTGAAAAGCTCCAGGGAGTTCTATAAATAAAATGGGTTTGGGGAACATGAACCTCTAACATTTCCTTATATTGGAACAAATGGACATAAAAATGTATACGCTGTTCTTGTAACAGGAGAAAAATATGCCACAAAAATATTCCCTTCTTTACATTCAGGTTTAGGAATATCAGAGCCAGTACTGGAAAGGTACCGTTCTTCTGCCTAAGTATTTGGGTAATGGTAAGTTTCAAGTAACTGGTAAAGAAGTGACTATTGAAATTCTTACATCCCATCAGAGCACTTCCAGTCTGAACCAGATATACCAGAAGCCTGCATGGTCTCAGGGGGAAGTAGGTGCTTTCACACTCTAAATAGATATCTTTGCTCCAATTCTTGATCTGCTTATTTAGCATCACAGGTAAAACAACAAATATGTAATAGCCTGCAAAGTACCTCCTATATACCTCACCTCTTTAGAAACACAAATTTCCCAAATTTCTTCACACTGGAACAAAGTGATATTTGGGGGGAAAAATGCATCATTGGGTTTTCAGTAACAATTGAAAATGTTCCCCAGAATATTCCAGTCATTACAGACCAAGGGATCTGAAATCTGCACCTAAAAGTATATAGGCATACAGGCTGTGTCCAGATGAGTGGAGACGTTTGTTTCCCTGGAGACAAGCAGCAGCAACATACCTCGAGCTGCTGCTACATGTCCCTCTGGCGCATGGCAGGTTACCCCAGGTGGGGTAGGGGAGGCTTAGGCCAGCAACTGTGTTGGCTCCAGCAGCCTTACCTGGGATCCTGGGAGCCTTTTTTTTGTTGTGGGTCTTTTTTTACCCTGGGATCTCTTGGGGTCAACCCACCCCCACCCACCCCCCATTGCAAGATAGCAGCCACAGGGAATGGCTGCATGTGTGGTGTGTGGGCTGCAGACGGGTCTGCAGCACCACGTACCGCATGTCCGCACTCACCTGGACACAGCCACAGTGGGCACATCTACATGTGCAATTAGCATGACATGATAAACTGTGGTGCAGTTTGCACTGGAGTTTATTACTCTGAGGCACACTGCTTGCACGTGAGCCTAGGACTGAAGCATGCTGAACTGCATCAGAGCACCCCTGGCTGCCTGGCGGTCCAGGGGGTCAGCCTGCCAGTCTGGGGATGCTCTGAACCAGCTCAACATGCTGCAGAGGGGCTGCTCTGGACAGGGTTAGCTGACAGGCTATCCCTCACTGAAGTGCCCTTGTACCCCAGCCAGCCCAGTCAGCATCTACACATGCATTGCAGTGCATTAAATAATGCCGCCAAGGGCTAATACTTGTGTTTTCAAGTACTAACTAATGGCGGCATTTATTAGTTTACTGCAGCCTAACTAGGGCACACGTGTAGACACTGAGACTTTACTGCATAACTAATTAGGCAGCTCTCAGTAAACATCTTGTGTAGATGTGCCTAGTATGTAGTCAAATCCAAGATGAGGTTTATTTTTAAGCAAACAACATGTTGAAAAAAAAAGACTCATCTTAGATTAATATACTGGCCTGGGGCAGGTGGTGACTCAGCTCCAGCTTTGGCCCTGAGCTGATACCTGAGGCCAGAGCTGAGCTGTTGCCTGCCCAGTACCAGGGTGGTTTGTGTGGCATGGGAGCAGGCCTGTGGCCAGGGAAGCACAGGAGAGACCACACCATCTGCCTCCCTCCACCCACAGCATGCTCCCCACCATCACTTACTTTTTCTGGCCCCTCCAGCCTCTATCAGACCAGGCCCAAAGCTAGCTGGGCAGGGTGAGCTAAGCCAGGGCCACCACCACTGCTGATTGTCCCAGAGCCAGAGCATCAAAAGGTAAGTGGCATGAGGAGGAGTTGCAGATGGCAGGAAGGGCAGGCACAGGGGGGCAAGATGTGGGAGGCAGAGAGTGGAAGCAATGGTTGCGGGGGCAGGCACAAACATGGTGTGGCTGGGGACAGGCAGTGGGGATAATATGGTGGGAGGCAAATGGCAGAAGGCAGGCTCTGTTGGGGCAAATGGCAGGGGCATGAGGGGCAATGGGAAGGGGGGGAAAACAGGGAGGGCAAGAAGCAGGGGTCTGGACCCTTGCCCCAGCAGTTGGGGGGGGGGGGAATGGGACAAATTTAAGATAACGTTCTTCTAATTAGATTAATTACATGGAAAATTACTAATTTGTTATATTTTTTCATGTATAGAATCTAATTATTGGGGGGTCATCTTAAATTTAAAGTCATCTTGGATTTCAGTAAATACAGTACATACACACACCCTGGTATACATATTACAATGATGCTCAGTGCAGGTATAAGCAGATGAAATAATGATGAAGAAACATTATGTATTAGCAGCACTGTAGCTGAAAAGAGAAAAGACAAGACTCTGAGGGTATAAGCATGTTTTAGTAATCTCAGATCAAGTAGAAAATTTTTTTTTTCCATTAATTTCAGAAAAGGCCAAAATAGGCCCTGTAAAATGAAGCTTTAGATAATTTTGCTAAAACAAAATCAATCAATCAATCATTTGACTTTCTGACATTTGATTTGCATGTCTAGAGGATTATGAACATTATTAATAGTCGTTCCCAAAATAAAAGACACATTTGCAAAGATTACATTGAATCAGTCAAATTGGATTATAAAGGAACAGTAAATAATGAAGAACGTAACTGAGAAGAAAGAATATTTCAAGATTAATAGGTGACAAAGACAGTTCATTAACAGATAAATACAAAATAATAATGTAGCTTTATTTTTTCATGCAAGCATTAATCATAAAGTACAGGAGAATGTCCAAAAGGTAAAAGAGAAGTCTCTGTATGTCATTCTCAGATGAAGAGGATCAGAGAATTGATATAAAGCCCATTGTAGAGAACAGAGAAGACTACAAGAGGCATTTTGCTTATCATATATGAGTTCAATTTATGTTTTCTCAAGTCAGTACATTTTAGCACAGACTAAAAGTGAAGGGAAAAGCTGCTCCACAAATGCAAAAAAGCATGCAAACTCACAAAAAAGGGAGAAAATAAATCAGGCAGTCTATACCCTGCCTTGGTTTTCTACATGGAGTAGAATAATCCTGTTTATTTATATAGGTATGGCAGAGTGTAATGCAGGCAAGGACAGACAGCAGCCAGTAAACTATGCCATCTATAGCTACAAAGACAGTAAGTAACAGCCAACAAAAAGGTCCATATCATATGTACAACAAGAACCAGAGAAGACAGCAGGGGAAAAAGCCTCTTGTATGTAATCTATGACTGCGGCATACCAGGGAAGAGGCATCAATTTCAACTGCCCTGAATTTTGATATAGACTTGGAGACACAAGCAGATCAACTCCTTATTGCTTGTTTGACATTGCCCTATTCAGAATTTAATTTTCATATTCACTCCTTCAGTATACAACTGATGCTGGTGTTCCTCCCCTGGTATGGCTGGTCTTGCACTAGAAAGTCTGTATGGGTGCGTTCACACATGCAAGTACATGAGCTTGCAGCAGCTCAAATAGAAGCAGTGCAAATTTGAGCCAGGGCATTTTTCCTCAGCACACATGCTTGGACATGCATGTTATTGTGAAGCAAGTTGTGCCACTTGGGGCAAAATAACCCTGCTTGGCTCCTTCCGGATCTGCAGCCAGGGGGAGCTAAAGCCAGCACCTGTGCTGTCCCCAGCAGCATAAAAAGCTGTCCTGTCCTGGCCCCAGCAGTACAAAAACCTGCCCTGTCAACTAGCTCAGGGCTACTCGCTCTCACGAGCTTCTGGGACCCAGCCAATTGGTACCTGGGGACATTACCCCTTGTGCCAGCTAGACTGCTGAAGCAGCCCTGAGAGTTACCTGCACCATTTACCCCCCGCAGCCATCTGGCAGGGGGGACTGCTGCCTGGCTGTGACCTGCTGTGCACCTGCCAGACCCACATGAGGACTGCACAGCCAGTAGAGGCATCTGCCGCTCTGGGTCAGCTGCCAGTGGGCTGTGGCTTCAGGATTGGCCTTTGTGCAGCACTACTGCCATGTGTGCCCCTGCATGGCCATCTGGGAAGCTATTGACCAGAAAATGTTCCCAGTGTAGTGGCCTGCTTTGAATTGTCAAAGCACGTCCTCCTGGCTCCAATTGGCCAGGAGGTCAGCCACAGCCATCTGGGTCCAAGGTGCCATCTCTGAGCAGGCAGGGTCCTGCCACTGGCCTCCCTGGCAGGAATTCTGGTGTTCCCTATTGGAAAAATGAAAAATCCCTGATTAAAAAATCCCAAAGTCACTCAGTAAAATACCCCGAAAGCCATGTTCCTCCACAAGTAAAACAAAATCTATATATATATAGAGAGAGTGAAAGACAGAGAGAAAGTGATCAGTTGGGCATGTTTTATTGATATATCTACAGTGTTAAAGCAATTTGGAAGACTACTGGTGTCTCTATCATAATAATAAAGTGAAATTTAAATATATGTTTCAGGAATTCATGAATATATGTTTTGCTGCCCCCCCACAGGGGCCACAGCCCTCCCCCGCAGAGACCACATGCCCCACCTCTGCTTACTCCCCCAACACCCTGATTGCTGCCCTGCCTGGCCCCATTCCCCACCAGCTCCTGCCTCCCGCCTGATGGCTGCCCCCCCAGTCCCTCCCCACTCCCTCAGATTTCCCATTGGCTGCCCCTCCTGGCCCCATCCCCCATTTGCACCCCAGCCCCCCATGGCTGTCCCCCCAATGCCAGCCTCTGGCATTTGAAAAAAAAAAAAAGAAAAAGAAAAAAAGAAAAAAAATCCGGGAGTTATGTACCCCCTGGGGAAGTCATGGGGGCACATGACTCCTGGATTAGTCCCCAAGGTGAAGGCAGGCTTTCTGCTGTGGGCTGGGGCTCTGTGCCCTGTTCGCTTTGCCCCGGGAGCCATGCAGCACAGCCCAGCAGGCAAAGGATGTGCAGAGTGGCCAATGCATGTTTCCTGAGACAAAGCCAGCAGGGCACAGAGCCCCAAGCGGTCCACCTGCCTCTGCCCCAGGCACAAATCCAGGGGGCACATGTCCTGCCATACCTCCTCTGGGGGTGCGTGTAGCAGCAGGGAGCCATGACCAGTGGGTCATCAACACTTCTGGATGAGCTGCATGCAGCTCTGTCACACAACCTGCCCCGGCCCTAAGGCCCCATTCACCCCAGCCCCTGCCCCACTCCCTCCCACACCATGGAGGCCTTGATCTGCCCCCACCCACCCTTTCCTTCTCCCCCTTCCCCTCCACAGAGTTATTGGC
Organism: Gavialis gangeticus; assembly: GCF_001723915.1. NCBI lineage: Eukaryota > Metazoa > Chordata > Crocodylia > Gavialidae > Gavialis > Gavialis gangeticus. The sequence continues at coordinate 32,922,929 of NW_017729033.1, read as the reverse complement.
ATAGCACTGCTCTACATGCACCAGAAGAAAAAATCCTGAAATTTGATTTCTCTATCCAGAGATCATAAGTCAGAGTTAATTTGACTTGAAAATCAGGAGTTTCACAATTGTTTCGTGACAGATGGCATTACTGGGTTAGGGGCAGGAGTTGTGCTGGCTGGCATAGGGGAGCTGTCCTACCCTGGAAGGCTGGGGGAGTACAGGAATAGCCAGGGCACAAGGCTGAGAACCAGCATGTTTGCTGCATGACACAGAACAAATTTCATGGCAGAGCTGAGATGCAGAGGATTTGTGGGGCCAGGGAAACTGAGGCAGAGTGAAGTGGCCAGCCAGCAGGCACGGGGAGTAGGGTCTGGCTAGCATGAGGAAGGGGAGGTAGAGCCACAGAGGGAGATCCCTCACCATCAGCTCATATTGATCTGCTTAAATCCTTAAAGTGTTTTTACATCATTATTTGAAGCACTTTTATTTGAAACGACATAAAAGAATTGAAAAAAATAAAGAATTATAGAAAATTATGGTTGGAAGGGACCTCAGGAGGACATCTAGTCCAACCCCCTGCTCAAAGCAAGACCATCCCCGACTAGATCATTCCAGCCAAGGCTTTGTCTAGCCAAGTCTTAAAAACCTCAAAGGATGGAGATTCCACCACCTCTCTGGGCAACCGTTCCAGTGCTTTACTACCCTCCCAGTGAGAAAGCTTTTCCTAAACTTCCCTTGCTGTAACTTAAGACCATTGCTCCTTGTTCTGTCCCCTGCCACCACTGAGAACAGTTTAACTCTTTGGAACCACCCTTCAGGTAGTTGAAAGCTGCTATTAAGTCCCTTCTCAGTCTTCTTTTCTCCAGACTAAATAAGCCCAGTTCCTTCAGTTTCTCCTCAGAAGTCATGTGGCCCAGCCACCAAACCATGTTTCTTGCCCTCCACTGGACCTCTCCAATTTGTTCACATCCTTTCAGGAGTGGGGGGCCCAAAACTTGACATACTACTCCAGATATGGCCTCCACAGTGCTGAATAGAAGGAAATAATCATTTCCCTTGTTCTGCTGACAGCATTCCTATTAATGTAGCCCAGTATGCTGTTAGCCTTCTTGGCAACAAGGGCACACTTTTGGCTCATATTCAGCTTGTTGTCCAGGTCTTTTTCTGCAGAGCTGCTGCCCACCCAGTCACCCCCCAGCCTGCACTGGTGCATGGGATGGTTCTGTCCTAAGTGCACTTGTCCTTGTTGAACCTCATGAGATTTCTTTTGGTCCAATCCTCTAACCTTTGAAGTGTTTTAGTTCAAAAGCGCACCACCATCATTTTCTCAGTGCTGACGTGCATTTCACCATTTATACAAATGGACGCACTGCAACACCAGGTGCTTTTAAAAGTGCCTGACGCTGTGGTGCATACATGTGTACAGATGTCCATAGGGTACTTAGGACAGGTTAACAGCCTTTAATGAATGAATGCTCGTTTTAAATGCCTTACTGCTGGTTTAAAGGTAACCAGCCCACAGCCTAAGGCAGTTCAAACTTCTGCTCTGTGAAGATCTACAAGAGCCCAGGCTTTGGCCACAACTTCATTGCATGAGGACCTCTTCTTCTTCAGTGCTGAACACCTAGAATATTGCTGCTGCTCCAGAGCCACCCTGCACTAGGAGGGAAAGCCTATAGAGTCCTCTTGCCCTAAAGCCTAGAAGCAATAATGTGCATCTCTGCAGCAGGAAAAAACAAAACCAAACCAGGTTTTATCTGGAGCCATAATTATCTTTTTTCTTTCCCCAACTGATGGCAGAATTAGTTGTCAGATATAATTAATCTCTTTTTTACTGAATTCAGGGAGTTAAAAGATTCTTGAGTCATGCAAATTACTTCCATAAAGCTACACTGATTCATACCAGTGAAAGATCTGACCCCCTTCAATCGCTTTGAGAGGTCAGCGATTTCCTCTTCCCTCCCGTCTCGAAAACTATTACACAGAATTAAAAATGCTATTACAGTCTTTCCTTTTTTACTCCCATGACCTTTTTTATTTGAATGCCTTTTTTACTTGCATCTTCTTTCTCCTGCTTTCTACATTCATGATATCAGTCCTCTTCCCAGAACAGGAAAAGCAAAATTCTGTTCTCAAATAGCTCACGTTCCATCCATTTCACCCAGTTCCTATTTTAATGCCACACGTTTCTCTTTGGTCTTTCATATGCAGACGCTATAAATTTCTAAACCAAAAACACTGACAATTATTTTTTACCTAATTTCATTTATCCTGCTGTGGCTAGCTACAGGTTCACAATCAAGTATCTGCTTCATGGAGGCTAATAATCTGCCAAGCTCTGTGACTTGTTTACTAGAGTGTGCCAGAGGGGCACAATGTTCCTTTAGCAACACTAGCAGAGTTGAAAACCAGTAATGGGCAAAAACAAGGGAAGACTTGCTTTCATTTAACTCATCCAGAAACTGTGAATTCTCAAATGGAGGTTTCATTTGTCCAACTCATGTACAGTAGGATAGGGGGCATACAAATCTTTTCTTATTTGGGGTCAGCTTGAATCAAACTGCAAGATGTGCATAAGCAGGGACTTACTAGAAGTACAACAGAGAATTTTGTTCCCTTCATTAAAATATTTAGGGCTAAATACTGGAATGTGATTCCTGCTTTGCAGGACTCAATAACTAGTCTAACTTGATTAGTCTAGCCAGGTCTATAATCGCTTTGCTTCACTAGTATGTACTGCTGAATCACCCTCTCAGCTTTTAAAATCAGTCACTTACTTTATGGCACATTATATTTTACCCAACTCCTGAATTCTTTCCACACAGGAAAGGTAAAAATTACCATTTTCCCTTTTTATGGGCATTGGTCTCCTAGTAATCAGCTTCTTTTCTTTTGCTAATTTTGTGTCTACTATCCCTGGCAATTTCTCTCACCCCCTCCTCGCTGCTGTCTTTCACTATGCTATGCCTGGATCCTTGTGAACAGACCTGAGGAAGAATATCTGGCGTTTTGAGCCTTGTTATACCTTACACTGTGAACCACACAAAAATTGAGCTGTATTAGGGGTAACTTGAGTTTGGAGCAGTCACACTTCAAGCCAGTAGGGGCCTGGAGCACAGGTGACCAGTAGCATGTGAATGGGGTACACATTCCCCCCTGCTGGGGCTGGTGCCCTCCCTGACAGCCTACACTGTTGCTGTCAGTAGGCTGGTGCCCCCCTTACAGGACCACCACCATCAGCAGCTTCTATGGGTGCCCTCCCCCCCCGCCAGATTCAGGAGACACCAGTCACTCATGGCCTGGAGGACTAAAATGTCACCCTCTCCCCACCTTTCTCATTCCAGGCTCTCCCTCTGCCCCCCAGGAATCCCATCCTACCTTCCCCCTTCCTTACTTGTGGTTGCCCATGCTGTCTGTCCTGGAGGAACAGACAGGGAAGGATTAACCTGCCTGCCCACCCTTTGCTGCCAGGCTGCTGCTGTTTTTTGGGCTGGGTCCATGCCAGACAGCAGAGGAGCAGGGGCAGTGTCTGGGCAGGCAGATTAACCTTTCCCTGCCTGCTCCCCTGGGACAGGCAGCTACAAGCAAGCAGAAGAGGGGAGTCAGGGGGGGAAGGGTAGTGAGTAGGCATTTGGGGTGCTAGGGAGGGCAGAGGGTCTGATCTTAGCTAGCACAGCAAGGGAGGTGGGATGTTTACACTGAGGTGTAGCCTAGAGTGTATCATGAATTGGATAACACAGATCAGAGATAATGCCAAAAGTGGCATAATTTTGAGTAGCATAATAAGTGTTTAAAATTAGTTTCAGGTGTTAGGTGCAGACAGTTCAGGTGTAAAGTACTCCAAGAGTCACTCAGAATGACCATGTAATAAGTCCCCTTATCCCAACTACAAAGTTGGACCAATAAGAACCTCACCCTGAGAAATCCTTGCCTTTCACTTAGTTAAACACACAAAGGTGAAGACAAAGCAAGCAAGCATGTTTTCCATCAGTTCTCTACTGAAGTATGGGAGGCACTGTATTGTAGAAACTTGCACACTCAATTGCAACTTAAGAAACCTGGGTTTTATTCCTGACTGAACCACTGATTTACTTGGAAAAATCATGCCACCTGTTTCTATTTCCCTCCCTGTAAAATGAGAGTAACAATACTGACATCTATTGTAAAGTGCTTTGAGAGCTAATGATGTAAACCACCTATAAAAGCTAAATAACATCCTTGTTAATTAAGTAATTTTATTTTAATCCCTAATGTGCTGATAAAACACAGATGAAACAGCACTACAATAATGTTAACACACAAAAGTAAATATAGCCATTGCATACTGCTATACAGTAAACTAAACATTCCCATCTTACTTACCTCTAGAATATATTATCATTTGCCACCTAGTGACATAGCAAGTATTAGCAACTTGTTATTCATTAAGAAGTAAATTAGGCTTAAGAAAAGTAAATGATATCTTTGTGGGATTTCATGTAAACATTTTAAATTCCCTTTGAGTAACTTTGTGATGCCAACTTTTTACTTTTCCATAAATGTAGTGAACAGTAGTTACTTTTAGCAATAAATTATGCAGCCACTTGACAAACTCTTTTCTTATGAAATTTCATGCTGCTGAATTTCAGTGACAAATTAAGAGTGGAACAGTGGCTATCAGGAATTCATTTTCCTTTTAAAAAGATGAGTGAGAAATATTTTATATGAAGAACATCAGCCAGAAAAATGAGAACTTCCGAAAGTTCTGAGCAGGGATCTGGGTTTTCTGCCTCCCATGGAAAAACATGGAAAAATGTGGATTTTCGCCTTTAAAAGAGAAAAACATGGGAAACTACAGGTTTTCCTTTGCAGGCTTACAGCCTTCCAGCTTGCAAGGAACTGCCTGGAGCTAGGGGGAGTCGGGAGAGGGCAACTGGAGGCAAGAGGCACCACATGCATGTGCACACAGCCAAACAGAGTGGTGGGGGCAGCCCTAGCATCTAGACATGGGTAAATTGATGCAGGGGGGAAGTTAGAAGGCCAGGGCTTGGGGACTGTCTGAGGGACTGTGAGATGGGTGGTGAGACGTGTGTGTGTGTGTGTGTGTGTGTGTGTGGCAGGGGTGTGAAGGGGATATTCATGTAGAATGGGTGTGGGGCAGAGACAGGTGCCTGCTGGCACTGGGGAAGGTAGCTGAGTGATGGGACTGCAGCAGGCCAAGGGAGTCTGAGGCAGCTCTGCTCTGTTGCCAGCAGGGCCCACCTGAAGTTGTCTGTTGCTCCACTGGGAGAAGGGGGATCATTTGGGGGTGGCAGAGATGCCAAGGGCTGGTGCCTGTACCTTCAGGGGCACGGCAAGAGTGTCCAGGAGATACTGCCCAGGGTGGAGGCATGACCAACCACCTGGTGCAGTGTAGGAGCCCCAGCTCGGGGTAGTGGGTGTCTCTTTCTTCCTAGGGCCAGTCTTGCTCTGCCACCACCTGCACAAGCTGCAGCTGCCACAGCCACAGCTACTGCACTCTGGCCTGGGCGGGACAGAGACCACCTGGAGCCCCTCACCCCCTTCCTGCTGCCTGTAGCATGGCCTGGGCCAGGGCCATATTTGGCTTCATACTGTTGCTGTGGAGCATGGTGCTGGTCCTCCCTGCCACACCACAGTCCCAGCCCCAGTCCCAGTCCCAGTCCCAGTCCCAGTCCCAGCCAGCAGTGCAGGGCAGCATATGGTGCCACAGCCACTGCCTGTGCTTCTGCATGAGGTGCGCTTCATGCACCTCATACCAGAGGCTGTTCCCACTGCAAGCTGTCCCTGCAGACCACCATCCTACGAGTCTACGCAGGACTTGGCAGGTTAGGGTGCAGCTGGGGGCCCCCTCCAGCAGGGCTGGGAGGTGCAGGGGGCTGCGGGTCAAGCATGAGAGGCACCAGCAGGGTGAGAAGGTTGTGGGTCAGGATGAGATGCACTGTGGGGGTGTGGCGGACTGTGGGTTGGGAGTGAAGGGTACCGGCAGGGCCAGGGGGCTGAGGGTTGGGAGTGAAGAGCATGAACAGGGATGGGGGGCTGTGAGTTGGGAGTGAAAGGCACCAGCATGGCAGGGGAGGCAGGGGATTGTGGGTTGGCAGTGAGGGGCCCCAGCAGAGGTGGCGGGGCTGTGGCTTGGTAATGAGGGGCAACAACATGGGCAGTGGCAGGGCACTGGCATATCAGGGCTGCTCATTACCACAAGGCAGCAGGGGGGACAGTCACAGATGGACCTGAGTCCTGGTGAGCAAAGGGGGTAGGGAGAGCTCTGATTTTCCACAATAAAATAAAACAAAAATCAGATGCCAAAATATATAGGTATTTAGAATGTTTTTTATTATAATGATTGAGGCACTAGCAGGCTTCCAAATTGCTTTAAAATTGTAAATATATCAATAAAATATGGTGTTCAACTGATACCTATATATTGGGTTGTTTCATTTTAATTGGGAAAAACACAGATTTTGCATTTTTTAATCAACATTTGGGATTGTTTATCAGAGAATTCTAGATTTTATAACAGAGTACGAGCAACTGAACACAAGAGATCATAATAGGAACTGTCGCAATTCCATTATAAGATTGTTGCTAAATATAATCTTCAGAAAACATCTCTGGTTCTAGTATTGTCTCCTTTAACTGAAGGAGAGAGGTTCATTGATATGTATAAAATAACAGGGGCTAGAGTCAAATGATAAAACTCAAGTTCGTGTATCCCATGTGTTTTCCTCTCCATCAGAAGACAATTGAGACAGATAATTTCATAAGAGCTTTCCCAACTGTTCAAGTTCACACTGTAGCACTAGTGTGTTTCTCCACTGCATTTCCCACCAATTAAAAAACAAATGCTCTGAATTGTTGAAACTCTGGGGAATGCAGTCTCCTAAACAGCAGGAATAAACTACCTGTTCCAGGGAAATGCACTAATGTTTTCTGCTTTTAGAGGAATATTTAATTTGTAGTTTAAGAAACATTGTTGGAGTAAAATGAACTCACTATGTTGCCCAGCAGTTCTCCACTACTCTGTCTGTATGCTCCTAAAGTAATACAGGCGGTCCTCTACTTACAGCTTTTCGAGTTACAATGTTTCGCACTTACAGTGTTTATAAATTGACACCCTGTTTCAACTTTATGACGTCAGTTTCAACATTACAACGCTTGATCCGATGCGATGCCATGCCAGCGAACAAGTTCACTGGGTCACTCATCTCCCTGGAGAACGTGTCCAAACTTCCTTGGACACTTTCTTTAAGAAAGCACACAAGACTCCAGAAGAACCTGCAGCCAAGACTCCTGAGATGACTCCAGCGAAGAACCCTTCAAAAAGTCCAACCAAGAGCCTTTCAAAAAGTCCAGCCAAATCACCTCAAAAAAGTCTTTCCAAATCAATATGATTGCTATTTACAATATAAATACATTAATATAGCTGTATTACTCATCTATAATTGATTGAGTACAAAATTCTGAGGTATATTTAGTGAAAATAGGGTATTGGGCCTTGGTTCAGGAACCAATCCCCTGTTTATAATATTGTTTCTTATGAGAAAATTGATTCTGAGTTACAACGTTTCAACTTAAGAGACAGTTTTCAGGAACCAATTGTGTTGTAAATCCGCGGACTGCCTGTATTGTATATTGGCCAAGCTTATAAGTTTGACAATTTGTTAGATAAACAAATAGTCTATACTGCAATATTTGCAATGCTCTCTGTGTTGCAGTATACAACAAACAGTAAGATAACTTTATCCGAAGTGCAAATGGAAAGAGTTTTTTTCTATTCTAGCCAAAGTCTACTTCTCCTGTCAGAGCCCAAAACAATAAACAGGTCACATACCAAAATACTTTATGTGACTGCTGTCCTCCTAGGATCCTCGCAAGAAAAAACTAACATCCCCTGGGTGCATCACAGTCAGCAAACTTTTGACATAAATAATAAAATAAATGCAGGGTTACTGGAAGGACAAAAGAAATAAAAACTTAAGTAATAGGTCAAATTTTGGATTTCCCACTACAGTAACTGTCAAATTTCATGTCACAGGTTCACAGAAGTTTAGGGCTGGAAGGGACCTCATGAGATCATCAGGTCAGCCCCCCTGCTTTAAGCAGGAAAGACTGCTGGGGTCAAATAACCCCAGCAAGGTGTGTGTCCAGTTTCCTTTTGAAGATCTCCACGGTAGGTGCCTGTACCACTCCTGCTAGGAGTCTATTCCAGAGTCTGGTATTGGGAGGCAGAGGGGCTGGCTGGGCATGAGAGTGACCAGCCCTGGGCTGACCAAGCACAATGTATGCTTGGGTCAGCATTTACACATGCATTTACTGTGCAGTTATTTTTGCTGCAGTAAGACAGTACTGTCCCCAACAGTACTGTCTTACAGCAGCAAAAATTAGTTTGCTGTAGTCTAATAGCATCACACATGTAGACAGTGATGTTTTACAATGTAGCAGATTAGTGTACTGCTCAGTTAAGCACACATGTAGATGCACCTTGTGCTACCACTCACTGAAGGAAATAAAATGTTATATAACGCAGAACATTTGCAAAATTCTTCAATGCGGGTCACTTTTTTGGTCTTAATTAGGTATACAAGAAGGCAGTCAAGTACCAGAGAGATTAGGATAATACAGGGGCTGAGAACAGTATAGTATACCATGTAGACATATATTAGATTAGTTTGAAAAATAAAGCAGAACAAGACAAATAGCTGTTGTACACTGCACATCTGAAGCTTGATTGAAACATACAAAATAAAGTAATCAGCCGTTAAAAGGATGGAATGAAACAACATGAGGCTGTCACTTAATTTTGTAAATATTTACTTCCCTATGACATGTTCACCATGCTATTATTTTTTTAATTCAGCTAGTATTGGTAATAAGCTGTTTACTTTGTTTTGATCTGGAGATAGTAGCATGAAGATTTAGCGGCCTAATTAAATGTGAATAAATAATTTTTCATTGTCAAAGCAGCCCACATACTTAAAGATTGTAGAGTGCAATGTATTTTGGAGAAGTTTGAAAGCTCTGTCTATTTATGATAGCATACCATACTTGCATAAAATGTAGATCTACTGACTTGATACTGAAATGTACTAATTATTCTGCATTTCTAAGTAAAGACATATGGAAAATATTGAACTGTTTTCCTTAAGGGAGCCTACATTTCAGAAGCAAGTGAGATGAAAAAATGTGTTTGAGGGCATACTTCATTTAATCTATTATAGAATGTCTTTGGAAGCATAATGTAGCAACTGGTATAAAAAACAAAAATCCCCCATATTTAGCTAGCACATATTACAATGTCTAATGCTCATGTTTAGAGGCCATACATCGGAAGAATGTGAACCTGTAGTCTAGTGGTTCATTATTTGTCTAAAACACATATGCCTGCAGCTCAGAAAATATGGGTCTATACTAACTAGTCACATTGTCAAATATTCACCTACATCTTGCTCTTGTAAACCTTTAGGGATATTAGGGTCAAGACAGAGCAGGGTGTTAGGTAGTAGGCATTAAGGTCATTAGCATGAGTAGCTCTGTTGATGTTGGTGAGAACACAGAATGCATAAAATTGCATCAGAGCCTGGATCAAGTTTGTCAACGAAGTTCACAAAATGTTCCATCCTCCATGGCATGGTAATTCAGAAATCTTAAGTAAAAGTCCTTTGGGTCAAATCTCATTCTTATATGAAAACACCTGATAAAGTCAAAACAAGGTTAAAAGCTTCAGGCATGCTAGGAAGAACAAGTCAAAGCAGGAGAAATATACATTTCTACCTTACCATGCAAACCACAGAAAATTCCTGTTTTGACTAGCTTTCTGACTGTCTCTAGGATGGACTTTTAGAGGTGACAAAGTTTGTGCGTGTATGGGCAAGTCAAGGTCACAGCCCCTCTGTACGCAGCAGAGATCCAGGCTATGGCAGATTTAGTTCATATATTGCCCTCTCTTAAATTGTACTCATATGGTTGGCTATGGTCAGTACTATGATTCAAATCCAAGGAGAATGATGGGTTCTGCCTATGATCTGAGTGGGCTATTGCCTCAAGTGTTGCCCAAGGCATTCTGTCATGTACGTTCATTCCCCTTTTAGCATGAGTTTTGGCAAGGCAAAGGTAGCCTTTCCCATTTAGTGTTTGAACTTTTGGGAAGGCTGAATTTTGCAGTGGGTCAGTTAGTATTGGGATGCTTTCCAGTTAAAAAACACATTTACTGCCTTGTTTGTCATATCTGTGCATAGTCAGGAAGTTTCAGGTCAGTGTGTGAAATGCTTCATAATTTAAAAGTTTTAATTGCTCTAAAATTATTCATATATACCCTCTTTCTATATATTATATATTGTGTGTATATATATAATCTTAAAAATGGTAATATACTTTGTGATGTTAGCATAAATAACTAAGTTATTGTAAAACAATTGGGCCAAATTCACTGTGGTGCAATCCTGTTCAGGCAGATGGAATTATACCAGGGATGCATTTGGCCATTGTTTTGTGCCAAGACAGCACATTCACATCTCTAAAAGCTAAATGAGTTTAGGAAAATCCTTTTCATCTTTGAACTGGAACCTTTTCCTACTGTGTCTGAATCAAATGCATTAATGCACTGAGGCCCACAGAACCAACTGTATGCCTGTGTCTGTTCCATCTGGATTAATGGAGTTTAAAAAAATCCTTTGAGGGCAAGGTGCCAATTGTAATTGCACTTCACCATGAAGCAATGGGTGCAAAGTTATAACAAGTTCACTTCCCAATATGAAAGGGAGGATTTCATTTTAGTCTTTCGTGAGTTTACAGAAGAAGATAGGTGAATCTCCTTGACTTACAAACTTTCACAGATGATTTCAAATCCAGATAACACTCCACATCTCTGTACTACCTACTTGAAAGGGTGTGATGAACTGGAATTAAGTAGACTTAGATAATTCTGTCCCTAGGGCAAACATTTCTGCATATAACATGTTATTTAACCCAATAACTTCCTACAACAACCCACACTCCAGGAATGCTGTCAAAACTTGACCCAGACAGCATCTGTATGGTCACCAGTCTGCTTGTGAATTCATCTAACAATGGGGTCCTATATGCTTCCAAGGTTAGCGGGGCCAAGCAGAGCCTAGTCGCTGTTTATAGTTCAGATCCTATAAGGTACATTCCCAAGTTCAAATCTCTGATCTGAGCCCTTCTTGGGGACACTGGGGCCCTAGAATCAGTTTCTCAGACCTCCTAACACCCTTCCAGGCATTTAAACATGTTTCCTGAGAGGCTCACCTAGGTTGTGGTCATCCTGGGCTTCTAGGTCAGTCCCTCAAGAATACGATGGTAAGAAAAAGGACCAAAAACCTCTTCAAAATAATGTCTCAACTGTAGTCTCTTCACCCTTTAAACAAACACTACAGATTTGTGAAAAATAACCATATTACTGAGGTGCACAGTCCTCTAAGGCAGTGGTTTCCAAAGTGGGGTGTGCGCACCCCAGGGGATGCAAAAGACGATCCACTGGGGTACAGGAAGAAAATTAAACTTTTTTAGACACAGCAAAAAGGTTTTTTGTACTGTTATATAATTTATAAATAAATAAATATACATATATTGGGGTGTATGCTCAAAAATTTTTTACTGATAGGGGTGTGCAATCAAAAAGGTTTGGAGACCACTGCTCTAGGGCGGCCAGTCTCATCTTCTCAGCACTCTACTGCCCTCTCGATCTTGGACTGTAAACAGATATTTCCTTAGAGTCTCTTTTGCATGATTCAAGATAAAATCTGAGACAAAAGAGAAGCAGCACTGCTTTTCACACACGTAGCCCTTGAGCTGCTTGTTACCCAGAGGCCTGGGAAAGCACGCAGCCTGACAGGCTTGTATATGGTATGATTGGCAATTTACTTAATTGAGCTGCTATTAACTTAGATGTAGGCTAAAAATGGAGAGCTGGTTTAATCCAGGGTGACTTTCTTGGGTTTTGACTCACATCAAAAGGGGATGGAACAATCATTTACACATGCATCTTGAATAACAATTAACTGAAATTTGTCTTGATTGTCCTGGGGCAAAATTGGTAATTTGGTACTTCACAGTTACTTCTGGTAGGGAAATGGGTTTGTAAATAAAAGTCTTTGCCTTGGGCTGGTGGGGAATAAATTAGTTGTCTGTTTTTAGCCCCAGGGTAAAAATAGAAGTCCACTTCTGAGAGAAAAGCCTTTTTGCCTGGATTCCTATAAAGGTACTAGTCCGTTGTCTCACTTAAATATCTCTTATGTGAAGCATGGGAGAAAAAAGTTAAACGCCACAGGGGAATATGCAAAAGCAGGTTTGTCTCAGATCAGTCAGAACTGCCAGAAGTGATGTGTGTGTTTATGCTATTAGGTAGCATTGTGCAGGGGGGAGCAGAGAAGGGGTTGAGGCGTGTTAGGCTATTTGATTTCATATACTTCCCAGGTACCTGAAGCAGTATTGCCAACCCCACCCTATCAAAAATCATAAGACAAACTCCTAAAAATCAAAAGATTTGGAATCTAAGTCATGAGATGCTAGGTTTGAAGCATGTATGTGGGGGGTTATTTGTGAAGGTGTGGAGGGCTGGGTGTGTGTGGGGGGGGAGTTGGAGCCCAGGGAGGGGGGGGTCTCCACACATCCAGACAGGATGGAGTGAGGGGCAGCAACAGGGATGGGGGGGTGCTGTGGCTGGGGTGTGAGGGGCAAACAGACAGACAGACAGAGGCAAGCAGGCAAGAAGGCAGAGAGGCAGGCAGGTCAGGTTGTGGGTTGTGTGACAGAGCCTTGGGTGGCTCATCCAGAGCTGTGGCAGAGGGGTAGATGGCTCCCCATCCCTGTACATACCTCTGAGGGAGGCATGGGGGGGCACCTGCCCCCTGGATTTGTGCCTGGGATGGAGGCAGGCTTCCTGCTGTTGGCTGGGGCTCTGCCTCCCTGCCCCTTTCCTCTCCCCTACCCCTCCATCTCCACAGGCTTACTGACATGGTGCTGCCCGACACGTGCCGGAACAAAAAATCCCAAGATTTGATCTCACTATCAGGAGATCATGAGTTAGAGTAAATTTGCCTTGGAAATCAGGAGCCTCAATTGTTTCACGAGAGTTGGCATTACTGCTGAAGTGGCACAATGGACTGGTACCTCTGTAGGATCCCAGGAAAAAAGACTTTCTCTGAAGAGAAACACAACCTCTGTTTCCACCTTTGCATATCATGTTTGTATGTGCTGGCAGTCTGCTTTGCACCCCCACACCCTGGGTGCCTCTACATGTGCCATTAAGGCTATGTGATAAACTGACACAGTTCATACCAAATTCAGCTGCTCCCAGCTGCAGCGTCTGCACATGTGCCCATGACTGCATCAGTTTAAGCTGAGGCAGAGCAGCCAAGGGTTGGCAGCAGACTCAGGGAACCAGCCCCAGACTCTGAGTTGTGGCATTGGACCCCAGGCTCTGGTCAGAGGGGCTGGCTGGGGCACAAGGGTGCTAAAGTGTAGGGCTAACTGGCAGGCAGCCCTTGCACTTCAGCACCCTCATAACCCAACCAGCCCCTGTCACTGACTACACAAGTATTTCAGCACACGTAATTACTGTTAGGATAGTACTTGTCCCTGACAATACAATGCTACGAAGGAGTTCATCGATTTACTGCATCCTAATACCAGCGCACATGTACCCAGTGATGCTTTACTGCAGAGCTAATTAGTCAAACCCACAGTAAAGCACGCTTGTAGGTGCGCCCCCTGAGAAGCAACCCCCACCTTGTGTGCACTCTCTCTCTTTTTGCCATGCACTTTGTCTGGGAATCTTCATCTCTTCCAGCCCTGCTGGCACCACCGCGTAGAAAATCTATTGTTCCCTGGAGTTAAGCCAGAAGTTGAGAAGCAATCAAAGTTGATGGCTCTAGATTGCTCTGTGATGGTTTCTTAGTCACAGACCTTCAACAAGGCATCAAGCCTTCCTAGGTAGCTGTCTGGAATAGAAGATAATGGACTTGCTGTGAGCAAGGTTAGGCATTCTTTCAGCACGCAGAACAAAAAAGGAGGTCACATCTTTGTGTAGGCCTATCTCCTAGTCATACATGTCATTCAAATGAGAAGTAACTGCTGATTACTAGCAGCTTTTAAAGACACCCTGGAACTTTTCACAAGATTAGGACATTTATCACTGATGTCCTGACCAATTCCAGGCAAGTTTATTATGCTCCCTAAATTCCATTGGTATTTTCCAGCTAAATTTGTTTTTTACTGCATCTTCTCTCCTGAACTGTTACACAGAATTTTACATTTTTAAACAGCCTACCATTTCTCTACATTTAACTGATGTCTGAAGTAATTTCTGTAAACCTTGAAAGTCTCTATGCTTTTGCAATGAAATGGTATATATTCATGCAAAATATTTTTATGGACAAGCAGGTGTGAAAAGAGAAAAATTGTCTCCATGTTAATAACAGCTTGCATATTTCATATTATAGGGATAGTTACTATTGTCCTTTTTACTCAATAAAGTTTACTGTTTCAATCAGCCTAGATAAAAAAAAGAGCAATACTCCCTAAGGTTGGTGCAATACCTTATCTGCACAATCTTTTTAAATAGATTGAATTAAAGGAGTAACATATTAAAGTGAACTGGGTAGCAAAAGAATTGCAAGATTATGAGGTACTTAGATAAGGAGGTAGTATAATCTTAATTTTACTGTACTCACTGCACTGATGCTACTGACAATTTAAAATGAGAGACATAGCATGTTATGCCCTCAGAAACTAAATGGAGTATAACTCACATTTCAGCAAAACAAGGTCAGAGATTTAAACAAGTATATAATTTTGGTGACCATATTATTTTAAGGTCACTGTGACTTTGTGTTTAAAGTGATGGTGGACCGGCATGGTACACCAGGCAGGCAGGTGGGCAGGCACTGCTACTGCTTTGCAGGAGCATGGTAGACAGACTGGAGCAGTGCCCAGCTCAGACTGCCCCCCCACCTCCAGCCACTGCTCAGGAGGAGCCAGGCTGGGAACATGTGGGCAGGGTGGTATCTGTTCCAGTTCACCTGCTTTGCTCTCACATAGCAACAGTGGTGCCCTCCAGCATAGTGCACCATGCTGCTCCATCTCCCTGCCAGACTGCACACCACAACCCTACCCACCTGCTTCTGCCTGCAGCAGTGCCACTGACTTGGGGGGGAGCACCTACAGTTCACCCAGGGGGTCATTTTCCCCATAGGCCAGCTCTGCTGCTTCATACTCATGTGTGATAAGAGTCAGTAGAGAAGGAAATGATTATGTTAGGTGGCCCATTCTGGGGCTTTTGTTTCAAATTTCACCAAGCAGCTGGGATACCAGGACAGCTTATAAAATCCAGGACTGTCCTGGCCAAACTGGGATGTATGATCACCCTATTTATAGCTTTTGGTGTACATATTGTTGAGGAAAGGAACAACCTTGGTCATTTTATCTCTGACTTCTTATTGTTTGCCATGAACAATAACCATTCTTTATCATATTCTCTTCCCACTCAATGATGACCCTTTTATATGATTGTATTCTCAGACTTTAACAAAATGTTCTTGTCCTAAGCATTAGATCACTGAAGATTTCTTGTGTACCATCAATTTAGAGACAGAGCCAGCCTCCAAGATTTTAATAACAATTTTCCCTTCAATTGTAGAGAATTTCCCTTAATAAGATCAAAGCTTAAAGCAGTGTAAAAAAAAACTAGTCATAGGCACAAGTATAAATATGCCCTTTCTTGGGCATATACACAAACTTTAGATGCTTTTTTAAACACCATGTAGTTAACTTGTGAATTGTAGAAGCAGATAGTACAGTTAAGTTAAAAAAATAACTAGACAAATTCATGGAGGAGCAATAGTTACTAAACTGAGCAGTTCAAGGTGTTTTCTCTGGCATCTCTAAACCAAAGATGGGTGCCAAGGAGGATAATGATCAGAAAAAGATTACTCTAGATATACCTGGTCCAATACTCTTCCTATAAAATATCCATTTCTGGCATAGTAGACAGGGTACTGGGCTGACCCAGTATGGCACGTCTTATGTTATTTTGCTTATCATGACTTTATCTGGAACTTTTGAGATACTCTCAAGTCATGTGACCGTCTCCCTCAAGTCACTCATACACACAGTTTCTTTAACAGCACCCACCCTATTCCTTATTTACTTCATCCTCTTCAATCTTTTCCCTCCCCAGCTCTCAAAAGGCCTGACGCCCTCCCTCCTAGTAACCAGTCTCCCATTGGCCAATTTCTACTTCAAGGGGTGATCAGGTATCCCTAGTGTAATAGTTAGCAATAGGACCATCCTATCTGTCAGTTGGCTTCTTTTTCCAGAGTTTTTAGGAGCAGTCACATCTTCAAACTCAATTATTTGAGTTTGAAGATGCCAACTGATGGAGACATACTCACCCATAAAACCCTTGTGCTTTCATCTCCTGGGCCATCAGCCCATTTATCCATTAAAGAGCTAGGAGAAGGAAGTATTTTGTGTGTGGTTTCTTTGGTTTTAAAACTTGAAAAACCAAAATCAGAATTCAGAAAACCTTAATCTTTTTCCTGATCCCACATAAACACGAGACCAGCCAGTCTCAGACTATTTCTTCACTTTCAGTCCTAGCTAGAAACTCAATTTGAAAAAGAATTTCAAATTCAAAAATACTCAGAACCATACAAAGCTGCTTGGCTGGACTATATTTCTAAACATATTGACTTCAGTGGAAATTATCTTATTGTCCCCAGTTGATGGCGTCACCAGAAACCATCCCCATGCAATATTCTATAGAATAGGGGTCAGCTTATTATTTATATCATGTTATAAAAAGGAGTAGACATATGAATCAGAGGTTTTACTGAACCCAACTAAATTGAAATTATTTAAATATTATTGTGTTATTTAAATAATTTAAATAGTAGTTGTTATGTGGGAAAGTATATTTACACTGTGAGGAATATGGATTCAGATTCCTGTTGGGCCTGGGAAATGTTAATTGTTTTATTATGAGTAAAATTGACTTGCATTTTGGGATCAAAAGCCATTAGACTAAGTCATGAATTTACTCATATTAGTTCCGAGAATATTTAAGAAATGCTAAAGCACCATAAGAAGAATGCATGCATGGAAAAAATGTTTCAAAAAGTAAATTTTATAAAAGATTATTTTTTCTGAGTTTCGGTCTTATATCCACTACCTCAAGGAAGGCTGAGATCACCTTTCTTGGCAAAGACCCCATTTTTTCCTGGAAGACTATCTCTTTTACAGTCAACCTAAGATGATGAAGTAATATCATTGTCCATTTGGTTGTGGAACTTCCATCCACAACCTCAGGCCTAAAATTTTCCTTTGGTGAGAGGACTGGACTATTTTAACCAACCAGAATACTGGGGTTCACCTAGAAGGCCATGAAGATATGCCCAAAGCAAAACAAATAGGAAATAACCCCTATAAAAACTAAGAACATGGAGGGGAAATGTTTATTTGTGTATTTCATGACATCAACACCAGTCAAAGCCACATATACTTTCCCTAAATAGGCCATCCAAAAGAAAGCTAGGAGTAACTTAAAGCCTTCCTCAGTCTTCAGTGTGATTAAAAATTCAAAATATGTGACAAGCTCTGGTCAATACAGGTTGCAGATAATAACTATTTATGTCAGTTAAAGATACCAAGAAACAAAGCAAGGGAAGGTTAAGCTTTTTTATTTTTACCATTTTTTTAATGCAGGTAGTGTGTATGTTTGAGGGTATGTATGTGTTTGTGTGAGATCCACCTTTAATAGTTCCCTGAAAGCAAGCACTGATTTGGCATTAGTCAGTAGGTTCTTTTGGGTTAAAAATGAGTACTATTAAAGACCCACTGTTCTGAATAATTTAATATTACATGCTATTGTGTGAACTATAGCAGGAATTTTGAACGGCACTCGAGAGGACTGTTCAAACCCGTGGGACTTCATTGCCTGCATTGGTTGACTTCCCTTGGCAAAGATCTAAGATTAGAAGAAATGTTTGGTGTCCCAAGGAAACTTGCAAAATACAGATACCTATCTCCCTTACCAGGTAGGTTGATATGCTACATTTGTGGGAGTCTTGGGTTGAAAAGAATCTGGTTTTTAATTTTTTACAAAACAGAACTAACACAAAATAACGATCACAAAGGAATTTCTTTCAGAATCCATCTAATAATTTGATTTGATTACCTGATAATTAGGTGATTCATTCTTAAATTACATATCAGCAATCCCTCACGGTCAAGGATGATTGTCTTCCATGATTGCTTTATCTGTGGGGCCAAAGATGGCTGACAAAGCTGTTCTGGGATCAACAGACTCTGTTTAAACAAGGCATATGTAAACAGACTCTGTTTAAACTAAGGCATGTGGGGTGGGTAGCTCTGGATTCTTGATTCTATCTGCAATATGTTATTTCTGCCGCTCTCACTTTTCCATCTCCTTTTCATGTCATAAAGTTTCAAAGTACTTAGATCATTGCAGAAAAATCTTCCACCATTTGGGGCAGTCCTGAGAGATATAGTTTCCTACAACTTGATGTTGATGTTACTTTTTTTTCAATTTTGGCCCTCAGGACATCCTTGAAGCTTTTTCTGCCCTCCTCTTGAGCATATGCCTTGATTGAGCTGAGAGAATAAAACTTGCTTTGGGAGTCTGGAGTCAGGCTTCTGGATGACATGGGCAGCCCAGTGAAGTTGATGTTGAAAGATCATTGCCACAGTACTCATGGTGTTTGCTTGCGAAAGGATGCTAACGGCTTATATGTCTTCCTACTGGATTC
This sequence comes from Gavialis gangeticus, assembly GCF_001723915.1. NCBI lineage: Eukaryota > Metazoa > Chordata > Crocodylia > Gavialidae > Gavialis > Gavialis gangeticus. The sequence goes on along the minus strand of NW_017729033.1, from coordinate 32,904,162 downwards.
AAAGGCTGCACTTGCACATTTGAGGTGATGTTGAAGTCCTTCACTGATGTCAGCCTTCTTTGAGAAATGGCTTCCAACTTACAGGAAATACCCAACGTTTTGCAGAGTCTCACCCTGAATCTGAATTAACAGCGGTGGGGACCACTCATTAAGAGCTTGTTGATGGAGGACCTTAGATTTCTGAATGATAAGCATCAATCTGATTTTCTGTTATGCCTTGGTAAAGACTGTACCTGCCTGTGCCAGACCAGCAGGTATTGGGCAGTTCGGGACCGGGTTAACCAGGTTTGGGTCCCTGCTGGTGTTCACACTCTGGTACGTGGACCGTTCTTCACTTGGGACGGGGGTCTCCTCCTGCCCACCTGCTACGTCTTGGTCTTAAAGATAAATAAGGGAGGTTCCTAGTATGTTGTGGACCACCTTTGGGTGCGCTTGGTGTAGGCATTCCTTGAGATTCCTCCTCCCCAACACCCCATCCACACGGCAACCATGGTTTGCTGCCTGTATGGTGCTAGTTGTTTAATATATAGGCAATCAGGCAAGCTTGGTGTTTTCCCACCCTGACAAATATTTTTATAAGAGGGCATGTCATGTAAAAATTAAGTTGCTATGGCAACTTAGATAAGTATTCCCTGGTTCCAGCCCTTACTGGGCATTTTGTCTGACTGTTTTGCATCCTTCTGACACTGCTCAAACCCCTCCCCTGGGAGTTCCAGCCCCTGGGACCAGTCACACTGTGACAAAGAAGTTGACAATTTCCTGAAGGTCAGCTTCTGAGTGAGTACAGGCCACAGCATGATAAACATATAGGATCTCAATAACTGAGGTTGGGGTGGTCTTAGTTTTTGCCTGGAGTTGGCTAAGATTAAACAGTTTACCATTCATTCAGTAGTTTATTTCCACTCTGACTGGAAGCTTGTTGGTGGTCAGATGTATATCATTGTATTGTTCCATCTTACATTAATTTACTAAAATTATAGTAATCTAAATTAGCTTGGTAATCTAAATTAGCTTAGATAACTGCTTATTTAAATTCATGTTTGCTGATCCTTTCTTTGAAAGAAATACATTAAAAAACTGATAAAATTAGTTTATTCCACCAAATTCCAACAGACACTGCAAAAACGTACAAACATAGGTTGTCCCAGGGATAGTGAGAAGTGGGACCAGGAAGCCCTGCCCATGGGGCTCAGCATGGGAAGAAACACTAAAATAAAGAAAGAAATGCAAAATAATCACTTACCTACAGGAGGAGCAATGCCAGAAGACCAAAGAAAAAAGCCTGCATGGTTTACAAGCTGCACTTTTATGCAATTAAGGCCAGCGGGTGACGTTATAAGGACGCACCAACTGGCAGGAATAAAAGCGGCTGCCAGTAGTAGGGAGGGAAGAGCCAGTGAGGAGATAGAGGCTCTCTGTGCTGGCAATAAGCAGAACCAGCACAAACAGGGAGCGCCCAGACAACGGACAGCTAGGGAAGCAGGGAGAGCTCCCCACACCAGGGGCACTGAGATTGAGCCCCAAGAAGGGTGGAACATTGGGGGTGACTTCCCCCTAGTGTCATTAAAGAAGTTCATTGGGGAAGATGCCGAGTGAGGGTGTAGCCAATTCGACGAACACAAAGAAAAGGTGGAAGTCATCCCTGGGGAAGTGGAGGTCTTCCCACTCAACCACTCCCAGGTACCAGGTCGGGGAGCTGGGCTAGGGGCAGAAAGGAGAGAGGGACCCTGCAGGACCAGCATCGGAGGAGAACTGCCAAGTTCAGGCAGGAAGGCTAGGAAAGCCAACCGGTAGGATACCGGACAGGAAGACCCATTTCAGGTCCTTTTTTTTTAAATTTTCTTTTCTTCATTTTCTTTTTCTTTACCGCTGCCCAACAGGGGCACCCTTAGTCCCCAGGAAGAGGGCTGACTGGCTCAAAGGGGATCTCAGGCTCAGAGCTCGGGCCAGCTAATTTTCCTTCCCCAAGGAGAAAGGGGGATACCATAGGGTACAAGGAACAGCTACACTGGAGAGGCAGCCGTGTCAAAATCTGGAGCCCTGCCGGAGGTTGATGTAAGGTCAGGGTGTAGGGAGGTAGAGCCCCACAAACATCCCACAAGCAGAGTGGTCATCCCTGAGGGGAGCTTCGAGGCTGAACCCCACACTGACATAACATTCAAAGATGTGGCAGGCGAGTTCGGGTAAGGTCAGCGGGACGACCAAAGTACACCTTAGGGAACCCACAAAGCTAGAGAGCGTACACCCTCTACTGTCCAGGCCAAGGCAGCCCGTGAGCAGGCGTTCAAAGCCAGGTGGGTGCACAGGTAAACACAGGTCAAGATACTGCTCCACTTCCAAATTAATATCAATTCCATCACAATATTGTATATGACCATGCCAACTCCTTGAAAGAATATTTTGATTGTAAGGCAAATATAAGTTCATATCTGTATAAGTCAGATCTGTGTAAAAATAGTACGTTTTTGAAAGAAAAGTAAGAAAGTGTTCTGAGAATAGTGCTGTAATGTTCAAGCTCTAAAAAAAAAGATGGCTGAAATATGAAATGTCCCTGTGGAGAGAGAAGAATGAAGTCATGAAGTGGTATGAACTAAATGCCAAGGCATGTTGAGAGCTCAGTGAAAGAACTGGCACTTTTTAAAGCTGACAAATGGAGTTTTAGACTGATCACTGCTATTTCTTCTGGAAAACTATACATTTAAAATTAAGGAGATGGACACAATAGTACTTATTGTAATATTGACCCAAAGGGCATTCTTTCTTATTTGGTCCCATTTGATTTCTGCCCTTCCCTTCTTGCAATGAAATAATGGTTAAAGAAAGTTGTCAGCAGAACTACCTCTAGTAAAAGTAGCTTTAAGTACAGAACTCAGGTCTCTGCTGCAAATACATGCATCTAGTTTGTTACATGAGGGGCACATCTACACGTGCTACTAACAGGCAGCAATAAACTATGGAGCTTATTGCTCCTGGGAAACTCCTGGAGAAATATTTACACCTGGAGAGCAGCATATTGAGCCAGGTTGCAGCAGCCAACCAGGCTCAATGTGCTGCAGAGGGGTAGGCTGGGGTACAAGGGTGCTTCAGTGCGAAGGTAGCCATCAAGCGACTCCCGCACTAAAGCACCCTCATGCCCCATGCAGCTGACTCAATGTCAACATGTATGCTGCTGTGCATGAAAAAACTCTGCAGCTGGGTAGGACTTGTAAATAAAAGTCCTACCCTGCTATGGAGTGTATTAGTCTCCAGCACCATAATAGGGGTGCACATGTAGACACACACATTTACTGCACAATTAATTAGGCATCTAGGCAGCAAACATCTCACATAGACATGCCTGAGATAAAACTTGCCTCAGATACCTGTAGCACTAAAGTTTCAACTCAGGAGCAGAGCAAGCTAAAATTCCTTTTAAAGGATGGTTATGGCTAGGAAAGAAGTAGACATTTAGAAATTTGTGTTTGAATAGTCCCTGTGCTGCTGACCTGGACGTGGCTATTCCCAGACTTCATCTAATGGAATAAATGACGGCTGCAGAAAGATCGCTGCTAATATTAATGTTAAAAAATCACTACCCTGATACTACAGCTACCTTTATCTTCCTCCTTTTTCCCTCCTTTTCATTTCTCTAGTTTAAATGTTTATCCCCTGCACTAATACTCCTTCCATCTGCTCTGGGAGGAGCTCATCCCTAATCTGAACAGCTCTGTTTCAACCTTTATTTTAATAATCTCTTCCCCATTTCTCCTTTTCTCTGATTTTCTTTACTTGTTCATTTTGTTTTTCCCTGTGATTATAGGGTTTCCTCCTTTCTACCTGTTTTCTTTTTTGTCTCCATTTTCCTTTCTCACCTAGATTCTGTCCTAGCTCTTGGCTTCTTTTCTGTATTTTTACCTCTTCTACATCCTGCCTGTTTCCCTCTTATTTCCACTTTCCACTCTGTCATTAATGTCTAACATCCTTCTTTCCTTCTTATAATTTCTATTCTCCGTTTCCACCTTCCAGTTCTATCCAAATCTCCCCTTTTTGCAGTAATGTCTGCAAACCACATGCACTGCTAGGGAATTGCATGTCTCTCAACCTGCACCCACCCACTCCTGCTTGAACATGCCAAATCTAGAAATGAGGCAGCAAAATCAGCCTGGGAGGCTTCTGGTCTCTGGTGCTTTTGAGAGCAATGGTCATGGGGCACATTAAAAGCAGTTCACTGCCTCATCTCTGGATTTAATAGATGTCTGTGGAAGCAGAGAGGGAGTGCTCAAGAGTGAGAGTCAGGAAGTGGCATAGAGCTTTCTTTAGTGTCTCTCACAGTCCTAGTACCCACAAGAGAAAAACAGAGCACCAAGCACCACTTGAATTTGGAAACAGTACTAACAAGTGGTATCAGATGACAGAACAAAGAACAATGGTCTCAAGTTGCAGCAAGGAAAGTTTGGGCTTGATATTAGGCAAACCTTTCTCACTAGAAAGGTAGTAAAACAGTGGAACAGGTGATCCATGGAGGTTGTGGAATCTCCACCCTTGAAGGTTTTTAAGATCCGGCTAGACAAAGCCTTGGCTTGGATGATCTAGGAAAAAGCAATCAGAGCTCGAGGACAGAGGTGATATCTTTTATTAGACCAATTTTTTTGCTAAAAATTTCTTTCCTCTGAACCAATACGGCTATAACCTGGATACCTGACACATGGAAGATACCGAATTTTAGCCAATTTTTAAAATGAAATCTTCATATTTTCCCAAGCAGGAAACAACTTTGACCACCTGAATCCTGAGATCCTGCTCCTGCCTTTGTCTAAGGTAATTTGCATCATCACAGGTCCTCACAGGAGAGCTGAGACTCTTTACCAGCTAAGAACTACTACCCAGAGGGTTTTTCCAACTACTGACCCCTCTGTGAAATCCTATGAAATATGAACTTTCATTTCTACCCAAGAGAACTTTTACAATCTTTTCTCTGATGCCTGATGAAAGGTGTCTGTGGCCAAAAGTTGCAATTACATTTTTTTTTTTTAAATCTGGTTGGTCTAATAAAAGGTTTTACCTCTGTCCATGAGCCCTGATTGCTTTTTCCTCTAAACCAATATGGCTACATCCTGAATACTTTAAGGATACTGTAGATGTTTTAGCCTAATATATCAATTAAGGGTATGATTTTTAACTCTACACTCTGTATTGGTGTCATCTTTAGTATGGCGACCTAATCTAAGGCAGCTTTGTTTTCACGTAGGGAGAGCGATGAGCTCTCCCAACACAGAGCATACCTAATTCCATACAGACGGTTTTCTATGATGCTACATGTTTATTACAACTAATGTGGTATAGCTTTTGTAGTTAACTTTTTGATAAGCTATATAATTATACAGCTTTTAAGACTGACTGCTTTACCTGCATTAATCCATTAAAATGCTATGAAATAGTTAAATAACAATAAAAGAAAGCAGGGCTACATTTGCATAGCTTTTGCTTAACTCAGGGTGACTAAATTATCTTTCTCTAAAGCTCTCAATGGCTGTATAGTGCTGGTTGCTAATGACTTGGTAACAGCATCTGTTTATGTATTCTTTTTTCTAGATAACAAAATAAAATCATCCACAATTTTTAAGGCTAGACGTAAGAAGGAATATATGACCCTCAGGTTTAAGACGCAGATTGTTTTTCAGCCATTTTCAGTGAATTCTAAACTTAAATTGTTTTTGAATCCCATATTCAGATCACTTTGAGCAATGGCATTATGACTTCCCAGCTCTAATTGTGTGTGTGTTTTCATTTATGTGCAGTAGAAGAGTTTCAGACAACTTGTACTAAATGTGCTGATACAAACACTAACATTAGATGTAATATTATTTCTTGCTTATTTTGATGGGGAGCTCTATGGAAATGTAAGGAATTGTCCTATTCCCTGATGCTGATACTTGTGCCACTCTAGCTCAAAGCAAGATTTCCTATCTGATCAGACAATCTAAGGACACAGAGTCAACTGTTATCAGAGGACCGAGTGCTGCTAGCTAGAAGAATTCACTAACAAACCCATTTTGTTTGCTAACAAGGCAGAAGCACTGAGACATGGACTAGTTTTTCATTCTATTTCTGCTGGACAGCTGAAGAATTCAGGTGACACATATTGCACTTTCTGACATAATATATTAGAAGTTGCCTCTGTGACTTCTATAAGTGACCATGTTACCATCTAGCAACTTAGTTGCTGCAGTCTATAAAAGATGTAGGGAGAAATCCTGAACACAAGTAGGTTTACTGGACTTGGACACATGAAGCATTAATACCAGTGTAAGTTGTATTGCTTTTGTACACCAGTTAAATTACATAAGTGTGTGAATGGGTAACCAGTTTAGCTACAATACTTGCCAAAGTAAGCACTATTACAAAACACCACCACTAGATGGCAGGAGGGGGAGAGTCAGTATTAGATTGCTTGTATTAACAAAGGCTACCCCAGGATAGAAGGGAACATGCAATGTCTACACCAGAGTAACTCACATCAGTGTCATTTTACTTTACAGTAAAGTAACTTAGATTGGTATGGGCCTACACATCATGTACCTGTTCATTCTTTAAATGAGTGTAAGGGCAAATTACACTCATACAAATATCTCATATATCCAACCCCACTAACTGCAGTAGTACTATTTGTGTACATAAGAGGGATTTGTTGTATCAGTCCTAATGCAAGACACCTACACAAGTTTAGGTGCAGAAAACCCTCTTGCCTCATCCTACATTGTATCCAAGGGTGCACAAAAGGCAAAGACATGAAAAGCATCCCTCCACTGCACATTGTCACAACACAATGTATCTCATGTAACCTAACAAAGAGAAAGCAGGAGAGTCAGGAAGAAGATAAAGCCATGGCCTCAGGCCACCAGTGCATCAGAACTGGTCAGTCATGCCGTTTGGAGGAGACTGCATTTTCTGCAAGGATCTGATTGTGGGCATGCATATCCCATACAATGGGGGTTTCAGGAGAAACTGTGCTTCTTAAACACTGAGACTGGACATTAGTTAGAAATAAAAGGAGTAAATAACAGTAAGTGAAAGAATTCAGTTGTCTAAACTCTAAAATTTGTCTTTCAAATCAAATTACTGAAGTAATGATCCATACTTACTGCACAAAAATTTCAGTATCTAATTATTAATAATTAGGGATGTGCCTGAATATATCATTATTTAAAACCAACTGCAATTTATATATTTAAAATGGAATAAATGTTCATACATTTTCCAATTAAAAAGTTACATTTCCCATTCTCATTGCTTCTCTTTGCATTTCCTTTCTTTAATTCACTAACACTGAATCACAATATTCAGCACTAAACTGGTAAAGGAGAAATGCATTCGAAGAAAAATAGATAATGGCTTGTGCTCATGCTTGCTATTAATGCACAGAGTGAATCTGGCCCATTTAATTACATTTATAGGACCAAATTCAGAGAATCCAACTAGATGTAATGTAGACCTTCTTCCAGTCATCTCCACAAGCAAATTATTCTAAGGGAAACTAAATCTCCTTTGACTCTCAATCCATTTAAAATGTATAACGTGCATATTCTTACACTTCTGACCAGAATATTGTTCAAGACAAATCACTTGCAATATAGACAGACAAAGAGATTTGTCTGTCCCAACTAAAAATATCATTAGTTCTTCCCCACAAATGAATAGCTGCACAACAGGTAGCGGCTTAACAGCAAAATAGTAACACAATATACCTTTCTTAAGTAAGAAATTAATTCAAATTTTAAAAAAAACTGAAATTACAAGAAAGTTAAAGCAGGTAAAATGGAATTACAGACACTAGAACACACTTGTTCTATCCACCCACTTTCTGAAAAGTAGCCCTGGGACCCTTGTTACAGTATTGCACTCTGCTCTGCTTCTGTACTTGGAGGACCCAATACCTCTCATTAAATCAAAGACACTGTTTCCTGGAAGATTTTGGTTAAGAGGTTAGCAGTCAAGTAAAGGTCAGACTCATCTTTACTTGCCTTGTGTTGTCTGTGACAGCTACACAGACTAGAGAGGTAACTACTCAAGAAATAACTCTTATGAATAAGTCTCAAAGTATACATTAAATGAGTTTTTTTACCAACTCTAATTTCTACTTAAAAGCACTGCGCATAAGTCATTTACATTTCCAAATGCTACTGGATGATCGAAACTATTTCAGGAGGAGAACAAATAGAATGCAACCCAATTCCTGATATAGATTTTTGAAAAAACAATAATTTGTGCTACAATTCATTAAATTTGGGGGAGTTGTGACTTTTCAAAAATATCCAATCAGTCTTCCAAGTTCTCATGAATAGCTATAACAGACTGGGACTCCATTATAAAACAAGCATTTCTCTTTAGGAATATAGTCACAAATACTTTAACTATTCAGTATTTAAGAAAAGAATGCCATATTCTATGCTTTGGGACAGATTTTGCTCCCCAATCACTGAATACTCCCTTTCCTCACAAGACATCCTGTTGATTTTAATGGTACTGATCACAAACTAAGGTTGACAGGGTCTGATCTTTTATTTTTAACTAATGGCAAATAAATAGGAGATAAATTTTACCTGTGGGACCAAACCAGAGCAAGGCATATGTAACACATCAGGACAAGCATAAGAGGGCATATACTCCTTTAAAGTACACTTCCTTCTCTGCTTCTGTTTTGTTGGATGTGTCTAAATGCAACAAATTACATGACCCTTGTGTTGACTTCTTCACAGTCAGGGTGTCTAGACTGTTGAATAAGCTCCCTCCAGAGGTTGTGCAATCATCTACCCTGGGAATCTTCAACAGGAGACTGGACAGTCACCTTGCTGGGGTCACCTGACCCCTAGTTATGTTTTCTGCTTGGTGCAGGGGGCTGGACCTGATGATCTTCCAAGGTCCCTTATGGCCTTACAATCTCTGAATCTTAGCTGCACTGAGTTGCTTGTTGAGGCAAAAGCCAGAATTCTGCTCATTCCTGATCGCTCCCTGCTCACCTGTGTCACAAACTCCCCCCGCCGCCCCCCCAGATAGGAATATTCTGGGGTGATCCATGGAATGTCATGAATGTTTTTCTGAGTTAGATTTCCTCATACAGTGTTTGGCTTTGAATTAGATTTGCTCATGCAGTGTTTGGTCTCTACTCATAGGTAATGTTAAGCTGTGTTTAGATGCCTCTTTCTTATGTTTTCATGAACCATGATATTTGATATAAATGTAATTTTGTTTCTTGCATGTTAAAGATTAATTCAGTTTCTTGCCTGCACAGATCTGACCTGCCACTAGAGGGCTGGTAAACAGGCTTAGCTAAGAGCCAGGACACTTGGACTCCATCCCTGCCTGGGAGGGTCAGGATTGTGCAGGAATTAGTGAATTCTGGGATGCTGGAGGACTGCAAATTGCTTCTTTTATCTCTGTGGAGCAGACTGAAATTACCCTAACATGAGCTAGGTAGCACAGCCCAGTCTTAACCCTCACTTGAAGTGGCATAACTTTGAGTTGCTCAGAGAGCACTTAGCATGAGAATACAAGCTTTAACATGCAGATGGTCATGTTTTAAGTGCCATTGGTATGGTCTAAGTGTAACATGTAACTTCACCCTAAGAAGTGACATCTGTAGGAGCTATGAAGATTAACCTGCCTACATGACACTGGTCTGATCCTCAAATAGGCAATAGTGACTTCCATTTCAGAGTAGGGTTACCATACACATGGGTTTTCCCAGACATGTCCTCTTTTTTGGCCCCTGTCCTTGTGTCTGGGCAGGATTTTAAAATGTGATCAAATGTCCAGGTTTTTCTTTGCCTCTGCTTTCCTGGGGACTAGCAACTTGGCTGTTTGGGGCTGGGAACAATGAGCAAGGTGACTGGCTGTCGGGGGTCATGTGCTCTGCTCATGGGCCCCAGCAAGCTGCTCCTAGGTAAAAGTGTGTGTGTGTATGCATGCGCGCACACAAGCACATGCGCAGGAGCTGCGTGGGTAGCAGGGTGGGGGGGGCAGGGAACTGCAGGTTGGGAGTGACGGGCACCAGCAGGGCTGTGAGTTGGAAGTGAGGGGGACTGGCAGCGCTGGAGGAGCAGGGTGCTGCACGTCGGGAGTGAAGGGCACCAGCAGGGCTGGGGGGCAGGGCTGTGGGATAGGAGTGAGGGGCACCAGCAGCACTGGGGGGCAAAGCTTTGGGTCAGGAGTGAGGGGCATGGGCAGGGTGGGGGAGCAGGAGGCTGCAGGTCAGGAGTGAGAGGCACCAGGAGTGATGGGGGGCAGGGGATTAGGATTGAGGGGCAGAGGCAGGGCACAGGCATATCACTGCCCCCCCAATCATATACCCCTCCACTTTGCTTCCCCTCCCCCCTGCTGTTCTTCCCCCCCACCCCCCATAG
>NW_017729033.1:32871907-32888783 GCF_001723915.1 Gavialis gangeticus | reverse complement strand
GCTTCCCCTCCCCCCTGCTGTTCTTCCCCCCCACCCCCTCCCCACAGGTGTCCTCTTTTTTGATCCTGGAAATATGGTAACCTTATTTCAGAGGGAATAGGGTAGCTGGAAACAGTCTAATCAAAGACTGGTATTTCTTACAGTGGGGAGAATGGGTGAGAGATTATAACACAATGGAATAATAGATAGCCATATGGGATCAGCAGTATTTATGTCTGATATCTGCTAGGTATAGTGGTATCAGGAAAGATATCTACTCTAATAAATAGGTGCAAACCTTGGGGCAGAACATTATATGCATAGAATATGCTCCCATTGAATTCAATGGAAGAAGTAAGCAAATGAGCAGATAAAGACATGTATTTATGAGGTGCCATGGTAGTAGACCTTTGTCGAGAGACTCCAAGATCATTGGGATGACATAGTCCCCTGGCTGGCTTAGTGCAAGTTAGCAAGTTGCTGCCCAGAAACTCTGACAGAGAGGTCAGAAGTAGAAGTAGCTACATTTTTATGGATAAGATACAGGGATAAGATGAAATGAAACTAAGAACTATGATTTGTCCATTTATTTTTCATATCTCTATCTGTACTTAGCATACAGCTCCTGATACGGTTTTTCATTTTTGTAATAACATTTTTGCTATTTCTTGTATTTTACTTATTGCCTGTGCTAAGTGTAATTTCAAAGTATTTGAACAAACAGGCTTGCCTCTTCTTAGAGGAGGGAATCAATCTGTAATTTTTTGCACCAGCTAGAAAAAAGTGTGCAACTGTTGAGCTGGCAAAGTCTCCTCTAAGAGCTGGCAAGGCCTGGGTGTGACAGAAGGAGGGCCAGACAGCAAAGGGGTTTGGGGGTGAAGGACACACCTAAAGGTTTGAGTGCACCTCAGAATGTGACAACCTGCACCCAGAAGAGGAGAGTATGTACAGAGTGGGTTCAGGGGTACATATTATGACTTGTGTGCATTTGGACCCAAAATATGGATTGACCCATACAGAGTTATTGAGGAAATTCTTACCTCACCATTCATATGCCCTGAAACACAGTTCAAGTAAGGATCTAGCTTTAAAATGTAAAATCATTGTGACAAAGAGAGTTTTGCTGTTAAGCCTCATGCTCTTGGAATAAAATACTATATTTCATAGACATTTGGGCTGGAAGGGACCCCCTGGATCATCGAGTCCAGCCTCCTGTCCACTCTCTGGACTATGTGTGATAGTTCAGAAAGTGTTGCCAATTCTTTGTGTCTTAGTTTTTAGTATGATTGCTCTATAGATTTGCTTTAACACTTCTAATCAATGTAAACAGCCATCTGGCACTCTCAGTGAAAAAGAAAAAGAAAATACAGAAGTATTATAGAACTAATGAACAGAAGCATCAAGTCTCAGACACCTCAAATGAGACTTCTTAAGTAGCTACAATACTGCACAATTTATGCTGAAGGGTTAGAAGAATCTATTTAAAAATTAACTAGAGTTAAAGGTTCAAAAGAAATGTATCAGACTTGCACATAATATAACATTTTGGGGGAAACGTTTTAAAGGGGTAAGTGTAACATTTCATCAAATTAAAATTAATGAACACAAAACCCACTCTCATCTGTTTTGTGCTCATTGATTCCAAGAAAGGAGAATATTTAATGTGAGATAAAATAGGAATAAATGGCTTTCTAGGGGATCGTGTCATTTTGTGTTTTACAGCATCCAGTATCTCATTATCTACATTACACTAATCGTCATCGCATCCATGAATTCTGTTTGCTTCTCTTGCCCTTTTCCCGTACATGTAAAAGTTCCTTTCACCCACCATTACTATCTACTATTTTTGTCATTGGTATTATGGGGGATCTGATAGAGAGATGACTCTTGCCAGGCCAAAAGTATGTTAGGCCCTTAAGAAGATTTTTGAATACATGCCAGCCCTCAAGAAGGCTGTTTCCCTGCTCCTACTAGACTCACTTGCCAGAGATAGTTTTGATTTTTCCCAAACAGCATAAATGCCATGGTAACTCACGAATTTAAAAAGGGCAAACTGGTTCATTATATAACTCAGATTTAACACAGAGATGGTGGGGTCAAGATAGGTATAGACACATATCAGTTTCTCAGCTAGAAAACATAGAAGAAAGTATACTTTTAGGCAGTGCTATTTAATATACAGTGAGCACATCTACATGAGACATTTACTGTGCGGTAGACTAATTAGGTGTGCAGTAAAAGTTGTGTATGTACACATGCACCTTTATTACACTGGAGTAAACTAATTTACTCCACAGCAGGACAGTACTTGTAAATATTTACAAGTACTGTCCTGCTGTGGAGTTTTTTATTTTGTAGCAGCACACATGTAGATGCTGAGGCACAAGGGTGCTTTAGTGTGGGAGTTCCTGCAGACTAGCCCCGCACTGAAGCACCTTCATGCCCCAGCCAGCCCCTCTGCAGCACACTGAGTCTGTGGGGAGCAACTAACCCCTGGTACCCCTTGCCAGCTGAAGCTGCTCTAAACCAGCTCAACATCCTGTAGTTCTGGGTGCACTTGCAAATGATGCACATGGAGAAATGAATTCCAGGGCAAGAAGCTCCAGAGTTTATTGCTTCACATTAATATGCACATGTAGACATGCCCAGTGGGTGCATCTACATGTGTGCTTTACTGTGGAGTAGACTAATTAGCTTCATAGTAAAGCATAACAATCTACATGTGCACTAGTATTAAGGTGTAGTAGATTAACGCCACAGTAAGATTGTACTGTTGGGGACGGTAATATCTTACAGCAAAGTAATGAAATGCAATCAAACACACATGTAGACTGACAGAGACTGGCTGTGGCACAAGGGTATTAACGTGCAGGGGCTGCCTGCTGACTCTAACCCCTCTACTGCTCAACACCACCACCTAAAGCCCTGGCCTGGCCCCCTGGGCTCCCTGCCAGCCCAGGGCTGCTCCACCCTGGCTTGAATTGCTACAGTCTCAGGCACATGTGTAAATACTGAGCCCAGGAGCAGTTTTCTCTGGAACACTCTGGCTTAATTGTGCATGTAGCTGCACCCAGAATCTGTGAAGGATCCAAATAATAGTCTATATTATCCCAATGACCAGAAAGGGCAGACCCCTTTCCTGACAGTGATTATCTGATATTTTCTGATTCTTCATTTTTTTCCTCATCAGAATCATCACCTTCATGTCTCTTTTCTGTTCCAGACAGGCATTGTTTTTCCATGTGCCATTCTCATTCAAGCAGTAGGATAGCTGGGACATGGTTTTGTTTGTATTTCCATTTGTGAAGAGATGCAGAGCTTGGTATTGTCTCCCTACTCTGGACCTCTAAGGCAATAGAATTTTACAGACTCTCTTTTCCCCCCACAGGCTTATCATGCATGTTGGCTTCAACGAAGGAAAGAATGAAGCTTTGTGGAATTCTGTGGGTCACAGCTTTGAATGTGAACCTGCAGATTGCCACCACTTTCAGGTCTGTTCTGTGATGAAGTCAGGACTACTGCCACATGGCACCTCTTTTTTTATTGGTAGGTCTCTGAAACAAGCCAGCATGATTGCATTACTGATGAACCACATATTGTGGACAGTTCCAGCAGCACTAAGCAGGGCAGTGAAGAACTTAGCATTTTCATTTACCAAGGCTTCACGTGAAGACTGTATTCCATGCCATATTTGTAAAGAATCGAACCTCTCAATTTTTGCTTTAATGTTCTAAGTTCAGGATATCTCCAGACTTTTTCTATAGATCAGTTTTGTAATATCTCCAATACATGAACTGCACATAATTTTGGATACTTTTATTAACATTAAACTCCATCACTGGTAGGTGTTATATGGTCTAAGTCCCTTCTGGACAGGCACCTTTCTACCCAGTGACAACAAGGTGGAGACCTAGAAAGTGTCAATCAAGTGTTCTGGTAGGTTTCCCTCTCACCCACCATGACTTGATTTAACTTCGGTTGGGAGCCAGTTCCCCTTTGAGTAACACTTTAGGTCTGTGACCTCAGTCTCTTTGTGGGGCTCCAACTCCCCTACACCCCACTCTAACCACTTCTTTTTAATTGTATAGTGTTCTACAACTGATTGAAGGAAGGATGCAAGGTTGGTCCTTTTTTACTTGTTTCTCCCACGACTCTGGGCGGACACTAACTATGGCTTCCATTATTTACACTGGTCCCCACTGATCCTAAGGCCCCTCAGGCAGGCTGGATTAAGGTTGTCTCTCCAACTCAGGGCCCTTCTAATTCAGTCCCACCAAAGGCAAAAGAAATAAGCAGTCCAAACTTAAAAAAAAATTCCACAAAAAGGCCAGAGCCTGGCATACCCCTCTGGGGCTTAACTCACAGTCTTGTACCCCAGGAAGGACTCTCTGGGCCAGTTCTAGGTACAGGCAATCCCCACACCCTCAATGACAAGTGAACTCTTGAACACTGCCCCACAGATTGAAACAAAGTCGTTGGGAAGAAGGAAACCATGTCTGGGCTGCTCCCAGCTCAGTTCACATGTAAGTATCTCCAAAAGGAATTGACCCCTTGAGGTGGTCTCCTTTGCACAATTCTGCTCAGTCTTTAAGAGGATGGGAACCCTTCCAGGCTGGCTTCCACACTCAAGACCCCTCCCCATGCTTTCTACAAGCCCTCAGTCATGTCTGACCTTATTTCTTCTTTTTGCAGATGACTGTCTTAGGGCTCCCAACTGTCACCATGGCATTCCAGTGCTTGGCATCCACTTCACTCAGCATTCCTCTGATTGCTGGCATCCCTCTCTGCCACCAGCCACATGCAACTCCCAGGAGGAGAGTCTCCCTGGCGTCTCTTCTCCCTTGACACTCTGGACTGTCTCTGATGGCCCCTCTCAAGTACCAAAAATATTTTCCCATGCTTGCTGACTGCCAGAAGTGCTTCACAAGGGCCTGCTGCCTAACGATATTCTCCTCTTCATCTAAGGTGATGGGGTGGATCACCCTCAGGTTTCTCCCCCTCTCCCCTATCTCCTTCTCCACAAACTCTTTACTTGTAACTCAAACTATATACTATACACATAATTACACTGACCTTCATGGCTTCTTAGTCTAAGAATGTCTACTACATAGTATATTCCTGTACCTCCCCCTACCTTATATCATAACCTGATAATTTTGGTTCTCATGCCAAAATTCCTACCATCATTACCTGGCTTCACAGTGGAACCATGACATAATCATAAGTTCCCTATGACGGAGCTATAATCCTGGTTCAAGAATAGTAAAGGTATGAGAAAATTTCAATGGACCCAGTGTGTACACCATGTTTATAACAAATCAAAACTAGCTAAATTTTCACTTTGTTTTTTACCAAGTAAAGATTACTTTGTTTCTGTAAAGTCAGGGAACCGAGCCTTATATGGATGCCATGTGTGTAAACAATTTTTGGCAGACAGCACAAAGTCAACATGCCCAATCAGGGCCAGGTTATAGTACTTCAGCACAGCCTTCCTTTTGTGACATGCACTGAAACAAGAGACAAAACCTCTCCATGCCACATGCACAGGCTGATTGGTCTCCTGGATACCAGTATCTCATATCTCATAACCTGTAGTCATCACCAGTATTGCCTTCTATGCTGGCTTGCATGGAGCAAGCATAGACAATTTCCCATGTGAAGCACAAAAGGTGAAGTGGCCATATGGCTGCTCCATCTGTTGTCTCCCACACAGTCCCCACAGTATGGGTAGAGAAAACCTGGCATGGTCCTCTATACTGGGTGAAATGTATTTATGAGCATCTCACCCAACCCTTATCCCTTCATTTTCCTACGTAACCAACAATAAATTTCATTATAAAGTCTAATCACAAAAAGGTACTTACACTTCTTGGCAAATCTTTTCCTTTCTATAGTGGTTTTCATTTCCAGGAATAACACCAGCACTTCATCTGTCAGTGTTAACTAGTTGGTATCATGTTATTTCGAGCAATAATACTTAGGAATGCCACATGTCCAAAGTTTAGGGGAAGGTGAATAATCCAAATATTTGAAATTTAACTAATTGTGATGTTAAATATTGCCAGCTATCCATCCCATTAAATATATATATATATATTGAAGTATTTTACTTTCAAACAAAAAAAGAGATTTGGTTCTCACACCAAAATTCCTACCATCATTTTGAAGCCAGTTCATGAAACCATGACATAATCACAATGAAACCATGACAGTGGTTCCTATCATTGCTTTAACAACTTTTAGGGAAACAAAAGAATAAAGTATGAATAGCCAGTCATTACCGTGGCTAACACTGGTATTCTAATCCTCAAGAGAGAAAGAATAACAAACAAAGAGATACTGAATTATATTAAAATGTGCCAAATTCAAAAGCAATAAAAGAAAATACTTTTTCACATGATCCATGAAGACTTTGGAACTCAGTGTTACAGACCAAGAACTTAGCAAAATTCAGAAAAGCCTTAGACACCTGAATAACAAGATTCTTTAAAGTGTTAACATAATTTATTACAACAGATATTTTGTAGGGATATTAAACTCCATGCTTCACAGCCTAAGCCAATCTCTAGTTATAACAGTTCAGAATGAGACCTGGCAGAAATGAGAAAAAGAAATGGTGAGTTCTTAGGTTAGGGGAGGGTATGA
This sequence comes from Gavialis gangeticus, assembly GCF_001723915.1. Classification (NCBI taxonomy): domain Eukaryota; kingdom Metazoa; phylum Chordata; order Crocodylia; family Gavialidae; genus Gavialis; species Gavialis gangeticus. The sequence goes on along the minus strand of NW_017729033.1, from coordinate 32,882,159 downwards.
ACACCACATGCCCCCAGAGGCTGTGGGGGCAAGGCGAGCTCCGGCAGGTGTCAGCAGCACTGGTGGCAGTTGGAGTGTGGCTCCGGTAAGTGTGGAGCTCCTGCAAACAGCGGTGTTGTCGTTGGTGGGAGGTGGGGGATGGCGAGTGGCCAGTAGTGAAGGCAGACCACCCGCATGCACCGCTGGTAGTGTCTGTGGCATCTTTTCACAGGGGATGCACTGCTATGCTCATGGGGTGCATGTGCACCTGCATGCACCCACTATGCATCACCAACGGGGGTGGGCAATTATTTTAGCTGGCAAGCCACTTATCAAGTTTGGTGAGCTGCCAAGGGCTGCACACATAACATTTTCAAAAGATATTATTTTGACAAATTATAGATTTAAAAAAATCATGTACTAAAAATCAAACATCTACTATTTTATTTCAAAAAATAGTTTTGTCTTGATTTATATTTTTCTGAGTAGTGTATATATAGAGGTGATTGTATAACAGCTCAGATAAAATCTTACTCTTGTGTATTGTATACCGGGATGGGATGGGTGTGTATGGGGTGAGTGTAAGGGGTTGGGTGTGGCATGTGTGTGTGGAGGGTTTCCCATATGCTAGGTCCTGGGAGCCAGCTACAGATGGAGGAAGGGAGGGTGGGGGGGAGGCAGTGAGCGCATGCAGCAGAGCTCCCCTGGGCAGTGTGCTGCAGATGCAGGTGCAGTTTTCCCCCCACCATTCAGTCTGTGGTTGCCCCCTCTTCATGGGGCCAAGCCCTGCCCACTCTCTCCCACACCTGCCAGCTTCCTGGTGGTGCTGCTTCTGCTATTGCATGCGTATTGCTCAACTCCCCCTGCTTTCAGTGGCTCCTCCTCCCCCTCCAGCCTCTGCTGTGCCATGCCAGCCACCTTCCATCCACTCAGCTGCTCATGGGCAGCTGCTTATCACACTGGGCCAGAAAAGCAGTTGGAAGGTGGCTGGGAGCCAGAGCTGGACTCCTACATGCTGAGGCAGGAGCCTCCCAGCTGCAACTTTCCCCTCCATGTTGCCTGGCATGCACCACTGCCACTTCCCCATGCTACCTGCTGCCTGAAGAGATGTAGCAGGGGCAGGAGAAAGAAAGGGAAGGGCTGCTAGGGGCAAGAGGAGCCAAGTAGTACCTGGGCAACTGCAGCAGCAGCCAGAGCAGGCCCACCAGGAAGCTGTGAACACTGGCTGGGGCTGGGGCTGGGGCTGGGGCTGGGGCTGGGGCTGGGGCTGGGGCTGGGGCAGGGCATTGCTGTCAGTGGGTGCAGGGTGGAAGCACAGCACAGGCTGCTGGGCCATTACTCAGGCTGAACAGGCCCAGTTCCCAGAGTCTCTCCTCGTAGGGCCTATCCTCCATTCCCTTGACCATATGGGTAGCCCTTCTTTGTACCCTCTCATGCTTATCCATGTCCTTCTTGAAGTGTGGTGCCCAGACCTAGACATGGTACTCCAGCTGAGGCCTCACCAGTGCCAAGTAGAGAGGGAGGAGCACCTTTCTGGATCTATTGGCCACACATCAGCTGATGCAGTCCAACATTCTATTTGCCCTTCTGGCAACCTCATTACACTGCTAGCTCATATTCAGCTTTTGGTCGATCGTGACCCACAGGTCTCACTGAGATGCTGCACCATCCAGTGGACCACCGCCCATTATGTAGTTGTAGCGAGGTTTCTTCCTACCCAGGTGAAGGACCTTGTACTTAGATGCTAGGGTCAGAAGGGACCTCAACAGATCATTGAGTCTGACCCCCTACCCTGGGTAGGAAAGAGTGCTGAGGTCAGATGACCCAGCCAGATGCCTATCCAGCCTTCTCTTAAAGACTCCCAAGGTAGGGGAGAGCACCACCTCCCTTGGAAACCCATTCCAAATTCTGGCCACCCTCACCATGAAGAAGTTCTTCCTGATGTCCGGCCTAAATCTGCTCTCTGTCAGTTTGTGACTATTGCTCCTTGTTACCCCAAGAGGCGCCCTGGTGAACAGAGCATCTCTGATCCCTTGCTGCATCCTCCTAATGAATTTGTAGGTCGCCACAAGATCACCTCTCAGACTGCTCTGGCAGAGGCTGAAGAGATCCAGGTCCCTCAGTCTCTCCTCAGAGGGCTTGGCCTGCAAACCCTTAACCATATGAGTGGCCCTCCTCTGGACCCTCTCAAGGTTATCCACAGGCTTTTCCCTCTTAAACTTGATTCAATTTCATTCTGCTCAAGTCTCCAGTCTGTCAAGGTCATCTTGGATCCTGGTTTAATCCTCCAATGTGCCTGAATTTCCCCACAGTTTGGTATAATCTGTGAACTTAACCATTGAGCCCTCGACCCCATCATTCAAGTCATTAATGAATATATGAGGGTCCAAGCACCAATCCCTGGGGGACACCACTGGAAATGGCCCTCCAAGATGAGGCCATCCCATCAATTACCATCTGACAATTACCAATTGTCTACCCACCTCACTGTAGACAGGTCCAGCCCAGCAACCTCCAGTTTGTTTGAGAGTATCCCTTGGGACACAGAATCAAGGGCTTTACTGAAGTCTAAGTAAATCACATGAACCTCATATCCCTCATCCAGATGGCTAGTTACCTGGTCATAGAAGGACCCAAGATTTGTCAAGCATGATCCACCTTCCTTTCCCAGCTATTAACCCCCATTCAGAGTTTAGAAAAGTAGGGCTGAAGAAGACCTCATGAGATCATCTAGTTCAGTCCCCTGCTAGAGAAAGCATCACCTTTGACTAAACCTTCCCAGCCAATTATCTGTCTAACTTGATTTGTTGCTTTTGATTAATGCTTTATACTTGTCAAGACATCTATAGTTTGCATCATCTCTAAACAGAGTCCCTTCAGCAGCATGGGATCCTCAAGAGATAGAAAAAACACTAATATTTAACTCTTGACTAAAATCCTTGAAACCAGAAATTTACCCTGTGTTAGCCCTCCCCTTTTCAGCTCTATTATGCATCCATTCTGATTTTGGACCTGTTTATGACCTCCAGATCCCTGGATATATTATAGTTATAAATTTTATACAAATTAAGCTCTCTTAGTAGGGGTTCAAAGATTGAGAAAGCAAAGAATTCATCATTCTCCAGAGGTTCTTTCCAGATGGAGTGCTGGGAAATAATTTATGTAAATCAAGGATGTCCAATTTGTGGCCTGTGAGAGGCTAGCATGAAGCCTACAGGCCCCAGTAACTGCCTCTCACTGCTATGTGTCAGGGAGAGCCCCAGAGTGGAAGACGGGCTGCATGCTTCCAACATAGCTTGTGTGGCAGAATAGATCCAGGGGTGCTTCCCCAGAAGCGTGAGGTCAGCTGCAGCCCCTGGCTGCAGTGTGTCATACGCACACCATAATGGTGGCATCGATGCGCGAGGCACCAAGATGGTGAGCCCCACCCTCCTTCCCGCAACCATCACAAAAGGGTAAAACAAACGCTGCCATACCACTACTTTCGTTATCATACCGTCACCAACATAGGTGGGGTTGGCCGGTCTGCAACACCAAATAAAGCCTGAACACAGAACCCTGAGAGGTGATAGGTGAAAACAGCCAGCTCACCGCTGAGCGCATCACCCAAGTGATATAAGGGAGCGCACAACCGCACCCAAGCAAGGTCGTTCATCACCTGCTTCGATTATCACAAGGGACGCTAGCCTGATCACCTAGCTTCCGCCTCCCGTTTGCGATTAGCAACCGCCGAACGCCGCTTCATTGCCAGCCCCAACATGGTTAGCAGTCTACTTCTCTGCATCTTGTTTCTCTCCTCAACGCTCACTGTGAATAAATAAACCTCTACCTTCAACTACTCTCCGCCTCCGTGACTATCACCTCACCACCTCCTATCGGGAGACGTGAGCTGGACTCGCGTTAACCGTCCCATAGAGAGCTAAACAACCCTTCTAAGCCCACTGTTCCGGTCCCTTGCGCTGTGATTGGACAGCAGCGTGACACAGTGAAGTTAGACAACTGTACTGTGAATGAATCAGTTCTGTGGCTGTTGTTCTCTTATTCACCAGCACATGGAGTAAAGAACTCTTTACCATCTTGTGGTGGAGCACCTTTGGGGTGCTCGCCACATGGCAGGGGCTGCAGTAGGCTGGGACTGAGGCCAGCAGGGAAGGCAGCAACATTGCCTGGCTGTGAGGCTTCTGGTATCATCCTGGAGGTAAGAGAGGAGCTGTAGGGGATGGATTGGAGGCTCCTGGTCCTGGGCATGACCTAAAACTGCACCCTGCCAGGAGTGGGTGGCCTGCTGGGCTCTCAGTGGCATGGGAGTCCCCAGGAAATGCCAGACTAGTTATCACCCCCAGTGAAAGGTGGGTAGGGGCACCTTAACCCTAGCCCTCACCTTCAGGTGGGTTGCGTGACACCGGAGACTTGGGGCCAGGCACAGCTGAGGCCACCTGAGCCCCATGGGGGGTACAACACCCTGAGAGAACTTGAGGGGGGAGAGTAGGGGCCACGCACGGCTGCAGCCACCTGAACCCTGTGGGGTGCAAGACCCTGAGGAGGGAGAGTGCGGGCCAGGCACGACTATGGCCACCTGAGCCCACCAGGGAGTGAAGTCCTGTGGCCCTGAGTGAAGGGGGCGGTGTGTAGTCCTGAGTGAAGGAGGCAGTGTGGAGCCCCAAGTGAGAGGGTGGTGTGGAGCCCCAAGTGAGATGAGTAAGCCCAGGTAGGTCTTCGGACTCCTGAGGCTGAAGTTTGGGCCAGAGGCTGAGTAAAGGGGGCTCAGCCCAAAAGGGAGAGGGGCGAGTCCTGACCCCAGTAAATCCTCCACTGCTGGGAGGCCGAGTGTGGGTCAAAAGTAAGATCTTAAGTGGCACCATGACCTGCTGCTCCAGGGAGGGTGTGAGAGTCCCTTGTGAGACCCTGGAGTACCAGTCATGGTGTGAGGTACCCTAGCTCCCATATCCAAGAAGGTGGACCCGAGACAGAGTGTAGGGCTAGTGAAAGAGGCCAGAGGTAAAGCACCCCCTCGACTGGTCAATGCTGGGGCCAGGACCAGGAATGTGAAAAGGGCCAGGGGCCCACCACAAGGGACGCCCAGAGCAGAGGGCCTGGGGTCCCGCCTGGCCTTGGAGGTGAGGCCAGGGCCTCACTGGCTGAAGGTCCCAGGGGCACCGCACCCAAGAGGGGAGATAGCTACAGGGAGCTCAGCAGCCTGAATGACAGTGCAGTAGGACGCCTGAGCGGAGGGATCAAAGTGGGGTCCTGATAGGAGGATTCTGGAGCCTAGTGTGGGGCTGGTGTGACTAACAGCTGGATGCCATCTGCGAGGCATGGGCTGCAGTGTAGAGAAGGTTTGGAGCTGCAGATAGCACCCCCTGGCATCAGAGCATAAAATGGGCAGCCTACTGCCTTAATTAACAACAATTAATTAAGAACAAGGCATTGCCTGAGAGTCAGGTGGGTAGCATGCCCAATGGCAAGTGGGGAACCTAGCACTGTGGCTAGGCGGGGAGTCCCACTTTGCCACACATCTGAACATCAGGCCAAGGGCTTTATATCCGTTTTTTTTCCTTTTATTGTAGTTCCTAAAGCAATAACTAAAACCAGAAAAAAATAGTAAAACCGTATTTATACAATGACAAGACAAAACCAATATCCTTAAAAGAAAACTTAGTCTTGAGGACGGACTAACTCCACCTTTACTGGAAAGCATAACAATATTTAATGGGGGGCAGGGGGAGCACAACTTGTTCACAGCTTCTGGTCATAGGATTAAATATGAACAGGTAAAATAAATATCTACCTTGCACTATCATCTATTAACAGAGAAGTTTCGAAGAGATAGACAAAAACTCATCACTGCTTACAATCTTCACCCTGAAGAAAGGAGACACAAAAATGCAGCAGCTTAGTAAAAAGTTCCTGTTTCCCCATCATCTTCTAATTATTTCCTGACATTTTCACATAATGAAATAAGAAATATTAGACACAATAAAGCAGGTGCATCTATTACCAGATGCATCGCATCTCATTATTCTTAGTGGATAGGTGCTTTCTGAAACAAATAATATCATGTTAAATATTATCTAAAGCGTGCCAGGTTTCCACTTTATGATCCCTAATCAATGGCACTGAGAAAATGCTTTCAAGAATTATAAGTATGCTGCAATGCAGCCTCCTCAGGGAAGCCTTTTCTTGGTATTTATTTTATCCATGTGCACCAGCATACCCTCAACTAACAAATTAACGGCTATCTTGTCAGCTAAGCTAGAATTGGAACAGACTCCCTATATATGGGTAAACTACATTTAAAAGCTGTCCTTATAAAGAGAAAAAAATGGGTAATAAATGGCAACTTAATGCTATAGGAAAAAGAAAACAGCTGATGAAATAAGTACCACTGGCAATAATATGCAGGTGGAGGTTAGGTACCCAAGTTCTGTAAGCATCCAATAGTAACAGTGAAGACCTCTGCCAAAACCTCATCTTCTGAGTGAGAAGCTTGTGGGACCTAACGACCAGTAAGACAGACTGACCACAGGGGTGCGTCTTTGAACTCCTGTCCCTCTCCAGAACTGATTAGGGCTTCATATTAAGTGCCTCCATCCATTTGGGGTCCAGAGCTTGAAGTTTTTTTCAGAGGGTACATGCCTACTTGGCAAAGGCTCATTCCTTTTAAAACAGAGCCAAAGACTACCTTCTGCATAATAGCCTAGTGATTAGAGCATTCTACAGAGAGTGTGAGACCACACTATTAGGCTTTCCTCAGCCTGAGAGGTTTAAAATGCACATCTCCCACTTCCAAAGATAGTTCCCCAGCTACAAGACTATAGTCTAGGTCAGGGATGGGGAACCTCCAGGCTGCCAGTCAGCTGGGGACTCCATTTCCCAGTCGCCCAGGCCCGGGGACTCCATGGAGACCTCAGCCACACCAGCAGCACACGTGGCAGAGCAGTACAAAGGGCTGCTCCAGAGCTGCCAGGAACATGAGACAGGGGCAGCTTGCTCCAGAGTCAAAATCTGTAGCCTGCATGCTCTGGGCAGGGGCACGCATACAGGGGATCATAGCTCTGCCCTGGCTCCAGGCAGACTGTCACTGCTGCAAGGAGCCAGGGCAGAGCCACAATCCTCTGCATGCATGCCCCTGCCTGGAGTGTGCAGGCTTCAGATCATTAAACATTAATGATAGTTTAGTATCGTTTTTTGGATGTAACAGAGATACACACATACACACACACACTTTAATACAATTACTCCATAAACAGCTAGGTCAATCCCCAGAAATCCACACTGGGGATTGACAAACATGAATGCCCTGAGGTTTGCAAGATTTGGGACAAGATTTCTAACAGCTCCTTGGGGCCTCTACAGCTGTCTGGCAACATTGTTGAGCCTGTTTATACCACTTTCAAAATGAAAAATTTTACTAAATACTGCACTAGCTATTTCACTCAGCTAGTATCCACTGAATGCATCTACATGAGATGCTACGGCACCATAGTGATGAGCTATGGCGATGTAGCTCAACACTACAGTGATACAGCATCAGCAGGCACAAACTGTGATGCCACAGCTACTGCACAATACAATGAGCTACTGCACGGTAGCTTATTGCTGCTGTGAAGTAGGGTCAGAAATAATCCATGCAGTGCTGGGAATGCACAATACTGGCAGTTACCGCACAGTCATTTAGTACTCACTGTGCAGCTGGGCGCACGAGTAGATATGCCAACTGTTCCTATTGCTCTGGCTTTCCAGCAGAAGCGGAGTACTTGGTCCTGTTTTCCTGTCCCCTCACTGGTTCTTCAGTGACATTTATCTAGAAATCACTATTTCCAGAGCTGTGCTGACATCACTGATGAAGCAGGTGCACTGCACAAGCAAATGTGCTTTGGCAAGATAAAGTGTTATTTTAGCTGAGGTTGTGACTCTAAAACAAAATCAGCTGTGTTAATTCCATTTACATGGGGGGGGATTCAACAAAGTTTGTCAAATGGAAAATTAATTTTAATCTTCTTGGAGGGTGTCGCAGACAGGAAAAGAACATTTGCTGAGGTTTTTATTCCGTTTTTATTCATTTGATTGGATTTTTTTCCTCAATAAGTACTATTTCTTGAAAGATCTAGAAACTCAAAGGCTTTTGGTCCTACAAACATTGCTTTATAATACTGCATAAATTAAATCATGGGAATATTTGACTAAATTAACAGAGTATTGTGTGATGGATAAAGCTATTATATCTTAGCATGAATCCCCGGATTCAATCAATATTGACCTCAGGTCTGAGATTTCTAATATCCAGAATCTCTTTTTCAAAGATAACATGGCATTTGAACTATCTGATACTTACTTCCATCTTCTGCAGAGAAAGAATATTATCTACACTTGTTAATCTATCTCACTGGTGCAATTATAGATCCAAAATTCTTTTTAAAAATAGGAGCGCAGTGGTACATGTTATTTCCACGACTGAACACGGTTATAGGATTTGCCCTTGCAGTGGTGGGACTTGGATTTGCAATTTAGATTCACTGTGATCATATCATTCTATATCTTCATTGGTTACCAATTAACATTAGTGCTACTGATATATCCACTCTGTTGATCATGTTTGTGTCATCCTTATCTTGGATTCCACACATCAATTTGTTGCATCAGCATGTTGCCTCTCCTGCTATTCTTAAATTGGAAGCAACCTGGGTCAGAGGCAATCCTTTTTGACAGTCCTGTAACTAGAGTGGGTGTAAGTGGGGCACAAGCCCCACGTGCCAATTTAGAGGTGGCATTAAAACAATAGCCTGTAAGGGCAGAGGTGTAGCTGAGCAAATCCACACTCTGGAAAGCCTCAGCACACAGGGCCTCTGTTGCTGCAGTACTGATGGCAGTGGCACTGTCAGCAGCTGCTGTAGTGACAGCCATTCCTGGGGCTTCCTCTAAGGTGGCAGCTGGGGCTGGTGCCCTGGCCCCTCTCTTCCAGTCACACTCCTGCCCCGGGGAGCCTGTGTGGCAGCAACAATAACCAGGATCAAGGGAGCCCACACCACAGCAGCAGCAACAGCTTGCTGCCCACCCTCTTTTAGCCTGCCAAAAAGGGTAATTGCTCCTCTGCTTTCTAATATATGTGTATATTGCCTAACAGTGCAACCAGAGCCTTTAGGATTCTTGTAGTGCAAATAATAAAATAATAGTAATGACATTTCTTTTGTATGAAAGCAGTGCCCATATATTCTTCTCAGTGTTTGTTGAACAGAACTGTAAAAAAAAAAAAAAAATCTTACATAAAAATTGGATTTGTAAATTTAGAGGTGAAATCTTTCCTGCTTTGTGCAGGGGGCTGGGCCCAATGATCTTCCAAAGTCCTTTCTGGACTTACAGTCTGTGAATCTGGTGGCAAGACATGCATATCAGTGTATACAAGGGTCTGAAAGTTCAAAGTGATGTCAAGGTCCATCTACACACAAAAACCATTTTACAGTGAGATCACGTTTGAATTTAAAATGGAATAGCTATTCCTTAATAACTCCATGTATGACACTTATACTCAAGACTCTGAGTGTTTTTTCCTGGTTTAGCATAATTTTGCTGGTAGCAGTAGTAAGTTATTTACAGCTTTTGCTTGAACAAAACATTAACATTGAAAATAGGATCATATATAATTATATAATGTACAGTTAATGGTAAATGCATACAGTAAGACATACATTCTAATAATTTAAACAAAATTAAAACCAACATAATATGCGAATACAAAAATAGATTAAATGAATCTATATACCATACTACAAGAATAAAAATTGGTAAATTTTATTTCAGTTTCCTCTGTATTCGTTGCATGAGTAAATGCAAATACATCTATGGTGTAAAGGACAGGTGATAAATTATTACAAAGGAGCCAAATTATTATTTTTTCCTCATTAGACTAGTATTTAAAGCTTTCAACTAATGGAAATTTCTTTTCTTCTTTTCCATTTTCCGTGTCTTTTCCATTTTCCGTATCTCTCCTATTTCTTCAAAGAATGAGCAAGATCACAAATATTTATTTAAACACTTTATCTCGGGGCACTCAACCCACAGCCTACAAGTCAAATACAGCCCATAGAACCATCACATCTGGCCCATGGGGCTCCTGCTACTTTGGGATACTTGGCATTGGGGGAGCAGTGACAATTAATACTGCCACCGCTTCCCCACTGCCAAATTCCCAAGCCTCATGCAACCAGATGGGGTCCCAGCCATGCCTCTCTCCCCCACACCTCCCCCCCCCCCGGGCAGATCAGGGCCAGGCGCC
>NW_017729033.1:32860906-32871864 GCF_001723915.1 Gavialis gangeticus | reverse complement strand
CCCCCCCCCCGGGTCAGATCAGGGCCAGGCTGCCCCCTGCTCCCTCAAGCTAGATGGATCAGCCACACTGCATGCCAGATGAAGCCCACTAACCAGATCCAGTCCACAGACAGACAAGGCATCACCTATCCAGTCTATGGGACAAAAAAGGTCTATCTCATTCTTCCTGCAATAACAACCCCTACGAGGGGCTAAGGGATCTAATAACACCTCCCCATAATGACTGCACATCTCATTTGATTGAATCACAATAAATGGTCTTTCATTGTTTGTGGTTTTATACTTTAGAGGGACAGGTTTCTAGGCCAAAAGAGTGCTTTATTAATTTTGAAAGAGAAGCTTGATAAGATCTCACTCTCTAGATATCTGTTTGCATGCCAACATCTCTAATTTATATCTTATAGCGACTGTCAGCACATTTCCCAGGCCATTTGTCTGGGGAAGAATGTGAACGTTATTTATAATTTTAGTAGTGGGTTAAAACCAATGTACACCAAGGCATGTTAATTCTGGAATAAGAATGGACTAGCAATTCTAGAATTGCTATCCCTACTTCCATGTATAGAAAAGACTTATTTCAGAAGCTGAAATTCCCTTACAAATCTAGTACTCACCTGTTGCTTTTCCTGCCAGAATCATTTTTCTGTCTCTCTGAGCATGTAAGTTAATATAAGCTTTTGTGTACAAGCTTTTAAAATTCACTTAATTAGATGTCTGTACACAAAATACAAAAGGAAGAAGGGAGGGTGAAGGGGAGCAAGGTGGTAGCGGTGGGGAGCAGTGTTGAGAAAGGCAAACAAGGAAGGAATAAACCCATAGCCATCCAGGGTGGCTCATGCAGCTGGGGAAGGGGCACACAGCAGAGGAGTGCAGGGGGGCATTGTGCAATGTGAGGGGAGTGCAGGAGAGACTGCCCAGTATGGAGGGAATATGAGGAAGACCACACAGTGTATGGCCCGGGGCAGCTGTTGTGGCCTATGGCCCTGACCCAGGCCAGGGTTCACAGTTCCTGCCACTGTTGTTGCTGGGCTAAGCCAGCACTGGAGCCACGATGTACTCTGTGGCCCAGGCCAGACACAGAGCCAAAGCTGCTGTATAGGATAAGCAGTGAGAGGGGAGAGCAGGCACTGGGGAGGGGGGCAAGTGGTGGGAGGACAGGCAGCAAGGAACCTGCCCTTGCACCACTTACTCCCTACTAATACTTTTCCCAGCACTTGTCTTCCCTGTTACAACAGTGAAGGGGATGAATTTAAGACAACCTTCCAATAATTCGCTTCTATACCTGAAAGCTTATACCAAATTTGTAATTTTCCAGGTATAGAATCTAATGACTGAGGAGGCATCTTAAATTTGAAGTAATCTTGGATTCCAGCAAATACAGTAATGTGGACCAAAGATTAATATATTCACAAGGACAGAAATTGGTTTTTGCAAAATTAATGCAAAGTAGCTCAAAACAGATGGAATAGATCACAGGATTCTGGCTTACTTTACTTAAAAGATGCAATATTGTGTATAAATATCTTCAAGAGAGTTAGGAAACATTATCAGTTGTGGATATCATCATGTTCTTAATATGACTGTGTAGAAATGATTCATCTCTAAGGTACCATAATACCTAATGGCTGCTTTGATAATCCCAGAGTGAGATAATGTGGCAAAACAAATCAGTGTAAAAGATGGTGAAGACTTTCACTCACTGAACTGATAAATACTGATAAACCATTCGTTATGGTTAAAACAGAGTTGCACTACTAATGAATTTGAGGCGGTATTTTTTTCCTCAGAGATTAATGATGCAAAATTATTTTAAAAAAATGCTCACATCATAAGTAATGCACTTGAAGGGATGATATAACTAAACCTCACATTCTGTGCAAGAGAAAGAGAAAATACAATATCTTATCATTCCAGTACAGATTATGCAAGCAACTCTGAGCTTGGATGCACATTGCCTTTTTGTATTTTAGAAAGATAAGATAAAAATGTATTTGAATCACAAATCAAGGTGGTATATATGGATACATATTGCTACCCATTTTCAGAACACAAGATTGTATGTAAATGAGGGACAACACTTTTTTCAATGACTGCTGTTCATCCTGCAGTCTTTATATTCCAAAAATGAAATATAATAAGTATAACCAATGGTCCAGTACTATAACCTTCAAAGTCAACCAAATTCTGTCACTGATTTCTGGTGAATTTGTATCAAGTCCTATTTACTCAGGGAAAATAACTATTTCATTTTAGATTGCCAGACTGCTATCCAATGAAAACAGACTTTGAAAAAGAAATAAGCAAAAGTATCAAGCAAGCATGTTTGACTCCTCACTTTCCCTTCTGAAACACTTCCATATCCCCAACCCTACATATTTCCCTTTGGCCTAAACAATTTAGCTACAACTGCATCCACTGTAATGTTTATTCATTGCACATTCATGTGTTTTGATTATCGATACAGAGTTTTAGAATTTGCATGTCTGTGTGCCATTCCAAATAATAATTTCAATATGGATGAACTATTTCTGTGTGCCTCCATCAAAACCTCATTTGATGCAATAAGCAGGGTGTTCATTGCAGAGATAGCAGTTGTCTGCATATGGGAAATTACTGCTTTGCTCTGAAATATGAACCCAACTTTATTTTCTCCTCTCACCTAACATTTTAGTCTTTGATATCGCAGCCTATTTTTCAAAAGACTACAGAGCTGCTCACAGGGAATGCTCTGTTTTGCTTTACAACATGGTCTCCGTATCAAAGCTACCTGCAAGTTCATCTATCTGTAGTACAGCTTGTAATTATAAAGTCACTCACTTGATGGATAAGAGTGATACTCCTGCTTCCTTAACAACAATACCACTAAAAGAGAAGTGGGAGAGAGAGAGATTGTGCTGAGGTCTATTTATTTTTCCACAGTCAATTTGTGATTCTTTATGGTTAGTTGCTTGCAACCAGAGAACCTTGGGTTGTGCACTACTCAGATCTCACAAGCTCAGAAGTGATGCAATCCCCTCAGAGGCATAGGAGGGCAGAGGCAGCACACAGGGCAGCAGTGTGGATAATTGCAGCAGTGGGCATTTTTGTGACCTCACCCAAGTGGTAAGCAAGGTTTTTGCCCCAGTTGGCCCCTCTCAGTTATACTATTGAGTTTTCTTGGAAAGAAAGCATCCAAGGAAAATTCAAAATGCTACATAAAATGTTCCTTAGTGATTTATTAGCTTCAATACTTCCTTCTGTAATGAGATAGTAATGGGATATAGACCTTCCATGACATTCCATGATGGTAGCCGGAGGAACTTACCATCACAAAACTACTCTACAAGCTATTTTAAGCTAATCAAGCCACCTGGAACCTGCAGTCATTGAATCAATCAAGTCAAGGGTGGAGTCCCAAAACTGCACCATTGGGCAAACCCCCCCGTGACTGTGACTAACAGCTGTCATGCACAACTCAAAACCCATGTGGGACAGCAACCTCTGGATTCGGCAGCCAAGACGATGCTAGGGGATCACACATGTCTGCCAGAAAGGGATAAAAGGCAGTGAAGCATGACCCTCAATGGCATCCTTTCATCCACCACTTGACCTACTGAGACAGAAGCACAAGCAGGCAACCTCCTTCTGAGAAGACATTGCCTTGAAGGAAGCTAACCATTGACAGCAGACTCCAGGACCTCAGATAGGTAGATATATTGACACCAGTGCTCTCACAATCACTACAGCAGATACTGTACACTATACTACATGGGTTTAAGTGACATGGGTTTGAATGAGTGAGTGCACGCGCGCACGCGTGTGTGTGTGCGCGTGCACATGTGCTAAAGTGACCAGTACCCCTCATAACTCAAAGTTTACATTTATGATTTTATTGGTAACTTCACATCCTGTACAATACATTAGAATTTATTATGATCCTGTGAGTTGGTCCTTCATAGCCAACACTTTTGAGACTGTAAAATATAATATTACTTCTTTTTGTTTGTTGCACATATAAAGTTAACCCTGGTGATATGTCCATATTATGACTATTTGAAGTTCCCCTGCAATTTCTTTAGGATTCAGTTGTCTTAATTTCACTTTTTACAGCAAATGAGCTGCACATTTTACAGCAAATGAAGATCTGTTTTAGATATGCTAATATCTTTTGCTAACCAATTTGTTTGCAGACTGCAAGGTCATCAAAACACCCTGCCCTTTGCCAAAAAAAATACCAAAAATCCCCCAAAACCCTTTGTCACACACAAATCCACCTCTGCTCTCTTTTCTCATGGCAAAATTCCACCTCACCTGCCCCTTTCAAAACATACAAGCTAGTTTGCCCTGCCTTTGTTGGAAGTGAGGACAAGGAGAAAAGGGATAACTTTGACCACTTTGTCTGTATGACCACTTGCAGATGGAAAATCAACAGGTGGCCAATGACGCTATTTTTCAGTATGCTGGATGTGGCTGCCATTGATAGACTCATCATTAAGCTAGGCCACAACGCAAACTGGAAGCAATAATCATATTTAAGAAGACAGCACTTTTCTTTGCAGGAGCTTGGAGAATAGTTTATCGACAGACAAATAAAACGAAGAGTGATGGATACACATAATCTGTCTAAGTCTGTCAAGTCTGGTATGACTGCCCTAAATGACAGATTGCCACAACACATCCCAGTAAAACCTTCCAGAAGCATGAGTGGACATTGTACTTTTTGTCCACGCAAGGATGACTGCAAAACCCGGAAATTATGTCAAGACTATAAGCAATTTGCTTGTATGTACCACAGTACAGCACTGCTGCTTTGTGAGGAATGCAATGTTTAGTTAAAACAGTTAGGAAATGTTTTTGGAAGTAATTGTTAGTTTGAAAACAGTGTGAACAGCAAACTCAGGAAATTGTTCATTCACGTTTTGAAACTCTAAAAAAAAGTTTAAATTTTGCTCATAGTTCTAGTTAAATAATATTTTGGGTTCAAATCATAAATACTCTTTCAAACAATCTGTATGTTAAATAAATAGGTTTTGGTACATTTATATTGTTGTCACTGGTTCCATTTTGTTCATATGGGTGGAGTAACAAGTTACCCCATGAGACCAACAATGTCAAAGTTACCCCATGAGAACAAAAATGCTTAGGGTTTCATGAGAAGAGATGAGGGTTAATCAATGCTGGATTAATGCATAGGCAAACTAAGTACATGCCTAGGGCCCTGAGCTGAGGGGGTCCCAGTTCTTCCCTCCATGGCAGCAGCGTGAATGGCCCCATCCATCTCCCTTCTGTTCCTTTCCCCTCCCCTCCACTGGCCTCACCACCATGGCAGCTGCTTCCTAGCGGCCTAGCTCAGAGCCCTGCTCCCCAAGGGTGGTAGCACCGGGGTGGGAAGTGGGGGTCTCAATTGCCTGGGGGCCACAAGTTTGTTTGCCTAGGGCCCACTAAAGGGTTAATCCAGTCCTGCCTTTAATTACATTTCTTGTATGAAAAATGAGAGAGGTGGTTAGCCATGTTGGTCCGAAGTCTGACAGAAGGCAAGGTCAGGGTAGCACCTTAAAAACTAACTCTTTCAGAAAGGCACAAGCTTTTGTAGGTAACAGCCTACTTTGTCAGATGCTATGAAGATGGTTCGTAGCAGCTGATGAAGCAGGCTGTCACCTATGAGAACTCATGCCTTTCTGAATGAGGAAGTCTTTAAGGTGCCTCTCTGCCCTGTCTCTTCTATGAAAAAGTGTTTAAACAGGCTGTAGTCTCCAAAAAGATGCTGCATGGGCAGCTGTCACTGATTGACAACATGGTAAAGGAGCATAAGCAGCATTAAAATAAGCTTTATATCATCCAACACTATATTAGCCCTGACTACAAACTAAATCAGTTTTTATTGAATTAAATATTTCCAGCAATGGTGACAATTTCCATTAGTTCTGTGGTGCACTAGGAACTTTTTTCTCCTTTTTTGATTTTTGAAATATATTGAAGCATCTGAGGTATCTGGTAAAATTATAGGGTGTCTTTACACATGCTGTGGAGGGGAGGGAGACAGTGTACACAACATCTCATGTAGTTAGTGTCCCATACTTCAAAATGGTAGTGGGGACACTATAACTAAATCTTGTTTGATAAGCTTTAGTTAAAAGTGACCCCACTGCCATTTTGAAGTGTGAAAATGCTGAATACATATGAAGCCAAGGCTGCTTGGAGCATGCTAATTGGCTCTGACATGCACTACTTAGCACGCATCAGAACAGGCATTGGGCACATGTATAAGTGACCATATTGTCTTAAAATATAATAATTCTTTGATAAAACCAAAGCTTTCCCTAAACATTATAGATCTTCTCTCAAGCTTGCTACAAAGCAGCAGTTTGGAAAACATCTTGTTGCAATTTCTGTTCTCTCAGCTCTTCCCTAGATAAGAGGGAAAGGAAAACCTATTACAATATGCAAGTGAGTCAGATTAAATGTAGACAAGCCTTATATTATATTATATTCATGTCTGTCTTAGAGTTTTGTATAGCGCCTATCACTGTAGTACCTCAGCAAATGCATCACTATCAATTTGTTAACTTAGATTAAATTAATGATGTGTCTTTCATTTTGTCTGTGCAGTTTGTCAAACCAGAAAACAACGAGCTTATAGTGATTTTATTAAAGACATCTTTGTTTTGAGGGGTCTGAAATAGCAATTGACTCTTCTGAATATAATCAAATCCCCTACCAGTGAAAATAAAGAGTACTCTTGCATGGCTAAAAGGCAAATTTAAGTATTTTTAAAAATGGGGGAAAGAAATGAATGAATATTCAGTTGGGAGAAAATTTAAATACCCAAGTGCTCCTGACTTACATTAAAAACCTGGCTCTTCACAGTTCACTACTTCAATGTGATTTGACTAAATTACCTATAAAAAACCCTTAAACATTTTAATTAATTTTCAAAGGTGTTGCCAATGCTATTTCTTATTCCCTATACAAATATTAATCTGCCCTGATTATTCTTAAATCTCTGGATACACACAGATACCTCTAATCCTTCATATACTGCTGAATTCAACATTCTTTTTTGAAGAATGACTCAACACAATGAAATCCTGATGCTAATTAAAATTAACATATGGTTAAGATAGAATTAAATTAATAATTTTAGAACCTGATTATACTCTAACTAAATATTCTTGTCCCAGCTGTAATAAATTTACTTGTTCCAAGCACCAGAAGCATCTTAGAGAAAAAGTTACCATTGCTAAGAAACTAGGGAGAGGTGATCTCTAGTGAACAGCTTTTGTAAATAATTCATGTGATGACACAATTATATTATTATGGAATAGTATTAAATGCTTGCACAGGTATAGAAGCATCGAGGATGAAATAATACACAGAGGTAGTTAGGGATGCCATACAGTAATCACTCAGAAGAATCACTAAGCAGTATTGGGTGATTTTTTTACAGATTTCATAGATTTCATAGACATTAGGGCTGGAAGATACCTTGAAACATCATCGAGTCCAGCCCCCTACCCAAAGGGCAGGAAGTCAGCTGGGGTCATAGGATCCCAGCAAGATAAGCATACAATTTTCTCTTGAAGGTGTTCAGTGTAGGTGCTTGAACCACCTCCAATGGCAGGTGAGCCTATATGGATGCTGCAGGTTTTTCCTCCCAAGGTGGAGAACCTTGCATTTTTCGGTGTTAAACACCATCAGGTTCTCGTCCACCCATTTGCTGAGCCTGTCCAGGTCAGCCTGGATCACCCTCCTGTCTTCAGGTGTGGATGCTTTGCCCCAAAGTTTGGTGTCATTAGCAAACTTAGCCAGTCCACTTCTGACTCCAATGTCCACATCATTAATGAAGATGTTGAACAATATGGGTCCAAGGACAGAGCCTTGGGGGACCCCACTGGTCACAGGGCACCATGATGATTGACTTCCATCAATTACCACCCTCTGGGCCTGATCACGGAGCCAATTCCCCAGCGAGCGGATCGTGGTGGACCCAAGGCCACAACTAGCCAGTTTTGCCAAGAGGTGATCATGGGATACCAGATCAAAGGCTTTTTTGAAGTCAAGATATATGACATCAATCTCTTCTCCCTTATCCAGGTGATAGGTCACCTGGTCATAAACGGAAATGAGATTGGTCAAGTAAGACCTATCTACAACAAACCCATGCTGGCTATCCCTCAGGATGTTGGTGTCAGCCAGTCCCTTAAGGATGACTTCTTTAATAAACTTTTCTAAGATCTTCCCCAGGACAGAAGTTAGGCTGATGGGCCTGTAGTTTGCCAGATCCACTTTCCTCCCTTTCTTGAAGATAGGCACCACATTGGACTTCTTCCAGTCTTCGGGCACTACACCAGAGTGCCAGGAGTTCTCGAAGATCCATGCCAGAGTCTAGGCTATGATGCTCGCCAGCTCCTTGAGCACCCTGGGGTGTAGACTGTCAGGGCCAGATGACTTGAAGGTATCCAGCCTCTCAAGGTGTTCCTTCACAAGGTCAGCATTGATGAAGGGCAGGGGATCTCCCTCACCCGGACCTCCCTGTCCCGTAGTGGGCATAGGCATCCCATGTGACTGATGAAAGACTGACGCAAACCAATTTAATAGGTTGGCTTTTTCCTGGGCGTCAGTTGTCAGTTGTCCCATCGGGTTTAGCAGGGGTCCAGTGTTGCCCTTGCTTTTCCTCCGGCTGCTCACATATCTGAAAAAGGGTTTTTTATTGTCCTTGAAACTCGAAGCTAGTTGGAATTCAGTTGTAGCCTTGGTTTTCCTGGTTTGCACCCTGCAGTCATTTTAAATGAGTCAAGAATTTTGTGGCAAAACCTTTTTTGAAAAAAAATGCTTATTCATCTAAATTAAAACTCTTCACACTCAGGAGACATTTTTTCTAAGTTTTTACTCAAAATATTTTTTTAATTAAAATTGTCAGAGCACTTTGTTTCAACTTTTAAAAAATAGAAATATTCATGTTTTCAGTTAAAACCAAGCATTTTCTTCTAGCACCAAAGTTAAAATGTGACTGGCAATTGAAATTAAATTCGCAATGAACTTCTGCCTTGCTGTTCTCCTTCTGGCTCTGTGTCTCATGTACTACAAGGTGATCAGTAGCCCAACCTGAACTGGAGCAATTGTTGGTTGTGGGGCCCATACTGTATAACCTAGTGGATGGAGAACTTTTGATAATATTCTCCTTAACAAGCTCAAGAAATACAGACAAGATGAAAGTAATATAAGATGGATACATAACTGGTTGTATAATTATGCTCAAAAAGTAGTCATCAATGGCTTAATAACTATTTGGGAGGAGGTATCAACTGACATTCCCTGGGGTCTGTCCTGGGTCTGGTTTGTTCAACATCTTAAATAATGATTTGTGCAGTGGGAATGATCACACACTTAGCAGATTTGCAGATGGCACCCAGTTAGGTGGAGTGGAAGACACCCTGGAGGGTGGGGCTAGGATCCAGAATGACCTAGACATACTGGGAAAATGGTCTGAAATCAAATGAAATTCAGCAAGGACAAATTCAAAGTCCTGCCCTTGGGATGGAATAACTATGCACAAATACAGATTTGAGAATAACTGGCCAGGCTGCAGCACTGCAGAAAAGGCCTCAGCAGAAGCATTCATGTTGCAGTCCTGTCAGATTTTAATGAATCTGCGAATTCTGTTAAAAACCCATCATCAACAATCTCGGCTTGGACACGAGAAGAAGAGGTAGATCAGATTAGGCCAACCTGCTGCACATGTTACAAGTGGCATGGGAAGCCTCTGTGTGTGGCACACAGTACTTCAAGGAGGGAGCAGGAAACACAATGTCATATAAGGCAGGGAGCAAAAAATAGAGCAGCAGATTGAGTAGGCAGCATAGGATAGGAAACAGAAAGCAGAGCTGCAGATTAGGAAAGAGATTGGAGATGTACTCAGGGAGAATGCAGAGGTAATTTGTGGCTTGCCTGTCAAAAAAGTTGGCCCCCACTGCATTAGAACATAAGCTGAAGAAGAACCAACAGAGCAGCAACAATTATTAGGAGCCTGTGGAGTGAGACTTATAACTAAGAGCAAGGATCCTGGTTTTCTCTGTTTAAAAATTAGAAATTTTCTGTTAAAATCCCACATTCTCTCATTTTAAAAACCCAATTTCATATTTTTCTGCAATTTAAATTAAATTCCACTATATATATTATAGTTATCAATTTAATACAATATTTTATTGGTATATTTACAATTCTAGAGCAATTTGAAAGCCTACCAGAGCCTCAATCATTATAATAAACTAAATTCTAAATACCTACTTATTTTGGCATTTGATTTTGGTTTTTTTATCATGGAAAATCAGAGCTCCCTCTGCCACCTTTGCTCACAAGGACATGGGTCCAGTTGCAGCTATCCCGCCCCCCCACACACACACACTTTGTAGCACTGAGCAATCCTGATACGCTGTTGCCCTGCCCCTACCCCTCTCAGTGCCTCTCCTCCCAAGCCACAGCACGACCCCAGCCCCCATGCCCTGCACTCCTGACCTGCAGCCCCTGGCCGCTTCCCAGTCCTGCCAGAGGGGGCCTCCAGCTGCTCCCATCCTGCCTGGCCTGGAGCATGTCAGCTGCAGCAGCTCCAGCTTGTGTACAGTATTGCCAACTCTCATGATTTTTGGCATTGCTCTTAAAGTCTGCACTTCAGGAATGTGAAAAACTTAGCTCTTTCATATATATACATACATACATACATACATACATACATACATATATATATATACACACGCACACATATGTAAACATACACACATACATATACACACATACACATATACATATATACACACACACATATATGCATACATACATACATATATATATATATACACATATATGAAAGAAAGAGCTAAGTTTTTCATATTTCTGAAGTTCAGACTTTAAAAACAGGACCAAAAATCATGAGAGTTAGCAATGCTGTCTTGGAAATTTGCTCTGTGAGTGCTGCCAGTGCA
>NW_017729033.1:32859683-32860895 GCF_001723915.1 Gavialis gangeticus | reverse complement strand
ACACTTGGGACCCTTTCTCTGGGGAGGGAAACCCAGCAAATGCTACATGTGAGTGGCAGCGGAAACAGTCCAGCCCTGGCACAGGCTGAAAAAAAGGAGGAGGGGAGGCCTGGTGGCACCCCCTGCCCTGAGCTGGAGCTCCCACAACACACCAGCTGACCCAGCCACAGCCCCCACCCATGCAGCATCTCCCAACCACCCCAACCCTGCAAGCACAGGCACAGTCCCCAGTGCCACTGGCTCAGCCACACAGCTCCCTGCCACCACAAAGGGCTCCCATGCCCTCTTCCCCTGCTGAAGGGAAATTTAGTTAAGGGTTATTTAGTCTGGAGAAGAGAAGCCTTCTAGTTTGGGGGGGAACAATTGGTAACATCTGTGAGGCATGGGCATGACTACAGGGAAGGTCAGTGGCCATGACTAGCCCATAAGGCAACAGATACCCTCAGGGCACAGATGGGCTGGGGGCGGGGGGCACCGAGCGAGAGGACAGGGTTGGGATTAGCAGATCTGAGATGGATCAATTGCAGAACAAAGAACTAGGGCTGACTCTAAGATCCTTAGGCAGCCTCCCTTTTAAAAAAATTAACCAAGTACATCTAGGTGTGGCAAGAAAAATAAAAGGGAGGGGTAACCTGGAGCTGGACTGGGGCAGGAACCACAT
Organism: Gavialis gangeticus; assembly: GCF_001723915.1. Classification (NCBI taxonomy): domain Eukaryota; kingdom Metazoa; phylum Chordata; order Crocodylia; family Gavialidae; genus Gavialis; species Gavialis gangeticus. Next base: position 32,860,234 of record NW_017729033.1, on the reverse strand, counting down.
GGCCACCAAGGGATGCCACAGCCAAACCTGGTGCCTGGACCTGCTACAATAATACACAAGATACTTACCATAATTACCCAAATCAAAAACACAACTCTGAATTTAAGAGAACCCCCCCCGCAATAACTAAATTCTATACATGTTAAAATGATAAATTTGTTATAATTTCCAAGTGTAAAATATAATTTTTGGAGGATCATCGTAAATTCATTCTTGTCAACATTGCAATGGGGGGAAAAGGTGGCCTGGGGCTAGGCAGTGGGGGAGTTAGTAGGGTGGCAGCTAATGGAGGAGAAGGTAGAACAGGTGGTGGGGGACAGCTGGGGAGGCAAACAGTGGGGGACAGCAGAGGGACAGGCAAGACAGAGATGGTAGAGGAAGCAGTAAGGAGGCAGGCAGTGGGAGATCAGGTAATGATGGAGTCAAAAAGCCTGACCCCCACCCCTTGCCCCCCAGTACCTTGCCCCTTTCTGCCTGTCCCCCACCCCAATATCTGTGCACTCTAGCACCTGCCCCCGTGTGGTGCCTGCCCCCCTACGTGTTTTAACATG
>NW_017729033.1:32805691-32854683 GCF_001723915.1 Gavialis gangeticus | reverse complement strand
TTGGAGGATCATCGTAAATTCATTCTTGTCAACATTGCAATGGGGGGAAAAGGTGGCCTGGGGCTAGGCAGTGGGGGAGTTAGTAGGGTGGCAGCTAATGGAGGAGAAGGTAGAACAGGTGGTGGGGGACAGCTGGGGAGGCAAACAGTGGGGGACAGCAGAGGGACAGGCAAGACAGAGATGGTAGAGGAAGCAGTAAGGAGGCAGGCAGTGGGAGATCAGGTAATGATGGAGTCAAAAAGCCTGACCCCCACCCCTTGCCCCCCAGTACCTTGCCCCTTTCTGCCTGTCCCCCACCCCAATATCTGTGCACTCTAGCACCTGCCCCCGTGTGGTGCCTGCCCCCCTGCTACTTGCCCCATCAGTGCCTACTTCCCTCCCTACCCCACTCTGGCCTTGCCTCCTTGGTGCCTGCTACCACCATCACCTCTGCCTCCTCCACAGTCACTGCCCCCCAATCTCTCTTCCCCCCACTCCACTCACCCCCTTCCTGCTGCTTACCCTCTGGTCCCAGCTCCAGCAGGGTTCTGGCTCTGCTCCAGACTGGTGAACAGCTCCAGCCCAACCTGATAGCAGCTGCAGTCGCAGGAGCGGCTCTGGGCAGGCACTGGAGCTGGAGCTACCAGGCTGGGCCCTGTCTGGAGCCCTACTGGAGGGCAATAAGTATGGGGGTGGGGAGGGGGGTATGCAGGCGAGCAAAGGCTGTGGAGACACCTGCAAGATATGGGGCTTTTTTCCCCATGTTAAATAAGGTAAAGACCTTGTCTTGGATTTGACCAGATATGGTATTTATAATTAAAGGAAATAGCTATATACATTACAGTTGGTGTATAAGTGAACCCCTAGTTTAAGAGGCCATATATACAGTTACTTTGTGCATGTAGTAATTCACCACTGAATCCAAATATGAGCCATACTCTACAAACCCCAGTAGCTGCAGTTCACTCTGATAAGATGTAGCACAATATCTGGTCAGGTATGTAGCCAAGTGTTCAAGCACCAAACGGGATTGTTCTCATGCAGAGAAGCTTATCCAATGGTAGATTTCAGGGAGGATTTCTATGACATGACATTTGGAAGATTTCTTTACTTAGCACTCCACTGGTTGGGGAAGTTGTATTCTTTTGCAGAATAGAATCTGGGTCCCACTTCTGGATTCCAAGGTCCATGGGATACCAGACCCACCTCTATAAGATTCCTAGGGTTATTTCCACTTCCTGATTTACACCAGCTGAGCATCTGTCCAATCTTTTTTATTACAGTCTGATATTTTCCAGTCTTTTGACAAAACTGTTTACTACTGCACCTTAGTTTCTACTTTCCACTAATGCCAGCTTCCTAATGGAAAAAATGCAAGCTTTCTACTTTCTGCTGGTCTGTTGTTTAGCACATGAAAGCACTGTCAATCTTCCAAGTTTTCTTAAGACAGGCTTTTAAAAAGCAAAATAGCCAACACTAGCACAGTATTTCCACTCATAACAGGATGTTCACATCCAAATTTGTGGTTCTGTCTTCCTTACTTGAAAAGTTCCATCCATAAGCCATTACAAACGTCACTGAAAGTCATGTGGTAAGGATCAAAAACTCCAGAGGGGCTTTCAGAACCCTGCCTTCCAAGATTAGAGACAGTGATTAAGTAACATGGAGTTCATGATGAAAAAACAAAGTAACAACTAAGGTGAGAAAAATATGCTGTTCTAAGGTCTCCTGTTTGAAAAACACTCAGAGGACAGAAATAAAAGGAAAAGAAGTGTCCTCACTCAGATTCAACGTCACTACAGTATTAAAAGCCTAAAAGCCTTTCCCCAAAGAATGAATGCCAAACTCGAAAGTAAACAATCTTCTGAAATTTTAAGAGCTCTTAATTTCTTAAGAAAAGAGAGTTTTTTCCTCTGAATTTACAGCTTCCAGATGTTTCAAGACCACAGCTGTACAGTCACAAACTCCAGTCTACACATGGATTTGAAACCAAAGGAAAAAAATATCCAAATGCTAGTCCCAACAAGGAAACCAAGAGCTGGACTGAATACTGAGCAAAATTTGTGCTGGAAAAGTCCCCAGGAGATTTTTTAAAGAGAATTTAGGCTTACAAAAAGATGCAGGCTGATATCACCACAAGGCTTCAAAGGTGAAATGTCTCCTATTATGACCGACAGGCCTCTGGCAGATTGCATATTTCTCGTGCATTATATGTGAGCATCACGTGACAAATTGTAACGTGCCAACTGGCTGCATGTTATCACGGGATACTTCTGTACCACAAAGAAGTTGCTGTTCAAGAAGCAGTTGATGAGCCACCATTTTTATCCAAGGATAAATTGGTTTAACATCTGGCACATTACAATTTGACACACAATATTTGCATATAATGTGCAACAAATACATGGAGTTTCAGGGGCCCAAATTGCACTGTCACTCACCATGTAACTCTGGAAAGATTACTTCCCTTCTCAGTTTACCTATGTACATGACTAGCCCTGGCTTCTACTCCATTGGGCAGAAACTATCCCACAGCTATTAATCCACTTTATCCAATAAATAATGATAAGTGCAGAAAAAGCCATCAGGGGAATTATCCAGAAGTCAAGATCCCTTCCTTTCCAGGATGGCAACCATTTAAATAAGCCATCCTCCCTCTGCCTTGCCTTTCCTCTACCTTCATCCTGCCACCATGTATATTCCTTTACTGGCTGCATAGTGGGTCAGCTTCAAGGGGAAGGCTTGGAAGTTCTCTGAGTAGTACCTAGACCTATATCTTGGTGGTTAAAGTATTTAGTTGGGAAGTAGGAGACGCAGGTTCAGCTCTTCCTGGGTGCCAAGAACTTGTGTCTCTTACTCCTTAGGCAAGTATCCTAATGACCAGGGATCCTGGTTTTCACTGATAAAAAATCACAACTTCTATGATTTAAAAAGTGGCCTCAGCAGGAGTTCTGATTTTCCATGATGAAAAACCCAAAATCAAATGCCAAAATATATAGGTATTTAGACTTTGTTTTATTTTATTATAGTGATTGAGGCACTGGTAGGCTTCCAAATTGCTTTAAAACTATATATCAATAATATATCAATAAAACATTCTGTTCAGCTGATACACATATATATATGGATGGAGTTTCAGGCTCCCGTGACCCAAGAAGGCAGGTGGGACAGCCTCAGTGGCAGTGAGTCAGCAGCCAGCTGGCTGGAGAGCTCAGAAGAGCTCAACTAAACCAGGAGACACTGGAGGGAGGGGCGTTGCTGAGCAAAGTGGTGCAAGCAGTGGGGAACCTGCAGAGAAGAATGGGCTTGCAATAAGGAGCAGCTAAGCCCAAGTATAAGGTCTGGACTTTATGTTACTTTCTTTTCCTCCCTTTTATTTTTATTTGCTGTGTCTTTGCCTCTGCAGACCAGTGTGTTATCAAGTCAGAAAGGTCGTCACACCTAAAAAAGGAAAAAATATTCCCCCTCCCTGACTGTGTGATATACCCTGGGAATAGGGGCTGACCTGGGGCACCAACCCAATGGGCTTCTTGTTCTTTTTCATTGCACTATTTTCTTTTGAGTACTTGCACTAATAGAGGGCTTAACCTGCAAGACAGAGATCTAATATTGGACTCACCTGAAACAAAAGAAGAGGTCCGATAGTCCACTCTGATTCCAATTCACAGAGACAGCTGTCAAGACGTGCAAATTCCTAAGTAGAAAAGTCACCAGTTAAGACTGACACAAATGAATGGTGGTGCTAGGCCAGGGTGTAGGGGAGGTTGGAGCCCCAGAAGACACCTATCTCGAGATAACGTTATTCAGTGGTGGATATCATCACCACTTCCTGATTGTGACCATCTTTAAACAGCAAGACATGGCAGGAGGGAGTCAGGACCACCGCTATGACATAAAGGCAAGTGATCATAATACTAACAGACAGTATCAGGAAAGTACTCAGTTGAAGTTCATGCAATTTTAACCAAGCCTAGACCTCACAACTCCTATTAAATATTCTCCTAAATGCAGCTTTGCACTGAGATATAGTTCAAGGCAGAATAGCAAGCAGAAGCTTCAGTCACAGGAACCATCATGCTTTCTTCTACAGTTGGCTAAACAATACCTTATTATTTTTTCAAATTTCCTATGGCACTATTGTTTCAAAAACACTATGAAGTAGGTTGCATTTAAAAATAAGAAAGCAGCGGCAAATGCAAATTATTGATTCTTCAACCACCCATCTCTGCCTATACTTTGAGTAGCAGGTTGGTCATCTACACTGTGAACACCTTTAATGCAAAACTCTGATAGCTGTTAGAAAACAGCAGGTAACTGGAAAGAAGGACAAAGCAAGAAGAAGGAACATATGTAATACATTCTGCCACCTGAGGGTACACATCACTCTGTACAGGGTGTTTCTCTTCCCTGACTGACTCTGAGGGCCTTGTTATGCATTAAACTAAGCTGCTCAATGTTGATCCATGTTTGTGCTAACTCGAGGTTGGAGTGTCACACTTCAGGCCAACAGGCGCCAGGAGGAATGAAAGGTTAGAATCCCCCCCCCACACACACACACACACTGCATTCCAGGCTTCCCCCCTGGGGCTCCACCAGTTTCCCCCACCTAAGACACCCCTGCCCCTGGAGTGACATAGCTTTAAAGCCCCAAAAGAGTGCTTAAACTAATTTAAACTGTTAATGTGTTATTACAGGTACTAAACATAATATGCAGTAACCACAGTACATTAATGCATGTGTAGACAAGCCCAGAGACACCTAAATAAAATATAACTTAGAAGGCTTACCTTTAGAAGCCCAGATTTAAAGAAAATAAAAATAAAAAACTGAGGCCCAGTGTTTTGGACACCAATCTGAACATTATTCAGAGTGTCCAAGTTTCTTGTGTTTGGCAGATTAAGCTGGAGACCATATCAGGAAAAAACATTTATCTGATTTCCATTTCTTTGTATTTAATGGGACACTTTAAAATCATGGGCCCAATTCTGCCTTGTCCTATTCTGACTACAAAATTTGATCATTTTCTGCCTGTTTTGTAGAAGTGTAACTGTCTAAAAAAAGTGCAAAAGTCTGGAAAATCAAACTGTATGCACCATAAACAAGCTTGTATCTTTACCCACCTTACTAACAACACCCTAAAAAAATAAGGTCCTGCTGGCAGTATTTGTCAATATTTCTGCAATGGGTTTATATGCACAACTTTCACAATTTCTCTTTTTCTATGGTAAGTTCCACTTTCATAGTCTCAATATTTCCAAACTCAAGATTTCAAATACCATGAGTCATACCCCAAAACTCAGTAGATTTACTTTAAAACAATGAGATTTTAAAAAAATAATAAAACTTTAGGATCTTTTTATTTTCTTCCTGGTTTCTAAGCCTGTAGGCTTTACTTTTTCAAGCTTTTCATTGCAACTGAATGCTAGAAACTTACTTTTCTTTCAAATGAAACCTGAGGCTTACATAATCACATGACTGAGGCTTGGAGCTGTAAGAAAAATAGCATATATTGCTGGGCTCACCACAGAACCATGGCAGTTGGCAACACTGTGTGTAATCCTTGTCTTTCAATCATTCTAGGGGAATGTTTGAAATAAAAAAATATGGAATTGGAATAAATAATGTGATGGAAAAATTTTGATTAGTCTTAGATTTTATAAAAGCCTGTTTTGATGCAATTTATATTTTGAGCCAAATTTAAGTTGACACAGTACCTATAAACCAGAACTAGGAAGAAAACAGCTATGGAAAACATGAATAATATTTGTTTTTAAAAGTTAACAGAGCTCCTTTGAACATTGATTTTTTTCTGTTTAACTACTCAGAGAAGATGCTGGGATAGCTCTTATTTTATTTCTTCCAGTTCACTACATCTGTAGTAATTATTCTGTAATTAGATTTTTAAAGAAAAATACATAAAACCATTTTTAAAGATGTGTGTGTAAATATTGATAAAGGAATGTACAGTTAAGACATATGTTTATCATACAGGATCACATTTCAGAAAAGTGGTATTTTACTATTAATAACAGATATTAATTAAGCAATTAATTAAATACAAATTAAAGAGCTAGTGACTTTCTAAGATATCGGGAGAAAAATGTACTCTACCTACCAATATGTTTCTCAGTTTATGATTTTGATATAATGTCTAACAATTTTATGCAAATCTGAGGGGTTTACTTTTCAGTGACTATAATCAGCTTTGCATCAAGCCCTAAATCAGAATTCCAAAAAATATATATATATATATTTGAAAACATGTATATGCTCTTTCAGAAATTCCATTCACACAAGAAAGGAATAAAATAACTGTAATTACATGTATGCCAAAAAGCAACAGTAATTGTTTGAAAAATATTTTTTTCACATTTGTCACATGCATATATGCAATAGTGGCAGAATGAATTATTTACTTGAATATGATCTATGATTACCTTCCTTTCAATAACATCATTTGTTGTTTCAAATAAGAGTTTCTCATTCTGAGGGCTACTTTTTTCATGAGACATATCTTACAGAATCATTTCCCTTTTAACACCACAGGTTTCCTTTGCTTAGCTCTTAAATTATTTAATTCTATACAACAATGGGAATGATTCCATAGACTGAAAAGCTCTACAGACCTTGGAGAATATGTAAAAATAAAACGCCTTCCTCTATCCAGGCAATAAAAGGTTGTCTCTCTCCTTGGGTAACCTATGTTCTTTAGAAGAAAATTATGTCCTAGACACCCACACTCAAGCTTCCAAAAAGATGCTGCAAGGGCTTACAAAAGGATGTTGCAAGAACTGAAAATGAACACAGTCTCTCCTTCAACAGGAGTGAGTTATTTCTGGTAACAGAACCTAGCAAAGTCCAAGTTGCACATGACACTAGCTAGAAAGACAGAATAGTCTGAGCTGCTAGAGAAGATACTGATCAACCTTTTCACCTCATCATTTAGATTCCTTTTCTATTCTATAGCACTAGAAATTTGAGAAATAGTTTAGATTGGTATTGGCCTCTCTTTGAAGGATGCATTTAAATTAAGGTGTGCCAGAAGAGTTTTACGTGCATTGGAAAGTGTTAGCTATGATGAGAACTATTTTGTGTTTTGTTTTTACAGCAGGAAAATAGAATTTGGCTGAAAGCATGACCCAGGTACTGAAATGTCCTTCAGTTTCATATGCTGTAAGTTTGCTCATAGTTTTAAAGTAAAAACACTCTACCATAAAACCCTGCAAACTGAAGAATTAAATACAAACCACAACTGTGTCCTACAGCAAGGGACTGACCTAAATTACTGTGTGTTGGGTTTCTGCTGAAGAACTGTGCTTCAGTTGTTTTATTAAGTGGTTTAAGTTACATTTAGCAAGAAGGTAGTAATTTATAGTAGTCCATATTAGTAAGTCACAACCAATTCAACAACCTTATGACAATCCTAGAAATCTAAATTTGAAATGATATTATTTTACAGTGATTTTTGATTGTTTACTTAAGATTGTATAAACCATGTGTACAGCTTGCTCTCAGTGGAAGACTCATTTGAGAACCACAAGGAAGTATTCCAACATTTTAAAATATTCAAAAATGGTCAAAATAAGGACTGTTGGAACTATAAACTAATTAGCTTGAAATCGATCCTAGCTTTAAAAAAAGGAGCTGTAAATTCAAGATTCTATCAATAGGGAACTGGAAAATAAAAATATAATTAAATGCCAGTTAGCAGGTAGATCTTGTCAAACACACCCATTGGCCTTTTTTTCCCCTGCTCTGACTGATAAAAGCAACTGTGTTGATGTAATAGCCTGTGTGGCATTTTGATTTAAAATCTTACATTACATGGAATAACATGGCACACATTAAAAATTGGCTCACTGGCATCTTAATATGTAATTGTCAATACAGAGGTATCAGTAACCCATGCCGACACTTACTGTGCAGTTAGTCAACACACGGTAGCACCTGCACAGTACCCCACATGTAGACAGGTGACTGAGAGCAAATTTGGTGCCAGTAAGCCCATGCAGTAAAGGGCAGAAGAACAATCCCCTCCCCTGGGAGCTGCCTGCTGCTGAGGTGGACTCTGAGCTCAGAGCCCAGGCCAGGACAATGCCTCCCTGCCCTACCAGCAGGCAGCTTCTGGCCCCAGCTCCATGACTGTTTACTTAACAACTGTGCCGTAAGCCTATTTTGAATTAATATCACATGTAGACACACCTACTGTCAATCAAAATGTGGTTTAATACAAACAGGTGTAAAGTAATCATAGAATAATCGTGCTGAAAGGGTTACAAAGAGTCAATTCCTTACCTAGATGCAGAATTCATATCTCTAAACCATTTGGGGCCTCGCCAGCTTTTTCTTGAGAACTTACAGTACGGGAAATGCCACTTTTTGCCTGTGGCAGCAACTTTTCTTTTAAAACTATGTAATTTTTCTTCAGATTTCATCTAAATATGTTCTGCTACAGTTTAAACATATTGCATTGTGCCCTTGCCTGTGTAGCAAAAGAAAACTCTATTTTCCTATCTTTCTCTTGGCAACCTTTCAAATATTTGAACACTGGGGCTAGGTACTGAGAGTCAAAAAGCCTGAGGCTGAATTGATTCCATCTTTGCAGATTAGTTTAAACACCACAGCTTAAATTGAAACAGAAGAGAACAGACATTTACCTTTAATTCAGGAAATGCAGCCACATGCGTGCAGTGGCTCAGACCAGGAGCTGAGGGTTGCTAGAGCACAGCTCTCTGGGTGTGTGTTCACTCCCTCTTCCTGCTGCCCCCAAGGTCTCTGGAATTTACAGTCCAGAATTACAGCAGCAGGACTGCTCATCACTTCATCCTCCAGGTGCCTCTGGTATTTGTAGTCCACAGTCACAGCCAGCATTTTGAGCAGAGGAAAGGGGGTTTGACCCCCCCACTCTGTCCCCAGACCCCAGCTGGATTTTGCCTGAGGGAGCAGGCCCATTCCCCGCTCCCCCTCCCTATAGACTGGGCTGCATCCCTAACCGGGCTTGCCCCTCCCTCATCCCCTTGTCAGCCATCCCTCACTGCTCCACCTAGGGAGCAGAGGGGCAGGGCCAGCCCTGCTCTCTGGAGCAGACAGCACAGCCAAGCCCAGGGTGGGCAGGAGTGGGCCAGGTTGGAAAGCATGCTGGGATGCTGGGGGACTGAGATTTAACTTCAACCCAGAAGGGGTCTGGGACAGAAATTTCATAAACTGGTTTGACCCAGATCAGTTAACCAGTATCAGCCATTATGAAACTGGTTTGTGTGCACTGAGCTTCTGTTCTGTTACAGGTTTAAACCAGTTTCTGATCACTTAAACCAGTTTATGTGTAATTGCTGTCCCTAGCCTGGTACTCCCCTCAATCAGCTTTTCTCCAAACAACTTCAGTTCTTCAGGATTTCATCCCAAATACAATGCTTCCCAAACTCTTTATCATCTTTATTGCTCTAAAACATTTTGTCTTAAAATATGGTACACACAACTGGAAACAATATTCCAAATGAGGCCTAACCAGCTCTAAATAGAGAGGTACTATCATAGTTTGTGTCCTGCATCCAATCCTGCTAATGCCAGGACAAATTACATGTGCTTTTTTGTTGACTGATTTTTTTTTTCAGTAGGGTCACATTGCTGACCTATGTTGAATTTGGGATCCACCAGAACCTCAGATTCTTCTCTGCTGTGCCAATGCCAAAGCCCCAGGCTTTACTTGTGCAATTCATGTTGTGTGTAGCTTAGTTCTCTAATTTATCAAGATCCCTTTGATTTCTAATCCTATGCTCCAAAGTATTTTCAAATCCACTTCTCAATTTGATCTACAATACAACTGGGAATTCAAAGAACTTTGGGGTCATTATAGATATCTGCCTCAATATAAGTACTCAGTGCAATGCTATGTCAAAAGAGACTAATGCATCAATGACTAGATAAAAAGTGGGCTATGAAATGGAAACAAGGAAGAAATTTTGCCTCTGTATTGTGTTCATAGACTACTACACCCAGTTTCAATGATATGGAAGAGCAGCAAGAGTTTTTGTGCTTCTTGTCTGAAGTCAACCAGGACTTGGAAAACAAGTCTTATGACAAGTGTTCCAAGTCGTATGGCAAGATCTTAGAATTTGTCTTACCTAAGAAGAGATAAGGAAGGAATATGATCACTGTACACTGGTACTTCCATACAGACAAGATGTTTGATAATGAAATACTTTTCAGCTTTACTTTTCAGCTGATATAACAAAACCCAAAGGTTACAAGTTGGCATGAACTCCTCGTGCCTCCCAAGGCTGGGGGGGAGGGGTATGGCAACCACCCAGAGGTGGTGGCAGCTGTGTTGTGGGAGGCGTGTGGTGGCGGTAAGCTAGGAGCACCTGCAGGTGGCTAGGTTGATGGCAGAGGTGAGGGTGGGCCAACCGGGGACCACCCACAGGCGGCCACAGCAGTTTCAGCAGTGTGGGGGGGATCAAGCACCAACCACCAGTCAGTGACCACCCACAGATAGTGCTGACACCTGCCTGCAGGTGCTGCCAGCACCAGCAGTAGCAGCCAGTCTCGGGGGGTGCACTGCCAATCTCAGGGGGTGCATGGGCACCTGCACGCACCCCCTATGCATTGCCAATGCAAGTTGACAAATACAACCATTAAGTTTCATACAAATGAGGGTGTTTAAACACTTAAAAGGGCCTGGTAGATTTGCCATCTATTAGTTAGAGGTCTTTTGCTTTGGGAGAACAATCCTGAGCATCTGCATGCCCATTGCTTTTCCCGGGAGGCAAGCAACTGTCCCAAGAGAAACTGAATGTTTGTATATGGCCTGAGTACTGAGCAAGCAAACAATCCTTATAAAAAAGAGTAAGTGATCACAGGAGGAAAAAAAACCTGTCTCATAACACACATGCACAAGGGCACCAATTTAAGATTGTAATAATGTTCTTTTACCACAATTTATGCATATGTGTCTTTGTAATATATATTTTTTGCTAAATTAGAGCCTAGGTACTAAACTCTGCAAGCAGTAATCATTTAACAGGTAGTTTCACTAACCAGAAAGCTATTTCTGACATGTTCCAGGAAGTCTAACCAGTCACAGTTATGAATCTTAAACGGAAGAACTGCATCTTCTATTTGTGTCCATTTGGGCAGAGGTATGTAATAGTTTTTCATTCATTTCTGAAGTTTAAAATATGTCCAAAAACAAAAAAGACGAAAGTGCTATTTACCACCATCTAATCTGCTTTTGCTTAAAGCAGATCAAGACTTATTTGATGGCTTTGAATGTGTCTCTCTCATTTTTGGCTAGAAATACTGCATGCCAAATCTCTAAAACTATTAGTTAACTATATAGGGTCAATTTGTATGTTAAATCTCTTCAGACTAAAACCTATGAAAATATATCATCTTTATTCTTTATTTAACTAAATATGGTTAAACATGTTTTATCAGATGAATTCCAATGTAATAATTGTTTATGTAGCTACACTGTCCATACCAGTTAAAGGTCTTAAATAATGCTATGAACGGTTATGATAGATTTTTAAAAATTCTTTCTGGAATGCAGTCAGGAACTTTGAGGATATTTTCTAGTCAAATTAAAATAATTTCTCTCACACACAAACAAAAAAATCTAATAAAAATGTAGTAAAAAAGATGTAACATGAAGATTTTTCTAAGCAGCATACTGCAGTTTACACAGCAGATATTAGAAAGATATTAGAAAGAAATAACACATTCGCTGTCTGACAGGTTCAGCAGAGCAATCAAGAACTGAATGGGCATGAACAGTAAAATACTTTGCTTAGAGTTTAGACCATCGGGTCAGAATCAAAGCACTTGGGATGGACTGCCTATCTATTACCTACCCTGGGAATAAAAAACAAAGGATTTCTACTGCTATCACGAAAGTTAGTCATGACCTGTTCTGAACTAACAATCTCTAAGTTATGCCCCCAAGTTTGCATTTATTGCTTCTACAATTATCAGGGCTGATAAATTAACATACATCCAGGGAATGAACTTTTTCAGACTGGCCAGTACCTGAGTGAGAAACTATTTCCTAGTTGAAATGGAAACTAGAAGGCAAAAAAATATTTGACCTCTGTGAAATGAAATTAAGAGCCACTGTGGAAGGAAATGTAAAGGCAGGAGAGATTTTATACAAACAGTATAAGGCAGGAAGAGTGCCAGAATCACACTGCAAGATCAAAGGATAGAAAAGATATGGAGATTCAGTTGGAACTACTGATACAATGTTTGCCATTTCTTCCAATTCTCCCATCTTAACACTGTTGCCTACCAGCCTCCTTCCACGCTGCAATTAGATATTAGATACTAAATAAATTATCTCACCACACCCACTTGTCTGGAAGAAATAGAAGTTCAGAACCGGTTTTATCAATATACTAAAGTCATAGCAACCAATCATACATCACTGATCCTTCTAGCAATTTCGTATTAACACTGAGCAGAAATCTGGCAGAATATACCCTGCAGGGCACCATCTGTTCTCAGGAGAAACATGAGACTGATAAATGATTGCTCTGTTCTTCTCTGGGATTTTTCTTTATATACTCAAAACTTTTCCCTTTAACATGGTGCCCTATTGCAATCTTATTAAATACAAGTTAATTGTAGCACTGATTTTCACCTATCTCTGTCTGAGCCAAGATGGTACTCTTAGTGTTTAATAGGTGTTAGAACCAGGGTGGGGAAAATACAGCCCGCAGGACAGATCTGCCCCACCAATAGATTGGATCAAGCCTGCAGATGCCCCCGCAGCAATTCGCTTGGGGCCAGGCTCGCCCACTCCCACCCAGAGCAGTCCATGCTGCACTCCCACCCACATTTGCCAGCCCTGTCCCTGGCCAGTACATACAGCTTCCCAGCAGGGCTGCTCTCGGTGCACCTGCAGCCACCAAGGTACTGCTCAGCCCCTCGTCCTGCCCCTGCTGCACTGCTCCAGGTGTGGGGAAGGGGAAGGGAAGCTGCAGCCAGGCAGCTCCTGCCCCAGCATGTGAAGCTCCAGCTCCTGGCCATCTTCCACCCACTGTATGTGCCCAGCACAACGAACAGCCATGTGCGGGCGGCCGAGTAGGTGGAAGGTAGCTGGCAGCTGGAGCCCCATGCACTGGCGCAGGAGCCACCAGGCTGCAGATTCCCCACCTCCACTGCCCCACCTGGATTGGCACAGCAGGGGTTCGAGGAGGAGTTACTTGAGGTGGGGGGAACCAAGCACTACCCAGGTGGCTGCAGCCACACTGCGAGCAGACCAGCTAACAAGCTGTGCACACTGGCTGGGGCCAGGACTGGTGGGCGTGGGCGTGGGTGGGAGCATAGCACGGGCTGCCCGGGGTGAGAGCGGGCAGGATTGATCCCCATGTGGAGCACCATGAGAGCAGCCACAGGTCAGACAGGTGGAGGACCAAACCTGCACCATACTGTCTAGGTGAGCTTAATACTTAATGCTTAATACACCCAACCTTCCCTCCCTCTCAACTGGCTCCCAGGACTTAGTGTGTGCACACACACACATGCCTCCCTACACCCCCCCAAACAATATAAAAGAGTAAGACTTTATTTGAGCTCTTATGCCATCACCTCTAGATATTTGATTTTTAGTATATGATTTGGGTTTTTTTATCTATAATTTGTTAAAATGATATCTTCTAAAAGATTGTGTGTGTGTGGCCTTCATCAACACACCAAAACGTGTTAAGTGGCCCTCCAGCTGAAATAATTACCCACCCCTGTGTTAGAGCTATTAGTATCAAAATCTTTAGAATTAATCTAAGCTTGAGTAGAAGATTCCATTGACTTGTTTGGGCTTTGCACAAGCCCAAAAATGACTCAAGCACATATTCCATGTGTGGTCAGCAGCTATATCATTTAATATGAGTTAGATGAAGATGCAATCAGCAATCAGAAAGGAACATTTCACTCAGGCAAGTTATATTCTGTTTTTATAATTCTCAATTCATGAACAAGTGGGTCATATTTTACAATAATACTATATTTGCTAAATCTGGTTGAATTAAAATATTAATGGATAATATTTCTTATTGTTCATCCAACTCTAATGTCTTCATGCTTAATCAGTATAAGAAAATTTCATTTAATTAAAAGTCAGACTTCCTGGAAGAACACTGTGCACACTGCAAGCCCAGTGTCTCTGAGAATCATCTGGCATAAATGAATGAAATAGCTTAATAGCAATGGAATCCTGATCAGCTGCCAGATGAAATGATACCTTTTGTGTTTGAGCAGATTTTCACATTTCACATATATCTCCATCCATCTGAGGAATATATCTATATATATTTTTGAAGTATGTATACGATGTACAATATACTATACATTTAATAACTGCATATGCATATGCTTTTAATTAGAACTGGGCAATACAACATTTTATCAATGCTAGATAAGTAAAAAAATTGCGTTTCACAGCAAGTGAAACTATTTGAGTGCTTTGGTTATATTCAACAATATTTTTGGACAAAAATGGGAGTCATTTTGAAATTCATTTTTCAAATGAAAGATTCTATTTGGGAAAGCCGAAACATTTCAATTTGGCACTTTTAAAAATGAAGCTTATTGACTTTCAAAATACTTTTGTTTTTCATTTCAAAATTGATCCTATTGAAAAAAGGATAAAAGCACAAACAAAAAGTTTAAACAACTAAAACGTAAAGCAAAGCATTTCATTTGGGGGCAAATAAAACATTTTGTATTGATTCAAAATGAAATGCTACTATTTTTTCATTTTGTCAAATAAAAAGCAGATTTCAGCTACAACCTAAACAAATTCTTTGGTTTAGCCAGCAAGGGTCCATTGTGTTCCATTCTTTTCACGCCCGTATATTCTTTAATCTATTTGACCATTAAACTATCTATAGTATTCTGTATTCTCACTATTCTCACTTTATCAGACATTATGTTTCAATAATTCCTGTGGTACTCTCTGGAATTAATTTCTTCAGCAATTATGACCCCATGTCTTACAGTCTAACAGAGAATGGCTCTAGATTCTAAAGGGTGTATTTCAGTCTCAGTTACATTGACATAAATCCTAATTCCAGAATCATGCCCATGCAAATAAATTAAACTTGATTGTTCACTCATACTTAAAACAAGGAAGAGTGTGGTCTGAGTAAATAAATTCTAATTTACACCCACTATAATAGCTATCAGTATTTGACCTTTCAAATCTTCCTTTCTGGAAAATTCAATATGTGGTTGCCTAGAATTCTCTGTATAGGGCACCAACATAAAAATGCCATTTTCTCTCATGCAGCTTTGCAGTAGCATTTAACAAGTATTATAGCCAGAGATGTGTTTTTACCTCATAAGCAATGCTGAAGAATGAATTGGAAACTAAAGTGAGAAAACCAAGATGTTCCAAGTTGGTTAGGATCAATATTTGTCTGTGTAGAAAATAAAATGGTAATGTTTGCCTTGCAAGGTAATATTACAAAAAGAGTATAAAATTATAAATAACCAAAACATACATGAGTTGTCTTATGTATCCTGGGTAATGGTTTATGGAGTTTATTATCTCCTCACTGAGTCGGGCATGTGTATAGGGAAGACCCATTACTGTTGTCAGGAGTTATGGATGCATGTCCTCCATAGAATGCTCGTCCTCCATAGAAAACCTGGGTAGGAACACTAGAGAGATGATAACAGAATGCTTTTCATGACCCAAGCATAATACAGAGGGAAAATCTGTGACCTAGGTAATGGTAGCTGTGGCACATGAATACATGCAGTGCATGAACCCAGTGGTCATGCTCCTGCCATCCTATCATTGCACCCAGCTCTTTGCATTTCCATGGAATGGGCCAACATGGAGCTTGGTTGCCTCTCTGGGCTCGTGCCTCCATGTAGTTCACTGTATTTTGACCTTTTCACAGTCCTGGAAAGAGAGAACCAGATTTTACTCTATATGCTTCATATAGATTAATTTCAGTTTTCCTTGGTATTTCACTAGATTGTGTTGTAAAAAAATGTCTCTTTATGTTTAACTTCCTGTCAAATGATATAGCACTCCTGAACTAAAATAAATACACTATTAGAAGTGAAGATTGCTGATTGTGGCTTTTTGTCCTGTGTTGCTGGCTATCTATAGTAGTTTGAAATGTAAGTAATTTCCCTCTGTTGTTATGACTAACAAGTGAATTGATTATAAAGAAAGATAAAAGGGTAGAAATGAAAGGTAAATAAAAAATACATTTGAACAAGAGGGTGCTATTTCTTTATCATGGAACTAAAAGAATAATTAAAAGCTGTGAGGAACCAAGCTTAAATGATGTTTCCCAAAATAGAAAAGACAAGTGTGTAATCCATCTCTGAAGTCTTAGGCTTCCTCTAGTCTAACAATGAGTAATGTTGAGTCTATGGAGAAATGACATTTCCTTCCTGGAGAATACCTTGAATCATAATATAAATTAAAACAAAGTAAGAATTACTCTGGTCATAATGTTGAAGGGCTAGTTTCTTACTAAAATGGACTTGGAGAAATTTAAGAGCTTAGTCGGTGCTGAGCAATTCCTGTGAGGAACTGAAAGCTCTCTACTCCCACTACGTTAAGTATGATGCCAGCACCTTGAAAGGTCAAGTTCTGTAGTCAGTATGCCTTGCTTGAGGTCAAGGAAGGTTAATATTTTACCAGCAAGCTCCAGATACTTGCACAACTGTTGAATATACCTTGCTACTCATTATCAAAGTAGCAACCTACGGTGCTATTTTCATTCTACATTCAATACTGAAAAGGAGTTCCACATCCTATACTCATTGATGTGCATTTAATCCATAAAAGTCAGAATATCCATGTTCTGTATTGATATTTGGTCAGGGGCTTTCCCCACTGCAACACAGCTCTACCAGGCTGGGAATGTCCCAGCCCTGCCCCCTCAGCAGCCCTCTCTCTACCTGTCAGCAGCAGAGGTGGCGGGGGCAGGGTGGGGCATGCCCTCCCCCTCCAGTCCTGGGCCCCTCATCCTGGGTTGGCACAGTGGGTGGGGGGGAAAGCACAGTGGGGGGCCAGGAGATGGCAATGGGATGGGGCTAGGGTGTTTGCAGCCTGGCAGGGCTGGGAGCCATGAATGAGCACCCCCTGCCTTCTGGCCTTGCATCTTCCTTCCTTGGCCGACTGATGAGAGAACATGTATTCTGTTCATTAACAGCACAATCTACATAGCTTCGAGAAAGCTGCATAGATTGAACTGATTCTACTTTGGGCTTTTTGACTCTCTGTACTCAGTCCCACTGCTGGTTGTGCGCATGGTGTTTTACGTGCCCTTGTGAATCTAGCCCCCCAAAATGAAAATGTTTTGTGTTGGAAATATCAAAATGAACTTTCAACATTTCTGACATCTTTCTTCACCTTTTATTCAGCTGGAATGATTTAGAGAATTCAACCTGAATTTATAAATAGGTTAGGTCTATGAATATTGCCTTTCCTTTTCCAAATCATCTATTTGCCAAAAATAATTCAACCCACCTTAGTCATAAGCACAAGACACTTAGGTCTCTCAGCAGGTCTCTTGCAGCAAGCAAATTGCCTTTTGTAAAACTTGTGCAAAATTTTGTCAAAACTGAATATTTCAAAGCTGGTGCTATTTTTTTTGTTTGGTGGGGGGGAGGGCTCAGCCAAAATATTTTGATTTAGAAACACCATCACGATGTCTCTCAGAAGCTGCATTTTGGAGGCCACATACCACTACTCATCTACAACATTCTTCTGCATTCTTGGGACCACACACCACCAATCTTCCCCCTTCTTATTAGGCTGCAACTATGATCATGCAAGGGGGTCAGGTATTTTCATGATGCATTGCCTTCCCTCATCAACATTCTTCACCAAAAGGTCCAAATATTTTCCAAAAAAAACCCCTTTAGTTTTTTGGGTTTTTTTTTCACTCATTTTAAAGGTCAGATCCTATTTCCATTTCACATACCTAAATGGCATTTATATAGCCATAGAACTGCAGCTTTTGGCACTATACGCATCTTGGGATTCAGCCTAGCTACTCCCACCTCCCTTCTGCACTTGCTCAGAAGGCTGCACTGTGGGCAGGTGGCTGCCCCGGAGGGCTTGAATTGCTCAGGAATGTGTGAATCACCAGACAAGTCTTCAAAATTTTAGTGGCAGAAGAACTATGGCTAGTTAGTGCATGGTGCCAGAGGAGCAGTTGCACCTTCCCACCTTTTAAACAAATAGCCTAGTGGTTAGGAGCAAGAGGCCTGATTCTAGACTCCCGACAGAGGAAACTTGAACCTACATTTTCTACTTTTCAGCACATTGTTCTAACCAACAGTCCATAGCCCACACATTGCGCACAGCAGCCAGAAGCCAGTACAGTGGTATTTATCCAATGAACAACATATGCCATGTGCAGTGAACCAGATTAAAACAGAAGGCTGGAGAGCACTTTGGGCAATGCATCCCTTAGCATCTAGTTCGGTGGTTAAAACACTTAAATCAGAGAAAGGTTAATCCCTTCTAGTGGTGTCCTAAGGTAGTCAAGAACCCCATCTCCCATTCCTTGACCACGTGTTCTAACCACTAGGCTATTAATTAGGTTAAAAGATTGGGGAAGAGAAGCCCCCACCATTAATTTACTTCCAACAAGCAAGGTGCACAAAACAATCCTGTTTCACCACAGGTAGAAATGGCATCCCACTCAGTGTGCAAATGCCAACAATTGAAATTCCATAGCTGTCTATGCTTCTTCAATAGGATATAGTCCAAAGCAGCTAAGACAATAAAGGACAGCATTGTTTCATTAATTGCCCAAAATCAAATTTTGAGAACGACAGTCATTTTCAGTCATTTTTCTCTGATAATATGTAGCAGCTATCCAACAAAAGTAGTTCACCATCTTCATGTTAAGGTTTGCAATTGCTGTTAGAGGCAGAATTGTTAACTGCAGCATAAAAAAGGTAAATGCAACCGAGTACGTGTAGTTCAAGGAAGACTCAGAGAATGAAAATAATGGGCTTTCACGGGTCAAACCTCACACAGCTGGTTGATGTCTAAACCTGTGGCATAATTTTGCAAGAAATCAGATAACCAAAAGAAGACTCTCTTAAGGAAATGTGTCAGTATTACTCATACTTTACCATTAGAATTGTAATCTATTTAAATCTTTAAAGCATTTATAACGGTGCAAAGAATTTGCTTTGTAGGAAACAGCACTTCAGTATTATGCTGCTTCAGATCACACCCATCTTAAGGTAAAGCTTTTTAAGTGGCTCTTACTTCTTCCTACGTTCTTCTGCTTTAGACAGATTTCTACCGCAGACAGATGTTTTAAATATCTTCATTAATTACTTGCCCTGTTCCTGCCCTGACAAATTTCTCCTGCCACTAAAAGTAATAGGATTGCACTGTTTAACTCTTCTTTGTAATCCATATGGAAAACAGCTTTACACAATGTAGCAACCTCTTCCCCTAGCATTTTAAAATCATTTTCAGTTTCTACTCCATCTATAAAATTAATGCAACTCCTATCAGTCAGTTGAAATACTAGGCCTATTTGCTTTGTATATAGTATTTTTCATTGCTAAACACAGGCTTCAGTGTAAAGGCAGTACGCTAAGAGAATACTGTATTGTAAAGCAAAACCGAGTTACCCAATTTAAAGATATTACAAATTAAACGCCTCCACAGAGATATGTTGGTGGATGGCTTCTATTAGATTTATACATTTTGTTAATATGCTGTTTCTGGTTGTATTACTGGCAAATGGAAGAATCAAATGAGCGCATTACTAAAATAAATTGAGCAATGTGCTAATTATGCCAGAAACAAATTAGTGGAAACAGACTGTGTTCATTTCAATCAGATAAACAAGTTCTACAGCTTGTGTCTCTTCCATATGACTATTTTCTGCTGGGGTATGGAAGACATTGGAAAATAGGCTTAACTACATCACGTGCCACTGCATTAAACATTTTGATAGAACATATATTTTAGTTTCCACATGCAATCCTTGGCATACTACACACTGGATAGAGTGGATACTGTTGACCGTTTAATTTGAGATTTAGCAGGATGATAATGGATGGGTCAAACATTAGGATGATTTACAGATCATACACTTTCATTGTAGTCACAGTTTGTGATATATGTTCTGAGACAGATATGGAGTACTGTTTAATACAACTCTCATTCATTTCCATTAAAATTCCACAATAAAAATAAACAGAGTCAGGGCAATGGAGTTCTAGAGGTCAGTATAAGTTTCTGTTAAGTACTTTTATGGTGATATGAGCTCTGATTTATATTGGGGTGGCTTGTAAGCATTTTATTTTAATTACAACCATAGCATCTCTTTTAAAATCAATATTTCTTAGCTCCTATATAATTTAGGCACCTTTGAAAATGTTACCAAATGAATCTCCTCTTAGTTTGAGATTCTTTCCACTCATTTAAATAAAAACATTAAAACATAGACTAAAAACTAAAAACATGGGGTACATGGATGAGAAACATGTCTGCTAAGTTATTCAATGAGATATCTGTAATGGCCTTTTGACACAGGTTTTATCCGTGGAGAGCGCAAGTTCAAATGGGGTACTCCATCTTGATCTGCCCAACTGATGGAACAATCAAAATGAAGCATTTCATGCTGAGGCCTGAAATCTTCTCAAGTTCTTCTTCCATATTAAAAATAGAGCAGATTGTCATTTATATGCTGCAGTTATTGCTAGACTTGATTAGAGATAAGAGAAAATAATGGGTGCCTATACACGAGCAGTGAGGTTGCTCCAACTATAGTTACAGTGCACCGGAGCCGACTTGAATAATCGAGTCTCCTGGAGCATGGTAATTACTGTGCTACAGCAGACTCCAGCATCACGTATATCAGCATCCCTGCACTGAAAAATGGTGGTGGGAGCGCTTTAACTAAAGCTTGTTTGACGACCTTTAGTTAAAGTTCCCCCACCGCTATTTTTCAGCACAGTGACACTGATACAGAAGACACTCTGGTTGCTTTAATTAATACCACTCTAATTAAAGCACCCACTCCTGTCCTCCCTCCACCCCCACAGCACATATATAAACACCTATTGTGAACATTATTACAAATATTTTACTCTAAAATTTCATCAGAGTTTCTACATTAGAAAAATGGTGACCAGATCTGGTTATTGCTTTTGACTTCCTGGCAACGTGGAACTCAGATAGGTATTTTAGGCTATGTTTCAAAGGCTGGGTATCAGGGGTGTGCAAAGGGTCATATTTGATTTGGATTTGGCCTGAATCAGTGATTCAATTTGTTGATTCAGATCACTGTCCCTGATTCAATTTGGCCAAATCCAAAGATTCAATGCTGATTCAGAGAAGCAGCAATTCAGACACAGACACAGCTTTAAATGTTTTTTCCACATACTCTGAGGTACCAGCACAGCTGGTGAATGCAGCTCTGCTGGGGCAGATGGAGCGTCCCACAGGAGTGCAGAGGGGCCCTCCACGTGCTCGGTGGTGAACCCGGAAATGGACCAGAAGTACTTTCCGTCTACTTCTGGGTCTGCCAGGGAGCGTACGGGGGGCCCTCCAGTATCCCCCCCAGCTCAGCAATTGACCATGGGGGGGCTCCAGATGCCCCCTCAAACCCAGGACGGACCAATCACCGAGCCGGGGGGCATGGGGGAGCCTCCCCGTGCACTCCCCGACAGATCCGGAAGTGGACCAGAAGTGCTTCTGGTCCACTTCCCGATCTGCTGCTGAGCGTGCAGGGGAGCTCCCCATGCTTCTGTGGGACACTCCATGCACCCCAGCTTCACAGCAGTCATGACCTGCCTGCTACCTAGAGGTATGTAGGAAAAACATTTAAAGCTGTGTCTATGTCCGAATCTCTGAATCTTTCCGAATCTCTCTGAATCGATTAAAGAGATTAAAGGCCACTGAATCCAGCCAAATCTCCACTGAATTGAATCAGGGACCAAAGCTTTGCACAGCCCTACTGGGTATAGATGTTTCCTCATAAAGGTGAGTTGAGCACAATTTTTCCTCATTCTCTAGCAGTATAAATTACACTTAAAATATTTACAGTTTAATTTTTTTTTTAAACATAATTTGGGGTATACTGCCCAAACCCTACCTGAGTCAAGGGGTGATATGATTTTGCTGATTATTCTAATAATTGAAACTGTGGGCCCTAAGGGCAAAGACTATCTCTTGTTCTGTGTCTATATAGCATCCAGCACACTGGAAGGTTTTTGTTGGTTGGGACTCCTGGACCTACTACAATATTATTATTGTTATTATTATCACTATTATTATAGTTTTAGGATAAAGAAGTTTTTTCTTTCATTTGACTGGAGGAAGACTTTTTATTAGCTCTACCCAAGAACAATTTAGTAGTCTATTGGTGTGATGCCCATTCTTTCCCATAGCATATGGAGGTGGAAAAGGATCAGCACGGAGGTGGAAAAGGATCTGGGAGTCATTATTGACTCCAGGATGAACATGAGTCGGCAATGTGGGGAGGCGGCTAGGAAGGCCAACTGCACCTTGTCGTGCATCCACAGATGCATCTCGAGCAGGTCCAAGGAGGTGATCCTCCCCCTCTATGCGGCACTGGTCAGGCCGCAGCTGGAGTACTGCGTCCAGTTCTGGGCGCCGCACTTTAAGAGGGATGTGGACAGCATGGAGAGGGTCCAGAGGAGGGCCACTCGTATGATCAAGGGACAGCAGGGTAGGTCCTATGAGGAAAGGTTGCGGGACCTGAACCTGTTCAGCCTTCAAAAGAGAAGGCTGAGGGGGGATCTTGTGGCCTGTTATAAACTGGTTAGGGGGAATCAGCAGGCGCTGGGGGAGTCCCTGTTCCCCCGAGCGCCGCAAGGAGTGACCAGGAACAATGGTCACAAGCTGGCGGAGGGAAGGTTTAAGTTGGACATCAGGAGGCGCTACTTCACGGTCAGGGCGGCTAGGGTCTGGAACCAGCTTCCAAGTGAGGTGGTGCAGGCTCCCACCCTGGGGGTTTTTAAGAGGAGGTTGGATGACCACCTTACTGGGGTCATTTGACCCCAGTGCTCTTCCTGCCATGGCAGGGGGTCGGACTAGATGATCTGCTCAGGTCCCTTCCGACCCTAGAAACTATGAAACTATAATGCTGTAGGTTGCAGTTTCAGCAGAGTGACTCATTCATATGGAACCAAATATACATGAAATTCTGTGCTGGAATTATATTAGAGCAGTGAATATCCAAAGATTGTTATGTAATTCTCAAACACAGGAAACTATGTTAGGGAAAAAAAACAAATCTGTAATTGTGTATTCCTCTCTTCTCATAAGTACTTTCCTATCTAATTTCCTTTAACATAAGTAAGATAAGTAGATACCTACAAACCAGCTTTACTTGTAACCAATCCTCTTCTTTCTCTCATTTCTCACAAGCAAGCAAAGGTAAGTAGAGCTAGTTGGTACAGTGGGTAATAGTAGAGACTTCACATTGAGGATCTAATATACCATTACTGTGAAAAGACTAGTATAAATAATATTATAGTCTCTTCCTACCCCAAGTTACATAAATCACCAGATAATTTGACTTAGGACTAAATTCTCTTTCAGTGACATTCCATCCAGGAAGAGCACACACCAACTGCAGATGCGTCTTCAGCTTGACGAAGAGTATTTATACCTGAAAGCTTGCTAAGAAGAATTTTTCCAACTATTTGAGTTGGTCTAATAAAAGATATCAGATTTACCCAAAGAACCTTATCTACTTTCAGTGACTAGACATTTCATCTGTATCTGTAGGTAGCCCTGGTTTATATGACCAGGAGAGGGAGAACATTCTGTTTCTCCTCTGTAGGTGCGTAGTTCTCCTATACTTTACTTTCAACATGGAGCTAGCACACACCTACTGTAAGATGAGTTCTCCTTCACAAGAAAGAGCAACACAGCTTGCCCTTTCATTTCAACAGGAAGCACTTAGATACCTCCGGAAATGGATCCGTTACCAGGTTGAATAGGATATGGCTGCATCTGTCAGCTCATCACTTCTTAGCTCTGTCTGATCAGCTTTTTGAGCTAAGTTCTGCTAGTATCACCATATATTTTTGGTAGTTTCTCTCACATGTCTGTTATGTCAACACCTAGCATTTAATATGCCAAGAAGTCCTTCTTTTCTGCTCAATCATGAAATTGGCTTAAACATTATGACCTTAAAAACATTGGATTCCTTTCATTTGTCCTCTGTTTTTTCAGAATTTATTTTTCATGCTTACAAGTTGTTTACTTTGAAGTAAACTAGAATCCTAGAAACATCATTTCCATTTTTTATTGAAAAATCAGATTATCGTGTAACTACATGTTTCTAAAAGCCAGGACTTTAATAAAAACAACAACTCTCACGAAGCTCATGATAAATCACTAGAGCTTGCAACCCTGTATATCTCTGATATTTCACGTTACCTCTTGACCATGGTACCATCTACAAAATGACCTTCTCTAACCTTGCTTTAATATTCTAAGCATCAGATTTGTAACCAAAATCAACATTTTCCCCAGTAAAGATAAGAGTTAAACCTTAAAATGATTCAGGTTTTGAGTGCTACTGTAGCATGGTGGCCCAGAGAATATGTGAAAGTGAGGGTTTTATTTATGTATTTATTTATTTCAGTAATATCTTTTTTGGATCAGCTGTGTGGCTAGAAGAGATGTTAGACAAGCTTCCAGGCACAGAGTACCCTTCCTCAAGTACAGGAAAAAACTAAATGCAGCCTAGGCTAAATAACAGCTAAAAAAAGGACTTTTGTTTAAACCCATTATTTAAATGAAAGTAGTCACTTAAAGAAATCAGAGAAGGCTTCAAAACTGTGGAGCAAAAAAGCTGTCAAAGTAGCTACAAAACAAGTAAAGGGCAGTTGAAATAACCTAATTATGTAAAAGAATGAGAACATTCAAAAGGGAGTACCGAGAGGTTAGCAAAGAAAGCAGGTGAGATTTGCCTTTATGCTTTCAGCAGCCTGATTCTCTGAAAGAGATGGGCACCTACCCACTCAAAATCAGGCCTTTCTGTTTATCTCAAGTTGAGTTCAAATTATGAAGCACCCAAAATCATTAGCTCCTTTTGAAAACAACAACATAATTGAATTATAATTATTAAAGAGAAACTGAGATTTGAATTTTGAAAAAATATGTTACCACAAATGCGTTTGCACATTGCATATTTCATGAAGTATTTACCACATTTACTTGATCCCAAATAATTTTCCCCCCATTTAAAATGCAGAGAAAAGGCTCTTCCTTTTGGAACTGGGTACAAGGCAGCAGGTGGTCAAGCAGCTCCTGCTCCAACCCCAGGCCAGGGCCAGGGCCACAGGTGCTTCCTGCCCCTCGGTGCCCCTGCACTCCCTGCTTCTCCCTCCATAGCCTTGGGCCCCTATTCTCCCTCCTCCATTTCCTACCATGCTCCTTTCCCCCAACCTCGCAGCTTCAGGCCCCTGCCTCGCTTCCCCAGCCCCCTTCCCTTCCCTCCCCTCTCCTCCCAGTTTATCCTTGCTCCATGCCAGCAAGCTCCATCCCCACTGCAGCCTGTTTCTATAGAAGCAGTGCTGGGTCCTGGGTGCTGTCACAAAGACAGGCTGGGGCCATGCTCTGTGCCAGAGGCTGCAGCGGGAGCAGAGCCTGCCAGCACTGATGCAAAGGGTAAGGGGCAGGGGTAGGAGAGCGGGGGTAGGCAGGGTGCAGAGGCTGGAGGGGAAGACAGAGAAAGGGGGCCCGGACTGAAAGGTGTGGGAAGGAAGGCACAAAAGGGAGTAAGTGGGGGAGGACAGGCAACAGGGAGGAAGCTGCCTGCTCCTCCATTACCTCCATATCCCCTGCCTCCCTACTGTCTGCCCCCTACCACTTTTCCCTGATAACCAGGGATACTGGTTTTCCCTGATAAAAAATTACAAATTCTCTGACAAAAAAAAAAAAAAAATCACATATTCTCTAATAACACCCCCCAAATCCATGAGTAAAATTAAAGGCGGCCCCACAGCCCCCTAGCCCTACTGGTACCCCTCACTCGCCACCCCCCCGCAAACTCCTTGGCCTTGCTAATACCCCTCACTCACCCCCCAAGCCCCTCCAGCCCTGCTAGTGCCCCTTGTCCCCTACCCACAGCTCTCTGCTCCATCCAGCCCTGCTGGAGGGGGGCCCCAGGTGCCAGGACTATGGGGCCAGGGACCGGGATCTGCAGCCCCCTGCCCCTGGCAGGAGACAGTAGCTGCTGGAATGGAGCAGAGCCATTCCTCCTGCCCCTGCTGCAGGCTCAGCTGGGCGGTGGGGACCGCTCTCCACCAGGGTACACACTCCCAGGGAGCAGAGGGGATCCCTGCCCTCCAGATCTGTGCACAGGGTGGGAGATGAATGCTACCCACTACAGGTTCAGGCTTCCACCCTGCTGCCTTCCCCTGGAGCCTCTGCAGCCCGGCATGTGTGACCTAGCACTGCAGGCCACTCAGGAAAGCTGCTTGCTGCTGCAAGATCCATGCTGCCCTGCTGACACATCCCCTTCATGCTTGTGGACAGTGGGAGCTGCAGCATGGGTTTGCATGCAGGAGATGCATTGCCAAGGCAACGCAGAGTTCACAGTGGCAAGCAGCTTTCCTGTGCAGCCCCTGCAGTGAGCAGCCTACACCTGTACCCACACCCCACACACAGATGAGGGCCACGTGCCCCCCACTCCTCCAGGAGTGCATGCAGCAGCAGGGAGCTGACCATACCCTCCCCCCCAGACAAGCCACCTGCAGCCCCATCCCATTCCCCACTGGGACCCTGCAGCTGTGCATTGCAGCCGCGGGCCCTAAGCCCCATGTACCACCCAGCTGGTCAGCAGCCTCAGCCCCAGCCCTGCCCAACTCCTTCTCTTCCTATGGGGGTTTCAATCTCCCCCCACCACACAACTTACCTGCCAAAGCTGCTCTCCAGGCTGCCTGGTGGCAATGTGCATATACATACACATGGCGCCCCCTACCTAACCAGCCTCCTCCCACTTCCCCCAGCCCCCTGCAGGATGGGACTCTGCCAGCCTGAAGAGCACTCATTCCAAAACTGCAAAGTCCACAGGTTTCTCTGCTAAAATGAGAAAACCGCATTTTACTCCGGTAAGGGGGAAATCTGTGTTCTACTCCGTTTTATCACGGGAAATGGAAAACCTGGATCCCTGTGAATAACACATACATTTTCTATGTATAGAATATAATTACTGGGGAGGGTTGTCTTAAATTCAGAATCCTCCTGGATTCAGGTAAATACAGCATTTTTCCTCTTTACTCTCTCCATTATGGAAGATGTGAAAAACCATGCTTACTCTTACTTATTAGTTTATCTGCTCTTATTATTGCTTATAATAAATCATCAGCCATAGCCAACCAGTTATGCTGTCACAAACAGATAATTGTGACTTCAGGTAAAGAACAATACAAATCTCCCAAGAAGTGTATAAATATTAACTTAATCCACATGAAATAAAAAGCAGGAGTGGTGAATGCTACAAAATCAAGAACTTTGCTTCCATACAAGTATCAATGACCTATAATTAAAACTGAGAAAAGAAATAAAAAAATAATAAAGTATATGAACAAGTTTATCTCCAAGTCTGTAGGACTTTTCTTTAAGGCTAATTTAAAATGAAAATGTCAAGAAACTGTAAAGGCAAGGCAGGCTGCTAGATGTTACTTCTTGTTTATTTATGATTCTCTCTTTGCCCACTAGGAAAAAAGCAACGTTGACATATCACATATGTGGAATTTATCTGACAAAGTGAGTTTGGTTTCTTGGTAGAAATTTAAAGGGGCCATGTATCCAGAGAACAGTAATAAGCAGTACCCCTCTCTATCCATGCAGTTTTCCTATAGCCATCATTATAATCCCAACATTAAACTCAGGGTATGGACATCATTGGGAACTGATTCACATTTATGCATGAAGTGCTGCAGCTCTAAAATAAAGGGTGGAGTGGGGGGACTCAGCCTCTTAGCCTGGCATGCATATCAGTAGATGAGGAGGCAAGAGTTGCACCCATGCTTTGGGTGGCCTGTGGCTGGGGGTATTTTCACCTTTCTCCTTTCCCATCTCTTAAAAATTAATTTAATAAACATCAATAACCTGCAAATGACTATTCTCTGCAGTGTGCATGCCTGATATAGTGTGACCAGGGGGAATAGGGGAAGGGTGTTTGAACTAATGCTTAAGGGTTCCATAGGGCTGCAGGATAATGCTAAGGGGGCACATTCGAGCAAGGCTGATTTTTCAAAAGATACTTTTAATGAACAAGCAGTGCTTATTCATAGAGGTGCCAACAAAAGTGGGGAAAAGTGGGCCGTAGAGTTCTGGCCACATAACACAACATTCAGTTGCAGCATTTGGGGTGGGGAGGCAGTATGGGGTAAGGATGCAGTGTGGGATGCCTGGAGGACCAAACAGACTCATGTCACAGAACTCTTGGTGTCCATGTGTAATGCTGAAACCGTTCACAGTGAACCAGTTAAAAAAGCACCTGATTTTCCAGGTACACTTTTGAACCATTCCAGGTGGCTTTAAACCAGTCCCATGGGCTGGTATGTCTGTCTCACATTTAAACAACATTTAACTAGGTGAAGTGTTCTGTGTCTCCAAGCCCTGAGAACTCTTGTTTTATAGTGAAGGGAAGTCCATGCTAAAAAATAAATGTAACATGAGGAGAGAATTGAAGGAGGATGCTTTGTAAAAAAGAAAAGTAGTGTTGTGGCAGACATTAGAAGTGTGAAGTTGTCATATGACAGTTCTCTCTCGTGCATGTTACATTTATATATTCCCCTCTTCACTGGGTATGTCTACACCAGGCTTTTACTGTGGAGCTAACTAATTAGCTCTGTAGTAAAACATCACCATCTGCACGCGTGACCCTATTGTGTCACAGTAGACTAATAAACACCACCACAGGGAAGTCCAGCTAAACACAAGTACTACCCTGCAGTGGTGGTGTTTCGTGCCCTACAGCGCATGAGTAGACAGTGACAGGGCTGGCGGAGACATGAGGGTACTTCAGCATGGGGGCTACCTGCCAGCTAGCCCCACACTAAAGCACTCTAGTGCTTGGAGCCCCATCGGAGCAGCCCTGGGTTGGCAAGCTGACCCCTTGGGTCCCCTGCCAGCCCAGGCCCCTCTGACCGGGCTCCATATGCTATGCATGAATAAACTCTAGAACAATAAGCTCTGGAGTTTATTAACTGCATGTGTAGACACACCCACCCAGCTGGTAGAATAATGAGAAAAGGGAAGATTAAGGGAAGTGTCAATGTGGAGTGATTAGAGATGAGAAGTGAGAAGCGTATTTCAAAGCTGTAAAGGGGAAAGATGTGAACTCCCTGTGGAAAGAGACAGTATATTCAGAAGAGTCTTTGTTGATGGGAGGAGACATGCTCAGAGCAGCAGAAGAAGACAATTATTCTGCCAGCTTCTCTCAGGGAAAATGGTGGTGTGACCCAGATTTTTGACAGCAAGAATAGAAAAGATAGACTACGAGCTATCAAGGGAAAAGCAACAATTTGACAAGAGGCCAAAGGTGAAGAGAGAATAAAATAGGGTTATCTTTGACTTTCTCCAAGATTGTGAAGTTGAGAGAAAGCAAAGAATAGTCAAGTTACCTATAGTCATGGACTGAAGATTGAAGAAAGGGTTAGAAGTTGAGTAAGGAAATATCAGAGAGCTACTAACAGAAAGTTAGCTCTAGTAAACTTAAAGGGGACTGCTGCTTAATAACAATTTCAATTAGATTTTAGATCAATAAACCATAATACTACCAAAAGTGCAGCAAGTATTTGGGGCCAAATTCTCAAAAAGACACTTCCATGTATGAACAAGCAGCTTCACAGGCACATACCTATGCTTTTGTCAGATATTTTTTGTTTAAATTGCAAATTAAATAGCTAAAATTTTGATCCTTAACAAAAACTCATATGGATAAACAGGGAGCTGTGCATACAAACCCTATCATCTAGGCATGTGGATGACAATGCTAGAAGAACATGTGTACATTTGAAAAGTTGCAGGAGTTCAAATGGAGACCTTTTAAGGCCACCTTTGAAAACAGTGGCTCTTACACTGTCTGATCCCTGCAGTAGTGATCACTACAGCATTGATCATTCCATGATGATATTTACTGAAATATAAAGCATTTCTTCCTGCTTTAAAAATAGATGACATTTTGAATTATTTATTAAGTCCCTTTCGAGTGTAATCAAAGCATCATGTGGGACCCGCTTCCATAGCTCTTGCTAAACTCCTACTGACGTCGGTGGGAGTTCTCCAAAAGGCCTCTAGGATGGGGCCCTTGACCTTGTTATAGCAATGTGCAATGGAAATACATGGCATGGCATGATATTTTTAAAGACTAATTTCCTTCATGTCCAGATCTGACTCTGAAATCTCTTCACAGGCTGATTTGAAGATTTTGTATTTTCTGGTGCCAAGAATCATGAATAGCCCGTAAGTACTACATTTCAGTCTGTTCTTTTGTCCTTATTTCATGACTGAGGATGCCTTCACTGAAATTAACAAGGCAGAATCTCAAAATCAGTACCCCATTCTCCTCCATTGTTTTCAACACGATAAACCGTGCTTTTTAAATCTTGTCCTTTAGGTCCTGTAATGTTGCCCACTCCTATTTCTCTTCCCACATACCTAATCATTCCCTCATTGTATTCTTCACAGGATCCTTCTTACCCCTCCTCCACTTTCTCTAGGGGGTCCATAGTACTCTGTCTTTGTTGCCTTTCTCTTCTTCCTCTGCAATTTATAACTGGATAGTCTCATCCACAAATTCAACTGCCATATAGGCGCTAACATCTCACAGATTTACCTTCTCTAATCCAGACTTCTATCCAAACTAAAATCTTGTCTTTTTATTTATTCTTCTCTCTCTCTCTCTCTTTCTCATATCTATTTATGAATGAACTTAAATCCAAAATGACTGAAACAGAGCTATTACACTTTCTACCCACAACTTCCTACTCACCTCCTTTCTGGATCATAGTAGACAGCACTTCTAATCCTGCCTGCTACTTATGACCATAATCTGGTCATCAACTTCAGCACAGACTTCTCTCCAAGTCTTTACTTCCATATATAAATCTTTCAGCTTTCTTCTGTATAACCTCCCTAAGATACAGCCTTTTTCATCCAGCCCCATAATGGCTGGATTACTGTGCCATCCTTTCCTCTGGCTTTGACCAATATAATTTTTCCTTATTCATGCCCATTCACAATGATATTAAAAAGATCCTCTTTCTTTAATTATGTAACCCTTCTCTTTGCATCAAGTTGATGGCTCCCCCCTTCTCTAGTGTATAAAAGAAATGCTGCTGGTGTTTGCTTTTAATGCCCTTCATAACCTACTTCCTCATACCTGCCTCAGACCAGCTAATAATATCAGCATCCATTGGCACTGGTTAAACTTTGGAAAAGCACCACTGTGCTTCCTTTTATGCTTTCCTTTATGGCCTACTTCCAAATCCATTCCTAGTGCTCTCCTCTTCCACAGCGCATACAAATTACTTGACTGCGGTTAGGTAGTTGGAGGTATATTGTGATCAAATTGTCTCATTGTTCCCTTGCACCCCCTCAGTGTGTCTACAGTGAAATATTTTCTTTTGTTTTAAACATAGGCAACTGGTAGGGGGTGCACGTGCCCCCCGACGGGGCCGGTGCCCCCCCAACAACTGATGTTGATGCTGTCGGTAGGGCTGGTGCCCCCCTGACAGGGCTGCCACCATGAGCGGCTTCTGCGGGTACTCCCCAGATTCAGGAGGCACCAGTCACTCATGGTTTTAAACATAGCTAATAAGCCCTTTGGGCAGCAAGAATATAATGTTCTTGTTTTGTACTGCACCTAACATGATCATGTCCTGGTCTGGGGCACGGCTCTGAGGCGTTACCTTAATACAAACAAATTACTCATTTATAATTGGGACCAATTGGGTAAAACACAGCAGAAGAGTGTGGATAGGGGAAAAGAAGTCAGAGATCACAGCTCTAAGATCACGTGGTTAGTCAGAGGAAGCATTTGTTTACTATGATGAAATTGTTCTTTTTTAATTCATAAATTACAACAAGAATTGTCTTTGACTTATTTTTGTGAACATTAGGAAGAAAGGCTGGAGCCTTATGGATCTGCCCAGGGAAAGCTCTCCATGCTTAGGGGAACATGTAGAAAGAGAAAATATTTGCAGGATGAATTTTCCCTCCTAACATTTATGTTGTCTTGATTCCATATAGAAGTCTGATCTGTATAGTGATAATAAGGTGCTTGGTATAGTATCATTATCCTAGTCTCACTTTCTTGGAAGATGTGGGTGTTTCTTGCCAGGAAAATTTGCTAGATAATTATTGGTTTTATATCACTATTCACTGTGAAATGTTTTGGTTTTTTCCCATCCTCCACAAAAAGCCTTTTGAAACATGTGTAAGTTAACATGATTCTCAGTTGCTCATACATTCCCTGGTCACACAAATACTTCTTTACTTCACTAGGATTTTATTTTTATTCTTTGTGAGCAAGAAAAGCAGTTTCTGTAGGGCTCAATCTTGCATCTCTGGAATCGACGTGGTTTTTATTTACTGTGTGGGCTGAGAGTGGCCTTTAAAGTGCAATATAAATTTAGGTTTATACTTTCTGAAACACTATGTAGTCCTATCATAACAATCCTATCATAATGGAGCACAATACTTTTCACATTGTAAATTCATGGCTTGAACCAGACGATGATGATGGCAAAACTTCCAATGGCTTAGACAAAGGTTTGGTTTGTATAGTTCTTTCTGTTAGCCAGCTAACTTGCTGTTCTCACTGCAGCATCCTGTCACTTTACCTTGTTGACCTAGATATAGGCAATCAGTTTCCATGCCTCCTGATCCTGGGTTCCCCTTGCACTGGCTAGACGAAAGCTCCCACAGCTGGCAGCCCCCCTTGCTGAGGGAGCTCCCATTCATAGGGGCCATGAACAACCAGGACCAAGAGACCCTGCAACTGATGGGCCTCTCAGTCCTGGCTATATATGAGGCACAGCTGGCACCAAGAGGCCTCTGTAGGTTGGGGGTTTCACATACCCCCGAGCCTTGGGGATCATGGCAGCCACAATCCCCAGTGCTTGGGGGCTTCAAGCTGGGCAAGGTGTACCCCTGCAGCTGGGAGCCCTGTCAGCTGATGGGCCTCCCAGCTGCTAGGGAGACCCGGCTACATGTGTAAATTAAAGCTCGATAGCAACCAGGTATAAAGTTAGTACCTGTTTTCAAGGTCTAACTTCACAACTGGTTAGAGCTTTTTACCATGTAATAGTTGCTTTGCACGTGTAGCTGCTCTTAAGGTAATTGTGCAATTAACCAGTTGTGCAATTAATTGTGCAATACCTGTAACATGTAGAGGGGGCCTAAATGTTAGATACAATCCATTGAGATTTGCCGTGATATAAATATTTATCACTGTTAATTTGCTTAGAAAAATAGTCTTTTGTCAGAAATACTGATACTTTTTTGTTTGTATTATAGTAACACATTACAAAATAAAGCACCTTTGTGCTAGGCACAATGAATTACATGTAGTGTAATCTACACATGCAATTAGCATGTAGCAATAAAATCTGGTGCAGTTCACACCAGAGTTTATTGCTCCTGGGTGCAGCATTTAAACATGTGCCTGGGACCTCAGCAAGTTGAGCTAGGGTGAAGCAGCCCCAGCTGGCAGGATGTCTGTGGGGTCAGCCTGCTGGGCCAGGGCCGCTCTGCCCCAGCTTAAGATGCTGCAGAGGGGTTGCCTGGGGCACAGTGTGGAGCTAGTCAGCAGGCAGCCCCCTCACAGCACCCTCATGCCCCAGCCAGCTCCAGTCACCATCTACATGTGTGTTTCAGTGCACATAACTACTCCTCTTGTCCTGGATAGTACTATCCTACAGTGGAGCTAATTTACTGCACCCTAATGTGGGCACACATGTAGACAATGATGCTTTACTGAGTAGCTAATTAGTCACCTCCACAGTAAAGCACATGTGTTGATGCACCCAGGGTGAGACAGCTTAGTTCTGTCCCAAAGAACTTACAATATCAATATAACTTTCAATATATTTGCACAAACAGAACCCACATAAAGCAATGGAAACCTGTAATCTCCTGGTGTGGGACATGATGCTACTCAGAATATATTTTCATTTTCCATATTTGTTTTGAGTTTTGTGTTTGCCTCTTAGCATAATCCTGTTGCTCATAGAAATGTCTAAGACCAAATGTTGCAAAGGCAAAACACTAAGTTTTTGCCTCCTAAGAAATTTAGCTTCCTTTCTGTCACTCCTGATTTTAGCTTTCTTCCCTTGAAACAACAGGGATACGAGCAATGAACAGATCTCCATGTTTCTTTTGCTATTTTTCTATACAGATGGGAATCTCCTTCAGGATTTTCTGCCTTTGTCAAGCTGTATTGGGAAAATTTTGGCCCAGTTGAGTCAATTGAGAATTTGCTGCAGTATTTGATAGGGCCAGACTTTACCCCATCACTCTGTAGTTCCCAGAGGAGATGACCTGTCATCTGTTCTACTGCAGGGACAGAGAGAAAGGACCATCCAGCTTCATAACCAGTGACTATGGTTAGTGGTTACACAGAGTGCACCTCATCTTTCCTGCACTCATGTCAGCATTAGACTGCTGTATTCCCTAAGCCTCAACTATATGATGGCTTCTCTTCCAAACAATGTCACAAACTTACTGACCATTCCCTGCCTTTAATGACTGTTTGGCTGTTTCCTGCCAAGGTGTTGTGCCTGTTGAGAAAGTCAACCCTTGTTTACAGGTTCAAGATGCCACACGCTGTATCAGGATTCAATAACCTGGAGAAGAAAAGTATACAGTGCTTTATAAAATTAACTTGTGCTCAGTCAGTTTGTTAAAATAAAACGGACTGTGCCACATGCTTGTGGGGATCCATTTTTTCCCTACAACAAGTTGCTTGGGGTTATGAATACAACTCCCATCAGGTAATGGGACTCATTAATCCCCACATAGTGAACGGAGAAGTCCTTTAAAGACTGAACATAATTGACTTTCCACTCTGGCAGTTTAAAGGGTCTCTAACTGAAAGTGAAAATATGATATACACCCACTTTGAGACTCCTTTACACTGCCAGGGTAGGCGCAGCATGTGTTTATATGGCTACAGTAAATTGTACAATTTGGTTCCCAGAGACTGATAGTAGTAATCCAACCTCTCTGCATTTGAACATTTGAGACTGTGTTCAGGGGAGAGATCACTACATAATCATCTTTCTCTCCAGGAGATGCCAACAATGTATTCCTTATCTTTAATGGCTTCAGGGTTGTCCTGGGATTAGGAAGGGAAATGAGGGAAGCCAAGTAATTCACTGCAGGGATTCTCTCTTTATTGTATGTTTATGTAACTCAGTGGTAAATGTGTTCCAGAGGCAAACTGGACTCCAAGCCAGTACAGCCCCAGCTAGAAAGCTCCTTTTAAGTACTGTGGTACCCACTGCCGCTTTTAGCTCTGGAGCTCTCTTGTTCAGTCCCCAGTGTGTCAGTCAAGATTATGTCCATTTCATTTGTACATAGGGTCTCTAAGTTATTCTTTATGACAAGTAATACCAGTTATAATCTGGGGAAAGACACAGCTGTGTGTGGAAAAACTCAGCCTTTATTTTACTGAATTCTGCTAGTTGCAGCTACAGTTCACAAAGCCCCTGACTCTTGAATAAAACCTCAGTGCACATTCATTTTGCATTCAATGCAAATATTTTGCACTGCTCCTCCAACTGCTTCAGTTCAGTTTTGATGAATTAATATTGCTACAATATGCTTTGGGTTTGCATTGCCCAGTTTTTATTTAAAAAATTAAACATGCAACCTTTCATTTTAGTTTCAGTTTGGTTTGGTTTTGCATTTCAAAACTAAAACAGTCAAGTACACAAAGAAAAGATCATATCAAATGCCTCAACAAAAATGCACATATGCTGCAGTTCGTGTACAGGTAGAAATGTACCTGCAGAAGTACAGAATTCAGTGTGGCTAACTCCCCACATACCAACCGAGTTTTTTGGGCAGGTTTTCAAAACCACACTGTACTCTATGTTGCAGAAGCTATGCTGTTAGCAGAATCTTAAAAGGTTAGCGCTAGCTAAGTTGTATCCATAGGAACTGCAGGTAACTCTACACTTAGATTTTGTATGCATGTGTGTTTGGATGGGCACATGGTAAAAGCATAAAGGGCCAGATGCTTAAAATTATCCTTAGGTACCCAGACCAAGGAGTGGAATTCACAGATTTGGGCTGGAAGCCTAAATTCTCTACATAGCAAAATGGAAATGCTTAGGAGTACAATTCACAATAGCCAGAACACTTAGAGGAGATCACCAAGACAGCCAATAGAAAATGCCAAAGAGCAGTTCTCTTATCACCTCTTCCCAGACTTAATCCCTAAATTAGGCATCCTTGGGCACATCTACACATGCATTAATGCACCTTTTCTAATGCACTTAAAAATTTAGTACCTCCAATGTGAGAGCATTTTTTACATGTGTTCCTGATGCAGCACTGGGGACTTAACTAGCAAGCCGCACAAATTAAAAGCGCCTGCAGGTCACATGTATCAGTGGCACAGTGTATCCCCATTCTGAGAAAATGGTGGTGGGGTGCTTTGAACTAAAGCACATCAAAAGTATTTTATTTCAAAGCACACCACTGCCATTTTCTCAGCCCAGAGATGCACTACACCACTGATACCCGTGAAGTGCGAGACTGCCAGAGCACATCAATTTATGTGCTCTAGTAGACTCTATTAACTGAGTCTGCTCCAATGAACTGGATTTCCAGTGCATCAGAGCAGGCTCCCCACATGTGTATAAGTGCCCTGTGGTACTAAATGAATGCATATTAGGCTGCACCAATGCATAGTAGTGCATTTGCCTACTTTTTCAATGACAATGCACAGTAGACTATTTTACTGTGCATTAGTGTAAAGTCACACTTTTTTTACATGACGCTTTAATGTACAGTAAAATAGTCTGCTGCCAATGAAAGAATCCAAGACTTGTGAATTAATTGTTTCCCAGACTTGTGAGTCTGGGATTTAGTCTGAAACCACTTCCTGGAGTTTAGTATCTAAACTGTCCTGTTAGGTGCAAGGCCACTCTTCGAGACACAGACAAAGGACATAGCAACAGTGACACAGTGGTTAGCATGCTCACCAAAGAAGTAAAAGATATGCTTTTAATTATTTCTTGAGATAGAGATCTCCTTCCTTCTGAGAAGGTGCCCTGACCAGACTGCCCAGACTGTAGGCTAGGCTAAGCTACAGTGGGTCTGCTCTCCCGCAACCCTCATTTAGAAAGGAATAAGCAGGAGAGAGCACAGTTCTAACCCAGTGAAGAGGACAATCCTTTGGAAGGAAAGAGAATAACATTCTCTTCCCTTCCCTGCTCCCAGGCTCCTTCAGAGTTTGTATTTAATAACTGCTGGATACAGCAGTGTTTCCCAAACTTTTCATACCCAGGGCACACTTTTTTCTGGATTAAAATTGGCAGCACACTTCACTGTTGCACTGAAAAGGTATAAGTATACATGCTTGTCAAAATATATAACGTATTTCATTCCCTTGCCAGAGGAAATCATACCAGTGCTGAGATATACTGGTAAAAAAAAAATTGCACAATACGCATGTTTGTTTAAACAAAGGATTAGTCTCTATACCAGTGGCACTCAATTGTTCTCTCCTCAAGGCACCCCCTCCATAACTTTTCTGAACTTTGTGGCACCCCAGTTGAAAATTTAGATCTAAATTCAGAAAAGATATGAAGGGAGGTCTTGGGGCTAAAAAAGTTAAGAATCACTGATCTGGCTGGTGCCACTTAAGGGTAGTGGGGGCAAGACCTCACCCTGCTGTGCTCTGCTCTTTCCACTGTCTGCCTTCTCCCAACCCCTGGTTTGTACTTGAGGGGGCATGGGGAGCCCCTGCTGCTGAAGCTGATCCTGCAGGGTTTCACATGCCAGCAACCACCCTCACAGCCCCTTCTACTGGCCATGGGAGCATGGGAGGGGTTGAACCCAACTGCAAAGTGTGGTTCAGTCTGGGTTTCCACCTTCCTGCCTGGTCACAATACAGTGCACTGCTGAGAGTATGGGGGAGGAGGAGAAGGCAGGAAAGGGGCTGCCAGGGTGTAGAGAAGGGCAGGGCAGCAGCTGTGGCAGCACTCCCCAGAGGAGCAGTTGCAGGTGCTGCTAGAATAGGTGGGACAGGCACAAAGTGTAACATAGGGGAGGAAAGCATTTACCTCATCACACAGGGGGATCTTGTGGCACACTTCCATCACTGGCATCTCACTGATTCCATCCTTTGGGAATCACTGAGATAAAATTATAAGCAATGTTCGAAGCAAGGGCCGGCACTCAGCCATCCTAGGGCTACAGAGTTGTGTTCCCTCTAACTTACTATCTCTCTAGCCCTAGAAATCTTACACAGTGGCACAACTACTTGTGTGCTCTAACCATTATGATACCATGTACATTAACGATGCTCACCACCAACACGTGTGGCTTTGAATGGAAGTGGCCATGACTGCTCTGGTTTGTGCTGAACTCAGTGCTGTCCCATGTGTGTTAAGGGTACCACGAGTCTGCCTAACAGACCAAACCCATTAGGGGTTTTAGGCATATGGATATCTAATTTCCATATCCCAAATGATTTCTGCACAAGAAAGACGCTGAGATCCTGGAAGGAGAGAGAAGAGGTTGCAAACACTTTAAGCACAGGCCTGGATAAATCAAAAGGATACAAAATGTCATTTTGATGAGCTATCACAAAAACAGAGTTCCTACTGTGGGAAATTAAATATGCTCATGTGCCTGAACCTAGGAGACAGAGGGGAAAGTATGATAACAGGAAGTTATAAGAGGCTGTTGAGGCCAGTGCCTGAGTTGTAAGATGTATCATCAGCTGCTGCTCCTTGCAACTGATTAAAGTTTCAGTTCAGGTTAACTAACAATGACTAAATTATGTACACACATACCTGAGTTGTACCTCTTAAACCTGCTCACAGGAATAAAGTTATCTGGTATATATAGGGTCATAATCTATTAAAATAATGCAAAAATAGACCAGTTACATAATGCAAATGTATTTTTCCTCCCTTAAAATAAACTAAGCCCTTTAATGCATCTAAAGTAAAAGTTAGGTGCTTAATACCTTTAAGGGCATGGACCTAATGGTGCATAAAAGTCCACATGCACTCAACTGACCTTATCTTTTAAATAATGCCAGGCCCAGTCCTCCAACAGAAAGAATGGAAGAGGGAGGACTAGATATTCTTGAGATTTTTAACATAAAGCTGAACATGAACATTTTTTTAAAAAAGTATAAGCTGCTTTTGCATATCATAAAGGAGCATCAAAGAGAATACACAACCTTTGTGGTTCACCTCTCACGGCATCATTGTGTGGGTGTAGTGTGAAGATGGGGGCAATGCAGAATTTCTACAACAGACCATTTATCTTTCTTTTTGTTTCTGTTCCATTCTGTAATGAAGTTGACCACGGAACATGGATATATGGATCAGAATTTGTAGCTGACATTATCCTTTTCTTGTCCTCAGAAACCCAAAGGAATATGATATTCCTTTTTTAAAAAAAATATTAAAATGAATGAGAAGGCCCTCAAAGTTGTTCAATAATGAATCCTCCAGCATCAGATAAATCCAATACTTTCAGTTTCAGCTACACGCACAGCTGTAGCTTCTCCTTGTGAAATATTCACAGGTGGGGCTGTTTTCAACATAGAAAGGCCTGTTTTTTAAAAAAAACACAGGGTGCTTTCTCACTCCTTTCTTAAGCAAAACTCGTGCAGAGTAAGAGTAAGCAGACAGACTCCAGTGTGTCGGAAATACTTTAAAAAATGGATTAGATAAGATTTTGCTGAAAAAGGAACTAAGCTTATTGTCACCCCAAATATAAATATAGTTATAAAACCTTTGTTTTCAAAGCTACTGGTTTACCTTTGCTATGAGACTATATCCAAGGGTACGTCAAAGACTGATAACGGAGTAGTTTCACCCATCTTTGAAGTACACCCAGAGGTGGCTCTGTAGTGAGACTCAGTGCTTTAAAGTGACTTCCAGCTAAGCTTCTAGTAAATTTAGAACCTGTGTTTTAAAACCACAGACTGCTTTGTGTGTGGAGAGAAGTGTCAGTCCCAACTGAGTACTTCAAAGGCAGATAAGCCACAGCTGGAACTGGAGCTGGAATTGAAAGTGCCAGCTTCAGTTCACACTTAAAGTTTTAGGATCCAAGGACTCCCATTTTAAGTCAATTGCATAAAAGCACATATTTTAATCAATTAGAAACTACTTACCACATGTATTTGCCATTTTAACAATAAGTGTTCAGCAGGGAATTATAGTCTAATTACTTTTTAAAGATTTAATCACTTAAAAAATTAATCACTTAAAATATTTACATTTAGATAAGACCTTTCATTCTAAAGGATAACAAGCATACATGTTAAACTGGCAATCTTTGCAGCAGAGGCCTTTTCTTAATAGAAGTAAAATGCTTAGTACCATGGGACGCCTAGCATTAGTCAGGATTGCTTTTTATTTAGACAGTACACTTCACACACTTCACCCACTCCTGTCTGTCCATGTAGATACCAGCTGAAGTGTTAGCTGTAATGTCACCGTATTTCCCTAACTTTGCACAATAAATACTAGTGGCATCTCAGTACTACGGTATGATAACTGTAAGGGGAA
Source organism: Gavialis gangeticus (assembly GCF_001723915.1). NCBI lineage: Eukaryota > Metazoa > Chordata > Crocodylia > Gavialidae > Gavialis > Gavialis gangeticus. The sequence goes on along the minus strand of NW_017729033.1, from coordinate 32,813,940 downwards.
GTTGGGTAGCTGTAAACCACTGACTGCAATGTGCAAAGGACTGAAAAACAGCTCAGTGCAAGATGCTGCTCCTAGAGGCATCACACTAGAGGTAGCTTCTGTGCATCCAGCAGAAGTGCTCATATGCTACAGTAATCGGCAGTGGTATAAAGAATACACTGAAGCACTAAGCAAACACAACCCAAGGGGCCTTGCTACACATTTTACATGGTGTGGTGTGCAATCCAAATTTGGTAGACAAGGTTCTTCGGGTAAATCTGATATATTTTATTAGACCAACTCAAATATTTGGAAAAATTCTACCCCAGCCAGTGTTGAAGATGTGAATCTACAGCTTCCCATTTGCTCTCTTTCTTCCCATTGTCAAAAGTGTCTAGTGCCATGTTTGGCCCTGGAATCCCCTTGTCTTCATGCATTAGAGGAACGAGGAGAAAAACTGTGTCTAAAACATAGGACTGGAAAGGACCACATGGGTCATCAAGTTTTGTCTGCTCTTACCCTGGGCAACTATACAAATGATGTTTAACCAAATTGTACATAGGAATATTCACTCCAGCAGCTCCCCCATACTGCAGCCACAATGCACTCCTACTGTCCCATAGCAAAATTTAAGGTCTGTAGCACAAAAACAGAGCCTCAACAAAACTATATGCTCCAGAAGGAGAGCAGGAGAAGGAACTCTTACAATGCCTTATCTTCTGGGGTTCATATTTTCAGGTACCTCTGAGATGATGCAAAAAAAGCAACAGGTGCTCCAGTGGTGCAATGGGTCAGCACATGGTACTTATAATACAGTACCACTGAAGCAATAACAAGGTTGTGAGTTCAAGCCTCACCTGGAGCACTTCACTTTTGGGGGCTGGACCTGGTGATCTGCGAGGTCCCTTCTAGCCCCTTACAATCTATGAAGATGTATCCTAAGAACAAAGAGCTATTTATTTCCTTTTATTATATTTTTCTTGCAACTTAGACTCTTTGGCTACAGCTGTTTTCCTCCCAAATACCTAGCTCCATTATTAGAAGTGAAACATTTTATTTACAATGACTGTACTTGCTTAGTATTTTCACTCCAAAAAAGACCCTCTTCAAAAAAATTATATTTCTGAAAAACATCATATTTGAAATTTTCTTGATTTTTGATTTTACAAAGTATTTTCAGTTTGGGGTTATTTTTCTTTTTCTTCCCACTGGTTCCTTTTTTTAATGCAACAAGAGGGAAAAAGCACAAGAGGCTGAAAGAAGGAAAAAGGGAGTGAGCAGCAGGAGTGAAAGGATGGGAATCACAAGCAGCGCTAGAAAATATTATTTGAGGGGGCAGGGTGGTGTGAACCATGCCCACCTGACCCTACCCTCCCTCCCATAGGACCATTCTAGGGCCAGCGTGTGCTGGTGCTGTGCACACAGTGGCAGAAGAGTGCACAGCGGGGATGCTGGGTGCAAGGCTGTAGTGGCGGAGTGCTGGAGTCATTGTCGCTGGCCCAGTTGGGACAGGGGGTGGCTAAGGCCCATTAGCCCCAGCCTTCAGCTGCCCATGATGGGAATAACAAACAAACAAACAGTGTAAAATGTTGTTACTAATATTTTTATTTTTGTAAAAATGAAACAAATGTCAATGCCCGCAGAATAAAAATTCCTATTTTTAAAATTTTCTTTAGCTCTAAGGTTTGCACCCTTGTTCCCCCATCTACCCTACACCTTTAGTTCTCTATTAATGCTCATTATTACATTTTATCCTTCCCTCATTATTCCCCATCAAGGAACCACTGAGACAATTTCAAACACCCTGTATTTTGAATCATATATATTTAGCTTTTTCATTACCTATTTCCTTCCCCTCTTCTCCAAGGGAATAGCAATATGCCATCATACATGTATAGTTTACTATGCTCTGCTGGCTTTCACTCTTCAGACCTGATGAAGAATGTCTTACACATAAAAGCTTGTTTAACTAACTATATCACAACTCTGCAGTTGGTTCAATAAAAGGTATCACCTTAAGAAATCCTTGCCTCTCTGTAACAAGATTGAGCCCTGGGGTGACTGTAACAGTGCTTCCTCCACCTGGGGGTCTCTCTGATGCTGTTTCTCCCTTAAAGTAAGCGGAGCCTTTGTCTTCCTCTTACACTTTCACATAGCTTCTAGCCCTACATTTTGTTTTCTGGTCAGTCTTGAATTGTTGTCAATTAAGGCACTTCATGCAACACGCATTGAAAAATATCCCTGCTTGCACAAAACATTTTGCCTTCAGATATGAAGTTCTTTCAGTCTTTTTGACAAGGGCAAAATTTTCTCTTTGGAGGCATTATATGCCTGCCCTCTTTCTTACTATGTCATATATCATAATAGAGAGCAATGGGGTAAATATAATTAACTTGAGTGGCTCTGCTGATGTTGTTAACCATAAGAGTGTAACTCAAGTGGCTTAGGAATAGGAGTGAAAATAGGAGGAATAGGAGGAATAGGCCCTAAGAGTGAAATATAGCCATCTATTCACTTTATAGCTATCTGTTCTTATTTCAAGTGTGTCAAATTTTTGGTTAATTTTGAAAGTTTTTAATATAATGCATCACCATGAGTCATTTGAAAATGCTCTTCTAGAAGGCAGATGATTGGTGAAAGAAGGCAGAATTGATGATGCTCTGATACTAACGGGTCACAGTTAAGTGTTTACTTAGCTATGACATGGCAGAGACATGCCTGCAATGCAGATTACCCAATGCAACGTCCATTTTGTTCTAACTCTCTGGAGGGTGCAGCTGATAAACAGCCTGTCTGACTTTAGCAGCCACTCAAGAGAAATAGAAACAATACATGTCAATGCAATCACTGTCAACTGTGGTCTCTAGCATGGAGCCTCAGCTGGTGTCAATTGTTATGAACATATTAGAGACAGGGGAGATGTAACAGATTTTACCAATGGCTGTACATGCTGCAGATCTATACACAATTCTATCAATATATCCTTTCTTTATTCAATAACTTTCTTTGCCCCTAATCATTTTAAGATTTCAAAATATGAGTGTGTACAGGGTCCTCCATCCATATCAAAGCATTGAAATACACTACATGATTTTCAAGGGTGCTAAACACTGAGCAGTACCCACTGACCTCAGGAAGAACAGGATGTGGTCTCTAGCTATGAAAGAGAACCACAACGGGTATCTTCTTTTAACTTTAAACTTGTACCTGTATTTTTTATGTTATTTGTTTCTGTAGTCATCTTCATGCTGGTTTCATTGTATGAAAAATATATCATTGCAGAACGTGAGAAAATATAAATTGGTTCCAAAAACCACGCAAGTGAATCAAGGCACAAAACCTAGCAGTTTTATACATTACGGTATCTAGGAGCATTTTTTCATAGTGTGATATACAGGTTACCTTATAATCGAAAAGTTCCAACTATAGCTTCCTACATCTGTGATGAGATACCTTGGCTAGACACTGTAGTACAGGATTTTTTATTTAAGGTATCCATTGCCTTATTGTTTTTAAGTAGGTATTGGATCAGGAGGAAAGAGGGTTTTTTGGAAGGCAGGCTTCAGCCAAGCTTGGGTAGAAGCTGCCAGGGACTGGTTGTTTATGGCACTGTTAGACTTTGCTAGTATTTTGTCTGACACTGAAAAGGTTAGGCTTTAACATCAAGGCTTTGTAGCATTTCACTGATCTGGGAAGAGAGCTGGCCTACCTGACATACTGGTTCGTGTGAAAGTTGGACTTGTCTTAGTCCAATTCTGCAGATGGTCACATCATAATTGGTATCACTGTTGGCCGTTCAAGTGGAGACTTGGTGACAGTACTACTGAGAGTAGTAGCCACCCTGAGAGATGGCTCCTATGGAACCCATCTGGAGGATGCTGGCAGGTGGGCAGCTGCCTATGCTGTATCCTTACTGTGGATAAACAGTGAATTTACACCACCGGTGAAGTATATTGCATGAATCTGCTTTTACATTTTTTTTAAACTCACAAGTGCCTTGAAATTAACTATAAAGTTTTGATTATGCCATGCAAAGCTTCCTATTAAAAACAAAAGTTGCTTCTTTTAGTTTCACATTTCAGATCCTAACAGTTCAGAAGGAGGTTGAAGCAGTTACATCATTAGTCTGCAATCTGGGAGATCCACATGCAGTTTTCTGTCCCTGAATAAATCCTCCTCTGTCTCATTTCTCAATCTCTAAAATGAAGAAATGAGTATTTTCTCCTCCCTTACCATGACTCTTTGAGGATAAATAGTTTTAAAAACTGTGAGGAGTTCAGATGCTATAGCTGTGGAGTATATAGAAATGTCTTTAAAAAACATTATCTTAAAATTATTGTTTAGTACAGGATATCTCATATTAAGAAAATGCAAAATACAGGCTGATGTATATCTTTATGGCTACATTAAAGTCAGTTAAGCTATGACCATTGACATCAGCTTCTGTTTTATTTGTGTCTTTTTTATTTATATTTTATATAAATAAGCTCATTAATATATAACAGTTATTTTAAAATACATTGGTTCTTGTTTTCAATGCTTGCACATTTCAGTTGCCAGTAGTTTTCTTTATGCTGTGCTGTGCAGAAAGAGCACGCTGCCTTCCAAAAACATAACAAAATCCTCACACTTTTTATGTTACAAAGCAGAGATCAGCAATGAAGTGCAAGCCCAGTGCTGAAGCCATGTATCAAAAATATGACTGCCTAAATCTACAGTTGGTGACATCATCATCAGAGAAAGGTGCAAGGCTCTCTGCAGCCCTGTGACTCTTAACATGATATTTCTAGGCTTCCATTGCTGTCAGAAGAAACTCTCTCTTGGGTTTTCACTGACATCTTGACAGCAAAAATTAAAAAAAAATAGTTTTACTGATGCATAAGTATATAGATGTGAACCCAACACCATGAGAATGGCTGTTTTTGTTAAAAGAAAACACTTAATTTGAAATAATAATACTACACATGTTGAAACAGTAGTATAAATCAGAACATAGCTCATAGAACACAACAGCTTCTCAGCAGTGATGAGCAAAAAAGGCAAGTAGGACAAATACCCCTCCATCTTATTTCGCTTTTCCTCTCTCTTCTTTTACCCCTATTCAACTGGAGGAAATTATAAAGTGAAAAGGTCTTAACATTTCAGAACTGTATATATTACAGGGTCAGATCCACTGGTATAAAACTAATGACTATTTAATATAAAATGTATAAACAACACTAAGAGGATGGGTAGATCACAGGGCTCTCTCCGTCCCAGGGCAGGGCCTTCCTCACTTAGCCACAGAGTTATACTCTTACTTGCTTGCTCTCCTTCTGGACACTGGATTGTATTACTTCTGGTTGCCCAATGGCAGGTAGAAAGTGTTTGTGGCCCTGCCTAGCCCACAACATGGTGGCAAGTAGGATATGTGAGTTCAAATATTTTCTAACTGAGGAATACTTGGAAAAGTGCCCCAACTACTACCCTATTGAGCTGAAACGTGGTAGAGCTCTCTTCCTCATTCAAACAACTGTTAATCATGGGTTTTCTGGGACTAGGGATTTGAGGCCATACATAGAATTTAGGTACTTCCAACATGGATTAAAATTGCAACAGGGAGCACAGAGAGGTAGTTAAATTTCTGAAGTCAGGCAGAAAGCATGGTAGGGTAGCACCTTAGTCTTTAAAAGGTGCCACTGCATCCTGCCTTCTGCCTAATCAGTCAGTGGTGACAGTCCCTCAGTTCAAGGATGACAGTCCTCTAGCAGATAGGGAAATCATCAGCAAGTCCAGAAATGACTGAAGAAGCCAGTTCAGAATCTTGATTAACAAAGCTCTTGGGTCAGAGGTGATATCTTTTATTAGGCCAACTGAACAATAGCAAAAAAATGGAGGCTTTCGGATACACACATCCTTCTTCAGGCTTCAAAGGTTGTCCTTTTTTGAAAGGGTTCTTCATGTTTCACATGGCATACAGTTCCAAAAGGAAGGAGTGGATCCTGGTGATGTCAGGTCACCGCTCTTTCCTTTAGTCTCTCTCGTCTGTTCACCTCCATAGTGAGGCAAGTTTGCTTGAAATGATTGATGCCTTGTCAAACTTCATGGCACCATTGCCTAACAGAGAATAAGTAAAGCTAGATGCATGGGTGGATCATGAGCCTAAAAGGTCAAAATGTAAGGAATGTACATGTCCTAGAGGTTTGGTGTTTGTTGTGCAGGCTAGAAGGGAATACATTTATTGATTTAGATGCCAAAAAGTTGTGTAATGACTCTTAGACAATTGGTATTTGGCCCTGTGCCTCCTACTCCTATTTAGGAGTTAGTAGCATTGTGGATTTTCATTTGCTGGGTAAAATTCTATTGCCTTACCATTGTACTGTTGTATTAAATATTTAGGGATTGTTCAGACAAACCCTTAAAATGATTTTTGGGGTATTTATGCACTATCTTTTCATTATAGAATGTTATTCTGCAGTAATGACCCATAATAACGGATTCTTAGGATGATATTTTAAAAAATCCTTGCTTCTCTATGATACCCAAAGAGGGCTAGCCACCCTGGCACCTGATCCTCCTTATGGGTCACCCCCTTGTCAGACCTAACCTGGTCCCACCTCACTTCCAGTCTCTCGTGTGCCATGACTTTGATGTTGTTCTGTTGCTTGTTGAGGGAAGAAGTAACTGAGGCCAAGTATAACCTCATGGTTCCTGGTCCATTTGGTCAGGTTAGGCCAGGGGAGGGAAATTATTTTGGCTGGAGGGCTACTTATTGATTTTTGTTGAGCTGTTGAAGGTTGCCAGGGTAGTCCCACCCCTTGACAGGTGCCCTGCCCCCAGGTCACCATCTTGGGACCAGAAGTCCTACCTTTAACCCCTGACCTTTGCCACCAGAAGTCCCTTCCCTTGCCCCCAGGAATACATGTTTTGGGGGGGGGGGTTACCATCTTGGAACTGGAAAAAAAAAAGTTATATACTAAAAATCAAACATCTACTAGAATTCTAATTTTAATTCGATTTCAAAAAATATTTTTCCTGATCTGTGTGTGTTTGCAGAGTGTATATAGAGGAGACTGCATAATAAATCTAATTCATGTGGGGCAGATGTGGTGGGGTATGGGGCTTGTGGGGTGGGTGGATGTGTGGGGTTTGTGGGGAAGGTGTGTTTGTAGGGATATGTGAGTGTGTGTGGGTGGATATAGGGCTTGTGGGGCTGTGGGTGTATAGGGGAGAGGGTGTCTGGAGGGGTGTGGATGGGGGAATGTGGGGTGTACCTATGGTGACGTGTGCATGTGGAACCCCCCACACAAACACTCTTCCCTCACACATGGACCCCCCATTGCACACAGCTCCTGACACCAGTGGCAGCAGGCCCTCAGGATGCTCATGGCCTGCACAGCCCCACAGCAGTGCATGGTCCCAGTGAACCCCAGGGCTGTACATGGTCGGACCACCAACTCCATCACACAAGGTTCACATGCAATTCTCCACCCAAGCCCCATGCCAATGAGGGGAGCCCTCAAGCTATTTTTGCCCACCCCTCAGTTAGCTCCACTTTGGGGCCTTTGCTCTCTCTGGTACTTCCCCTTTAAGGGGGGTACCCAGGTAGGCTTCCAAGCACTTGTTGGGGTTCTGAGTGTCACAGCCTTGGCCCCTTTTCCTCTCTGACCCTACCTTGCATTTTGGCCTATTATTCAAGATCTCAATCTACATGGATTGGGTTTGCCTTGATGGCAACTCCCTTTTCCCGGGGGATCCACTTTTACCCCACCCATCTGGCTTAGGCTGACTTCTCATACCTACTGCAAAGAAGTATGCTCAGGTACCCCCTGCTTGTGGCTTCCTCTACCCCTATAGCCACAACCCAGTTCTCCAAAATGGAACAACAGAAAAAAACCCACAATCCAACTGCTTCATAACAGATGGCAACACTAAAGGGGTTGGGGCCACAAGTGGTGTTTTCTTTTATCCTTCCGGTCTTGGGCTATGGGTTGAGGGACAGGAGGATCAAGGTAGTCAACCAAAGACTGTGGTGCTGGTGTCATCATGAAGGCTTTGGCTTCCGTGATCACAATCCGCTGTTTGGTGAGAGAGGCAGTGGACTGCTGGGAAGAGATAGTCTCCACCTCACTCTGCTGGGGAGGAGGCTCTTCTCAGCCAGACTTACTGACCTGATCGACCGGGCTTTAAACTGAGCCCGCTGGGGGATGGGGGGACTACCACCACTGCAAGCCCACTGGGCAGATTTTGGAAATCCAGCAGGCTAAGGCACTCAAGGGAACCCACCCCTA
>NW_017729033.1:32800342-32800691 GCF_001723915.1 Gavialis gangeticus | reverse complement strand
CTGATGCCCAGGAAAAAGCCAATCTGCTTAATGGGTATTTTGCGTCGGTTTTTCAGTAACCCCAAGGGACAGCCCTGCTCAATACGTTATGGGACGGCCAGGGCAAGGGAGAATTGTTACCCTTCATCAGTGTTGACCATGTGAAGGAACACCTTAAGAGGCTGGACACCTTCAAGTCAGCTGGCCCAGATAGCTTACACTCCAGGGTACTTAAGGAGCTGGCAAGCATCATAATTCTGACACTGGCACGGATCTTCAAGAACTTGTAGCACTCAGGCAAAGTGCACAAAGATTGGAAGAAGGCCAATGTGGTGCCTATCTTCAAGAAAGGGAGGAAAGTAGATCCAGG
>NW_017729033.1:32794471-32795342 GCF_001723915.1 Gavialis gangeticus | reverse complement strand
CACCAGCCCCAGTGTGATCTGTAGGGAAGGCAAGGGCCCCCAGTGAGGTACTTATGTGCCTGTACACCAATCCCAGGAGCTTGGGGAATAAAACAGGAGGAACTGATCCACCTGCTAAACCAAAAGGATTACGATCTCACAAGGATAACGGAGACCTGGTGGGACTCCACCTATGACTGGGCCACAGGTATAGATGGCTATACCTTGTACAGAAGAGATTGTATGGACAAAAGGGGTGGGGGGGGGGGCAGCTCTCTATCTCAAGGAAAGCTACACATCCCTGCAAGCTGATATTGGCACCCAGGGTGGACAGTTGGAGACTCCCTGGGACAAAATCCATGACAAACATAGCACAGGGGACACAATGGTGGGAGTCTACTACAGACCTCCTAGCCAGCATCAAGAGCTTGACCGGGAATTCACCAGGGAACTGTCTGAGGTTTCACGCTCCTGGTGCGTGGTTGTCATGGGTAGTTTCAACTACCCAGACATCTCGTGGGAAAGGCACTCGGCCACATCCGAACAGTCACAAAGCTTCCTCATGTGCATGGATGAGCTCTGTCTGACTCAAGAAGTGTGTGGACTGAGGAGAGGCAAAGCACTGCTCGACCTGGTCGATGTCAATGGAGGATGACTTAATCAGTGACCTAACAATCAAAGGGAAGATGGGAGGCAGGGACCATGAGCTGATCACCTTCACCATTCACCATAAAACTAGCAAGTCAGTCCGCAAAACAGAAGTCCTCGACTTCAGGAAAGCTGACTTTCATAAGCTCAGCAGACTTGTTGGTGAGGCCCTAAGGGACCATGACCCAAAGAGGAGGGGAGTTCAGGAAGAATGGCTGCTCCTCAAGGGAGCAATCCTGGAAAA
>NW_017729033.1:32789176-32789471 GCF_001723915.1 Gavialis gangeticus | reverse complement strand
TAGTCTCCTCCGATTGGGCTAAAATTTTGCCCACAGGCTCTACCTTTCATCAGAGCCCTCCCAGCTGTGGGTCCCTTGTAAGGGCCTGTGTCTGGCTCCAGCAGTTCCATTCTCTCAGCTTTCTCTGCCTGCTGGAAGCAAGATCCCCCTGCCCCCACCTGCTCAGAGACTGGGCTTATATTCCCCAGCCCAAACTCCTTCCAGTCATACAACTGGACCTTTTGCCGCTCTCACCTATGGCCAGGTGTAGCTAATTGCTTTATTAGCTGTCTGGCCTTTTAGTCCCTGGTTCAAT